>NW_028274809.1:92189975-92514350 GCF_037043125.1 Eumetopias jubatus
CCTTAGAGACTCTCTTGTAACCAACAGAATGCGGCAGAACTGACCATGCATGGCTCCTAGTTTAGGTTAGAAAAAGCCACACCACTCCTGCCTGGGTCTCTTTGGAAGTTTGCTCTGAGAGTTCTCAGCTACCATGTGAGAATTCTGGCTACCCTGAAGCCTCAGTATGGAGAGACCATGCACACAGACCACATAGATAGAGAGAAAGAGATACCTAGAGGCCCAGCTATTCCAACCCCAGCTGTTTGAGACTTTCCAAGCTGGGTGTCTCATATGTGAATGAGGATGCCTTCCACATGACTCAGTCCCTGCCACCATCCAACTGCAACAGCATAAGAGACCCCAAGTGAGAACACTGGACCATTCCCCCCCACCAGAGGCGTGAGTCAATTTGATGGCTGTTTTGTGTGAAACCATTATTTTGGAGTAGACTGTTGCACAGAAATAGAGAAATGAAACATGTATGGAACTTCCATGTTACTTGTTGGAGTTAACTTTTTCTTCTTTTTTTATGATTATACTTTTTATTTCTAAGAATGATGTTTAAAATATGAAATAATTTTAAATAAATAACAGAAGTTAATTTTCGATTAAATAGAACATGGAAATGACTGTGATGTAGCCCGGATGGGCAGAGGAGGATAATATCCTTCCACAAGACAGAAAAAAACTACACATCTCTCCCCTACACACACACACCTATTCTCTCCCTGTCTCTCCCTCTGTGCTTATATATATATATATATATATATATATATATATATATAATTTATATCTTTTATATATAGCTATAATTAAATATTATCCTATGTTAAGATCCTTTTTCCTTATACAATGTCATTTTTATAATCCCCCTTTTCTTCCCCAAAACAATTAATTCCAACTTACCTACTTAGTTCTTAGAACATGAGTCATTATTCTCACCCTTTTTATTCACTGGGAAGGAGCTACTGAAATTAAAGCTTTGTTAGAGTCTGTCATATAGAAAGTTTTAGACCTAAAAAGTTAGTGAAATTACTATGACCATTTATTAATAAAATATGTTTAACTGTCAAACCTATCTCCCCTTTTCTGTGTGTTTAAGGAACAAAAGTATGCAAAAATTGGATAACTTAAAAGCAAGGATATTGTAAGCATTGAATTATTACTAGTAATGATAAAAATAATAGCTAACATTTATTGAGTAGGTATACTATACACAGGTATTTCAATATACTGTTTTACTTAACACTCAGAAGAGTCCCATGAATTATTACCCTCATTTTTGGATGGATAAATAGAGCTGAAAGAAGTTAAAGAACTCTCTCCTCTTTAGATAGTTAGGATTCGAATACGGGTCTGCCTGTGTACAAAGCTCTAGCTCTTTCTCATCTACTCAATGGATCTCTTAGGATGACTTAAGGCTATTAAAAGAACTTCTCACAAAGAGACAAATGCGGATTTTTTTTTTCCTTTCATACCTTATTATTCATTGCAAAACTTGTTTTCCAGTCTTTTTATAAACTCACTTGCAAAATGTAATTTGGAGTGATAAAAACGTTCTGGAACTAGGGAGTGGTGACGTCTCCAACTGTGAACATACTAAATGTCACTGAATTGTATACTTCAAAATGGTTACAGTGGTAGAGTTTATGTTATGTGTATTTTACTACTCTAATTTTTAATGTCCTTTGGCTCCATGACAGCTCCTTCACACTCAGCCTGTATTAAGAAGCAGAAGACCCACTCATCCAGCTGCGCAGGGCAAAGTCTCAGTGCCACCCCTGAATCTCTTTGCTTCCCTGCCCCTGCATATTAGTAAGCCATGATGCTTTACCTTCCATCAGGGTTTCTCCGTCTGGTTGCTATTGACACTTGGGGGCCTGGTAATTGTTGGGGGGGCTTCTACACATGGTTGTCAGTAGCTCACCCCAATTGTGACAACCAGAAAAGTTCCCTGCTGGGCAAAATCACCCCTGGTTGAAAACCAGGGCCTTAAATATATCCAGAATTCAATCTCTCCTCACCACCTTCACTGCCATGACCTTGGATCAAGCTATTATCATCATTCCTCGTTATTTTTACAGAAGCCTCCTAACTGGCCTCCCTGCTTCCACCATTCTTAACTGACCATCCGCAATGATTCTACTAAAATCTTATTAAAAATCAAGATCATGTCACCACGTTCTCAAAAATTCCCGGTGTCTTTCTGTCTCACCCGGAGCAAAAGCCAAATTGTAATGTCGGCCTGAGGACACACCTGATTTGGGCCCTGTTCCATCTCAGACCTGAGCTGTCACTGTCCCCCATGCTCACTCTGTCCCAGCAGGCTGGCCTCTTCTCTGGTCCCCAAACTTGTCTCACACACTCCTGCCTCAGGGCCTTGTGCCTTTGCTATTCTCTTCATCTGGAAAATTCTTTACCCTGTCTCCCCATGGCTGGCTCCCTTCTCCCTTCAGGTCTTTATTCAAACTCACCTCCTCGGTGAGGCACCCCACATTCCACCTGCTGGTGATTTCGGCCTCACACCTCTCGTTGCATACCCCTCTTCCTTTCCTTCTCTTTCCTTACAGACATTTACCACCATCTAGCTTACTGTTTATTCACCTTCTTAATCATGTTCATTACCCCATTCCTTTGTCTGTTTTATTCTCAGTTTATCTCACATGTTAAAGTGCCTGACACACAATAAGGACTTGACAGGTATTAGTGGAATGAATGAACCCCCTAGATCCAATACTGAGAAATGTTTTGAGACCACTAGTTACTTTGACTTCAGAAACCATGCTCTGTTCATCTCTACAAAGCATGCAGACATGAATAGTTATATATTTACTTAAAGAGCAACAAGCAACATCACTCCTTAGCTGGTACTCTTGCTGACACAATCCTTCTTCCTTGGCATGGATGGCAGATTGCTTGACACTAAATATAGATCAGAGGATCTCATCACAATGATGACAGGCATTCAACAGCCTTGCCAGATCAATGACCCCACAGCCTACAGCTCACCAGACTTTCTCTCAGTACAGAAATCCTTAGCAACATAATGCGCCACTCATTATTCATCAATCCATTGTTTGTCCAAAGCCAGGAGTCACTTAGAAATGCCTCCAATTAGGATGAGGTTGACTAACAGCTCACCTCTGGACTCAAGGGAAAACAAATACACTAACAAGAAGCTTAAGTTGTTAATACTACAAGCTAAACCCAGAGAATGGTTTCTAGGTTTCTAAAATATGCTTACCTGGGTCTCCTGGGAAAGCTGTTCAAATTTCAGAATACACTGGACCTGAGTTGTCAGATTTGATAACATACTCCAAAAATGTAACTGATGTCACCTGCAATACAGGTTCTTTTTGTTTGTTTGTTTAAAAAAATGTAACTGATGTCACCTGCAATACAGGTTCTTTTTGTTTGTTTGTTTAAATCCACATAAAATATAATAGACTCACGTATAAGCACATTAACAGATTCTAATATGTTGAAATTGCCTTTGAAGGTAATGACCCAGAATTGCTCTAATGCATATGACTCCTCAAAAGGATGTATTGTTTACCTTTAAAACAGTGTTGCATTCATGTCACACTAAAAATTGCTAAAATGCCAAGCAATAGGAGAAGAAAAGATGAAAGCCACAAGGCACTGGTTAAATATATTATTGAATAAAAATACAAAACAATACTATGTAACCATTAAAAGATGAAATTGACCTATGTGCACTAATAGGTAATGTTCATCAAGACATCATTATGTGATCAAAGCAAGCTGCAAACAAAGGCGCATAGTATGATTCTGATTGTATGAAGCAAAGTGTGTGTCCGTATGTACATACATACATGTATGAATTAGATATTTTCAGGACCATCTTCTCCACCATCCTCTACTCTGCTCCCTGCCCAGGAGGCTGGGCAGTATAGACAAATCAGTGGGGTCCCTTGCCTTGTGGCTTCTGGTTGGATTCAGCCAATGAGAGCCCAGACAGGAGATGTGAGGGCAAGGGCTGTTCATTCCCCTGGCCGCTTTCCTACTGCTCACTGCAGGTTGGTTATATCTCTCTAAAGGTCATGACATCTGTTGGGCATCCTCTCCATAAAGTTTTCTCTCCAGATTCCAGAAACCACTTCCTTTCTTTGCTCCTGCAGATCCAGAAGTCGTAAAAATTGACACTAGCTCATGGGCACTCCACAATTCCTTGTAGCTGTTCTTAACCTCTGCTCACACTTCCCCACTTCCGTAAACAGTCCTTTTATTAAACTGCTCCCAATGACTTTCTTTGCATATACTCTTTCTTTTTTGTCAGAACCTTAAATAATAATAATACTAATACTTTGTGTGTGTCTGTGTGTATCTTATGTGGTTTATATCCACACATATGCATGGAGATGTACTTACATGTGCAGAGAAAAATCTCTAAAGGATACATAAGAGATTGGAGAATGGAATATATAGTCTGGACTTTGGCTTTTCATTTTGTATCTTTTCAATTTTTTCTATTTTTAAAATATCTGGTCATATACAAGTAATAAATTTGTAATTTCGAAGCAAACCCAAATGGGAAGTATATAGTTATTACCTTTTTGATGGCACCTTAAGGAGGGAAAGAAGTAATGAATACCAGGGAAAATGACCGTGATGACAGAGATGCTCATTTGGAACAATGCAATATGTCTGATGGGAAGGACTGTATCTCTGAAACTGAAGTTTGACAGTTATCAAAGATTCATCCACTGCAGCATGGGTCTGTACCATTTTGTTCCAATGACCTGCTTTTAGAAAGGCAGACTTATTTTGAAAATTAGTTTCCAAAGAAGTCCTTTTTCTCCACACATCTCATTTGTGGTTCAGATTTGGTTTTTTCCATCTTAACTGCACTTTTTGGGAGAACTTTAGACAAGAGTGAAGTCATATAAATGTGCTCATTTAGATTTGATAAAATGTTTAGCCTTTTGTGATTAAAACAAAATAGCCCCTGGGCGCCTGGGTGGCTCAGTTGGCTAAGCGACTGCCTTCGGCTCAGGTCATGATCCTGGAGTCCCGGGATCGAGTTCCGCATCGGGCTCCCTGCTCAGCAGGGAGTCTGCTTCTCCCTCGGACCCTCTTCCCTCTCGTGCTTTCTATCTCTCATTCTCTCTCTCTCTCAAATAAATAAATAAAATCTTTAAAAAAAAATAAAACAAAATAGCCCCTTTTGCAGAATTGCAAGATTGACTTTTAGAACTATTTCCAAAGCTTACTAAAACTACTATGAGGTAAAAAATACAAATCACGAATGTGGTATTAGAGCCCACAATTAAATTAATTTATAAGGGCTTTAGTGCAATTAAATTTCCTCCAGACCATATCTCTAATGGTGCTGGGTTTTTTACTTAATATACTTTAAAGCATAATTTACTTTCATTTTTGCAAAGTCATTTAAATATTACAAATATCACTTTTGTACATATTTCCATGGTGACACAATACATTTGCAGTCTATTTAATTTACAACTAATGAGAATAAAATGAAAACTCTTTGAGGACCATACATCTTCTACAACATCCCATTTTCCTATTCCAAGATATTAAGTGTATAAGTTAACTGTATTTCCAAGAATGGACTCCTGAAAGAGTAATAAATATTTTAAATGATCTGATTATGAAACTTTAAGAAAATTAAAATCTAGAGCAAAGAAACACAACAGTGATACAAAGAGCCAAGATGTTTAAGGTTCATCATTTAAGATAATAAAGTATTAGCCTTTAAAATTAAATTTAACAGATCTTTTCCACACTCAAATTAAGGAAAGACTTAGAGAAGAACATGAGTTATATAAAGCCTCCAAATTTCAATTCAACCTATTCATATACTTATGTACAAGGTAGCTAAAGATCTCAAAACACGTTAAGGAGACTTTATAGTCACAGTTAATGAGCAAAGCTGTTAGGACAATTTTTCATGTTCCCAAACCTAAATATGTAGGATCTATGCTAGAAAATATTCAATAATAAATAGCTAACTAGTTTGTCAGCTAAAAGAAAGAAACATACAGAATTGGTCCAAAGCATTTTTAACTGAGGATATCAGCTAAATT
Organism: Eumetopias jubatus; assembly: GCF_037043125.1. Lineage (NCBI taxonomy): Eukaryota > Metazoa > Chordata > Mammalia > Carnivora > Otariidae > Eumetopias > Eumetopias jubatus. Next base: position 92,196,029 of record NW_028274809.1, read on the forward strand.
CAGATGTCATTTTTGCTACAAATATGCTGCACAGTGGTGATATATTTGACAAAGGAGAAGCAGATGGAACTATGGAAATCATAACTTTAATTGACCACAACATGAAAATTCAGAAGTATAACACGCATCACAGATAGAGGTGACAATTATGCCAAAATAAAAATTAAATGTAAGTTTTATTATAAAGAAAAAGAGTCTATTCTTCTTCTTTGGATATTTCCTACTACTCCAGAAATAAGAACAAGGATGGAAAGAATATTCTTCTCATTAATGAAAACGGGACAAAGGAACAGCCAGGACATTCCTACCTGTTTTCCAGATGAACTGATTATCCTTTTTGCCTTCCAAATGAGCTGCATGGGACAGCAAGAGAGAAAGTAATAGAAATAGCTTGCTCATGCTCCTCCATAACCAGCAAGTGACAGCCAGATTACCCTCTGAAAACATTCTTCAGATTTTCAGCCTCTTGACTTGCCTATTCCTAAAAAAACAAAAACAGAAACAAAAAAAGGAAAAGAAAGAAAACCAGGTAAGTTTCCTCTGTGCAGAAATTATAAAAACTCACATTGACTGCTAGAACCTTTATCATGATACATTACAAATTTCCATTACCATACAGAGAGTACAGATACTATTAACATTTTAAGATCAAAGGTTAATTAGCCGTGCTTTCAATCCTTACCCACTGGAGATACTACCAGTCCTAAGGACTCCAGAGTCCCCCAGTCAGTCTATTTTTGTTTGTAAGATCAGGGTTGGCAGATACCTGGTCTATTCCCTCCTTCCACTTAGCCAAACTCCTTGAGGAGCTCACGATTTGGGAAGAAACATGCACACACAGCAAAGTCCAAAATAGGGCAAAGAATGCTCTGCCAGTAGTATTAAGAAAGCCAAATGGAAAGACTGAGGGGGACACAATTAGATCTTCTGTGGTGAGAAGAAAAGAGAGGGAAATCTCACACAAGGTAATATCTGAGAGGAGCCTCGGGAAAACAAGGGCTTGAAGGAGCCAAGAAGGGCACTTCAGGCCACGAGAACTAGGTGCTGACATGCATTTTGTGTTTGGGGGCCTGTGAGTGGGCCCGTGACTGCTGTGAAGGATGCCAAGGGGCGGGAGGAGTGGACAGACTGGGGAGCACATTATGAAGAGCCTTGAATGCCATGTGAGTGAGTTGGGCTCCATTCTGTAAATAATAGCAATAAGAATTCTAGGAGAGCAAATAACTTTTAAATAACTGACATCAGTGCACATCATGGATTCATGGTAGATGAGGCTAGCTAGGAAACTAGGCAAAGAGTCCAGGCAAGAACTGGTGAATGAAAGGATCTGGGGGGATTTGAAATGTGGTGCAGTGGCCAGATTCAGTTAACAACTGGTTGGGATATGAGAGAGAGAAGACAAAAAAGACAGCAAGACTCCCAACTTACATGATCGAACAGATGGAACCCCTTTACCAAAGGAAAAAAGGGGAAGAGGGGCAGGTTTGAAAAGGAAGACAGAAAGAGTTTCCTCTAGAAGATATGAAGTCTTATGTGCTACAGGATATCCAGGTAGTTTCCCAAATGATAATAAGAAAGTCTGCCCAGAGCTAAGGAGGCTGGAGAGGACATGCCAGGGTGCATGTACTGGGAAAATGGAGTAAGAGACATAGGTGGAGGGGGACGAAAGACTGAACAGTAAAAGGATATCAAGGGTAGAAGTTATCATCCCTACATATTTACCCACAAGATTGCTAAAAGCAGGGAGCAAATCTGACTGTGCGCTTCCTAGTGACCAAAGAAAGAAGTAGCTACTAAAGCCCTCATATACGCAGGAGCAAATTTTATCTTCTTTGTTTCATTATTGTTTTAGGAGGAGCCACTGCCCTGCTCTCAAGCACTGATGGACTTTACCCCATGAGTCCTCATAGACACAGATGCTGTGCCAAGCAATGTGCTGAACACAGCCCTTCATCGAATCAAAGAAACAGTGGCAAGCCACAGGCAGCAGACTGGCTCTCCTGGAATACTCAGAGGGCACGATGGAAAAGTACAGATGAGTAAAACAGATTCTACAAAGGAGTCAAGCAGTGAAGTTCAAGTGCACAGCTCTCCGACAGTCAGCCTGGATCAAGGGATGAAGACAGTACTTGGATAAGCAACCAAAACCTTTCCTTCAAATTCTGTATTGCATACCAAGCCTGAGAAGCATCAAAGTGGAGTGATCCGACTGAAATAAGATTGCGCTTTCTCGCCTGACTGCCCCCAAGACTGGCTGGTGAGACTATTCCACGCAAGCTCTGCCGCATTCCTGGACAGGATTCAAACACCTCAGGCCTAGAGAACCGAACTGGCTACATTTCTTTGTAGCAAACATCCAAGAGTATGATTTGCTACAACTGTGCTTTTGCAACATGGATACTAATTTTAGTTTATTCTAAGGATAGAACTTTTGGTAAAAATGATTTGCATCTTAGGGTAGTTGATCCTAAGCTAGTATCATTACTATTAATAAAGTAACTGCCTAGCAGGACCGGCTCTCTGCTACGAAAACTTCTTTTATGCCATGAAATCACCAGGGTATAAGAGGGGACCTTGTCCATCCCCATCAGTGACAGACATGGATCCAGCATTATCTAACAACATATTCAAATCATTAATATGTAAACTAAAGAGAAGGAGGACCGAAAGTGTATTTGCTACACTCTAAGTAGTTATAGGTGGGAAGCCAAAAAAGATTTAAAAGAATTAAGAGTTCCAGCGAGACTGCACGTGAGCTGGAATGATTAGTCAAAAATTCAAATTTAAATATCTTGCACTTTGCATCAATCTTTGGATTTTACTTTCAAAATAAAAACATCAACAACAAAACCATCACAATTAGCTGAGTAGAGGGTGCTGTGAGCCCTGATCTCCTTTTAGGCTTCCTTACCGTTCCAGAACCCTGTGCTAACTCTGCCAAGGGATCCAATGTCTTGAAGGTTCCTTTTGTGTTCACCTAAGCCAGTGGCAGATCCCCGAGCAGAGTGGCTTGAGAGCCTGCTGGATGCCTACAGTCACCATATCTTCTGGCTACCACTGACTAATAAGGAGAGTGCCAGTAGAAATCTTAACAACGACAACAACGAAATCTGAAATACAGATCTTAGAGAATGAACAAAAGTATTTCAATTTAGGATGCCACAGCAATCTTACTCTTAGAAATACCTACACATTTTTAGTATCTGTATTATCAACAATTCTATACCTCACTACCTCCCTTTCCCCAGGAAGCTTAGGGACAGAGGATGGGGAACTAGATTCATGCCATGCTGCATGTGTTAGACATATAAGTAAAATGAGAATCTCTACCGAGTGCATGGACAGCACAGGATGGAACGTGAACACAGGTTTGTCTTACTCCACTAAACTGTGTTCCCTGTCTTTCCTCCAAATGCCTGAAACTTTAATCAATTATCCCTTCAAAGACAGTGGGAGTCATGCTTGTATCCAGCACTTGAAAAGCCACACAAGAATTCACAATAAAAAAAAAGAAGGGAAACAAGAAACAATGAGAGATTCCACTCCTCTATTTGTAGAGCATAAATGGAAAAAAGCTGTAACTATGATAAAAAAAAAACAACAACAATGTATTATGCAGGAAGCATGTGCTTACCCACGATGGCATGAATAATTTACATCACGACCAGCATTTAGTTTCCAAATCAACTTATTTACTATATATCTTAGCATCCAAAATGTATTTGCAAGGTTAGCTCTAAACTGATGAATACTAAGAATAAAAAAAACACCATTTCTCCTTTTAGCCTTAGTTTTCTAATCATTCAAAGGCCATTCGAACTATGAAAAATGTGTCTTACACTTTATACGCATTTCATTTCCCTTTAAGTGTATTCTTATCATTGAAGTCCTTGAATATTTAAAAGGCACAAAACGGAAAAGAAAAGAAAAGAAAAGAGAAGAAAAAGAAAAGAAAAAAGGAAAGGAAAGGAAAGGAAAGGAAAGGAAAGGAAAGGAAAGGAAAGGAAAGAAAAGCTTTTCCAATAGCATACCAAGGAATATACAAGCAAACTTGGCCACGCATATCTCCATAGTGCCACCTCATGGCGACTTGTGGACAAGATGGCTCCATAGAGATGGCTGAGTAACAGGGCCTGGAGGGGAGGATGAGGGAGGTGGAGACCCACCCAACTGACATGCTCAGCTGACTCAACTGATGGCCACTCCAGCTAGATGCGCACTACAAGTGATTGTGAACTAAACAGTACTGGAGAAAGCACAGAAATATTTGCTTTTTCTCAGCTCTCTGCCTGATTTTTTGACTGCAATACTGTGCATTCCATTCCATCCTTCCTAATCTGTCAATATACAAAATACTGTCCTAAGTACCTAAGTTATTCTTATCTTCCCTCATTTCAGAGATGAGGGAGGTGAGGCATGGAGAGTTAAGTGACAAGCCCAAGGTCACAGAGGTGGTAAGTCGTTTGCAAGTGATCTCAATGGCCTTCCTCCGCAACAAGAGAGAAGAGCAACGTAATCCCGTATCAACACAAGCAATTTTTCATAACCCTGAAAATGGAGATTCTTTATGGCCCTATGTAGGGTCTCTCAGCAGCTTATGCAAGGCAATTTACATATCATTTCACTCCATCCTCACATAACACTATGAGCAATTATTCCTATTTTTCAGATATAAAAGGGACTGATCATTAAGGATGTTAAATAATTATTCCAAGGTTACCTCAGCCAGAAAATGTCAAAGCTGGATTACAAAATGGGCCTGACACCACAGCCCCAATCTGCTTATTGCATCACATGTGGTGACCCGGGCAGGTCACCTGGCCTCAGAGCCTCAGGGTCCTTAACTACAAAATGAGGAGGACAGTCATCTCCTAACCTTTAGGGGCAAGGATGGAATCAAGTAATGGGTGGAAAGTACCTAGATGGGGGCCAGCCGGAGAATGAGTGCTTGCTAAATGAAGGCTGCCATTGCTACTACTGCCATTACTCTTTCAAAATCCAGAAAAACTCTTACTCTAGCAATATTTAAAGAACAGTTTGAATGCAATCCTGCCCTATAGCAAAGGAATGAGAGATGATTTTTTTTTCAACCACCCAATCTTTTGACTTTGTGCCGTATTTCTGAAGAGGTAAAAGCACTCTGTACAAAGAGCCCCATTAAAGATTCACACTGACCCTGTGAAGGAGAAAACAGATATTATCATCTCTATTTTATGAGAAAGTAACCTCTGGCCTCATGATGACATGATGTTTAGTAACTTCCTCAAGCCTTTTAAATACCAGCCTCTTCCTCCATGCATCTCACTCTGCAGAATCCTAAATTACATCAATTTAAGCATGAGGTATCTGCAAGCATACCAAAGAATACACAATCACTGGTGTTTGGTTTTCTATATTAATAATTGCAGTAGGTTTGCATCATGTAGTGAGGCCACAGAAAGTTCTGCACAAAGTCCACACAAATATTTTACGTATCTCTGAACAAACTTTTGCCATAGGACATGATAGAGAGAAGACTTGAAACAGATTGGCCAAAACCTTCAAAACTACATCTTGGTAGCTGTGGTAAACACTATTTTTATATATATCAATATATACATAAATATATATACATATATACATAAATACACACCCACATATATATATATCAGATTTCCAGATGTCCAGATTTTCTTTCAGTTAGAGTGACCACATGACAGTTCTGACCAATGGTTTGGGTGTCAAATATAGTTTTAGTCTCCAATGAAAATATAAAACCCCAAAGGAGAAGATGTGAAAGTGTGGTTCTTTCCCATCAGCAGCCTTTCCATTATCCCTTCCTGGAACACAGATATGATGCCTGAAGGGACCAGAGCCATGTTAAGCCCATGACAATGAACACCGCCCACTACAAATGACAGAGTTGAGGATGTAGAAGAAGCCTGAGATTGTCAACCTCTGAACTTTCCACTTTGTTAGGGAAATAAGTCCATTTTTTAAGGTATTTTCTGTTACATGAGCTGAAAGCAACTCTAACGTCTACAGTACCCATGTCCCTACATGCAGTGGATCTATTGATAGATAGACCTATTTGAATGAGTGTGCCTCTGTCTATGACTTCTACAGATTGAAACACGTCTTCCATGATTCAAGCAATACATTGAAACCCTCTGTAAACCTGAACGTGGATATCCCTGTTTCTAAACAGGTGAGGTTGGTTTATTTCCCATACTGATTACTTCCAGTAAATAATACACACATTATTCAAAGAAAAGTCACTGCATCTGTTGTCATTTTTCGTAAGAGTCATTACAGTAAAGAAAGGGTGCTTCACATGTGATAAACTATAACTAAAGGAGAAGGGTAGTGATTACTCTGGTAAGCTGCTTCAGATTCCCCAGTGAGAACAAATCCACTAATACCTAGTCTCATTTAAGAACATATTTATGCAGCTATCCCCCATGCTGCTGCCAAGCCCTCCCTGATTCTGGAGGTATTATGGACACGTTTTATAATTTGAGAACCAGCTTGTCATCACCTCATGGAAAACCATCTATTATCTCACAGAATCATGTCCTTGTTACTCCTTGTGTTCCTGGTTGTTGTGCAAATCTTCCAATTCCTCTTACTTAATCACTTTTTTTTTTTCACTTGGGGCAGGGACACCGAACATTTTTACTTCTCAACCTCATCTTCTAGCATTTCCTCTCTTTTTGACCTCTACATTGACGTATCTCTGACTCTGTCCTCAGACTCCTTTTCCTTCCTCACTTCCCAAGGGATCTTATTTAATTCCTCAGCACTAAATGCCACTCTCCATGTTTCCATTTCCCCATATTCATCCCCATATCTCCCGTCCTGATTTGTTCCTTAAACTCAGGAATGCAATTTACTGCTGAACATCTCCACAGGGGTGTCTGATAGGCGACTCATGCGTAGTGTAACGAAGCTTGGGATGTCCCTATGTAGACTGCAGCCCAGTTCTCCCCTTGGTGTCCCTGTCGCAATAATGGCATCACACTTCACCAGACTAGAAGCCCAGGAGTCATCTTGAAATCCTTCCTTTTTCTCACATCTGAAAACCAATCCATCAGCAAACCTATTTGGTAACACCTTCACATATCTCTCCAGTATCAGGCCACCTCCCATCTCTTTTGCCACTGCCTTCCTAGTGCCAGGCACCATCGTTTCTCACCTGGGCTACTATTATCAGCCTCCTAACTGGTTTTCCTGCTTTCACTCTTGATTGCCTCCACTCTCCATAGAAAATCCACGATAATAGTTAGGAAAGAAAAATACACTGAAGGGGAGTAAGTCAGAGGGGGAGACGAACCAGGAGAGATGATGGACTCTGAAAAACAAACTGAGGGTTCTAGAGGGGAGGAGGGTAGGGGGATGGGTTAGCCTGGTGATGGGTATTAAGGAGGGCACATTCTGCATGGAGCACTGGGTGTTATGAACAAACAATGAATCATGGAACAGTACACCAAAATAAATGATGTAATATATGGTGATTAACATAACAATAAAAAATTTAAAAAAAAAAAGAAAAATACACTGCCCTCCTTAAAATCCTCTCATGGCGTCCCACCACAGAATAAAATCTAAAGATTCTGCTGGTTGGATTTTTGCATCCTCCCCTTCTTACTAATCTCCATTCACTCTTCTGGCCCAGACATTATTTGTTCCTTAAGGATGCACCTTCTCAAGGTCCTTACAGTACTGTTCTTTAGGTATCCACATGGCTTGCTTCCTTACTTCATTATTCTCAAAGGCCTTCCCAGACCACCATCTGTTCAACACAGTTGCAATCAATCTATCCTCTTGACATTTGTTTGTTCTGTGTTTGTAACACTAAAAAAGGATCAATACTTGACAATCTAATACATATATTTTTTTATTTTCATCTCCTCTAGTACTATCTGCATATTTTATCTTGTTCACTGTTATATGCCTAGTGTTTTGTATATTGCCTGGGAAACAGTAGATGGTCAATAAATATTCAATAGTAGATGTTCAATTAATGAGTGAATGAATGAAAGAATTATTAAGTCTACATTTGTAAATTTTTTTCTAGTTAAGTTTTCTTGGTGGTGGGCCATAATTTTGATAAAGAGGCTTTGGCATATAAGGGCAAATAGACAGCTAGAAAATCCCATCTACCTGAAAAATTAGATTACTCTGAAATATAGTAAAATTTTTCTAAAATCCCAACATTTGGAATATATGCAGGATGTTTAAATACACAGGTAATGGGATCTTATCTCGCACACAGAACTATCTGCCACAAATTTAAGAGAGGACTAAAAGTGATGACTCTCAGGGTACCTAGCTGGCTCCATCAGAGAAGCATGTGATTCTTGATCTCAGGGTCCTGAGTTCAACCCTCACACTGGGTGTAGAGATTACTTAAATAAATAAATATTTAAAACTAAGTAAATAGAGGTGCTGACTCTTATTTTAAAAGAATCATATTTCCATGGTTTTAGATGAAAACTTATCATTTACTTTTTTTAAAGTGCAAAATAGCTCCCAAACATAAAGTTTTATGCCTCCTATGGGAAGGGAATAAAACTATGACACCAACAAAACAAAATTTATCTAAAAGGAATGGTTTCTAAAAATGTATAGTTTTCCTGGGGCATCTGGGTGGCTCAGTCGTTAAGCGTCCAACTCTTGATTTTTGGCTCAGGTCATGATCTCTCTCTCTCTCTCTCTCTGAACATACTGTGTCTAGTTGTTAGGCTACAAGCTACAAGGTAGGAATAAAAAATGAACAAAATATGGCTTCTGATTTCAAGGAGTAAATTTACTTATTTATTTGAGAGAGAGAGAAAGCATGAGAGGGGGGAGGGTCAGAGGGAGAAGCAGACTCCTTGTTAAGCAGGGAGCCAGATGTGGGACTCAAACCCAGGACTCCAGGATCACGACCTGAGTCGAAGGCAGTCGCTTAACGAGCTGAGCCACCCAAGCGCCATAAGTAAATCTTTAAAAAAAAAAAAAAATGTATAGTTTCCTATTTGTCATCATAGGACCTTCCTTGCATTATTATTCAACAACTACCATCATTACTTAATGCTGCTCTGTTTCCATAAATGATGTTGTCCGTATCCTAACTCTTGCATTTAAAGCAAAAAAGGAAATCTTTGATTAAAATGTATACTTGTTATTTTAATTTTAATGGCTACTATAACTTATTTAGTTTATAGACAAATGGAAATTATTAAAATTTAGAACAACAGGCTGTCTCTGAAATACCATTCATCAGATTTTCAACAGGCCAATGAGAAACTGTATAATGTTATGAATTTCTCTTGGTTCGAGTTTTTGAATTCTTTCCTCTGTGTCCAGTAAAGTTAATTTAGTAATTGTGAAAGCCTGAAAATCATATGGGTTATGGCAAATGGCTGAAAAATTCCCCTCACTTTATAAATAAGTTACAAGCATCCTATTCCACACCCCCAAAAGATCAGGAGAATAGAAAAAGCTCTATATTGTCTATGTTTAAGTCTTCAGGTGAAGACTCTTTTTTTCATATAAAGTAGGAAAAAATGAAAGTTAAGCAGTTTAATGGAAACAATATGAAAAAACATAAGGTATTAAAGAAAAAATAAAATCTATATAACTTTTTTGGAGGAACTTAGGTTAATTACAAAAAGAAAATGCATTCAATTTGAAAGCATTACATTCTAGAAAGAGTAATAAAGTTAGTACAATCAGTTTTGTAGATATTTTAAGAAATAAAACAGGCACCTAATGGTGTTAGTCTACAGTCCATTATGCTTAAAGGTGCAGGAAAGAATTTGATCATCTCTTTTTACCAAATTTTATAAATAAGTAAATATATATTTTATTATGTTTTATATAGATGAATGGGGAGAAAGAGTGATTTTTCTGTAAGGTTATATTTAACAATTACTCTGAAGAGCTTTATAAGAATTCAGTATAACTAGAATGTGTGAACAAGACAACATCCTCTTCTCAAATACTATTGACCTTTGAAATTAAAAAATACTTAATTAGTCATTAATATTTTCTTAAATGTAAGATTCTAAATATTTAATGTCAGAATCATCCAGTTAAACTGTAAATATAGCTTTGTTTTCTCTTTATTAATTATGCATCTACTGTTGCAAAGGAACTTATTGAAAAATGTGTCCACAGTTGACATAAAAATAGTAACATGTTTATAAGCCTGTAAAGTTTTCTAGCAATCTCTCCCATTATCTTTTATAAGTTTTCATTTATCATGGTTAGGCATTGACCATTAATGAGTTGCACATTAGATTCAGAAGATTTGATAGAATTTACTCTCATCCTTTCTCATTTCATACTTCCCAAAAGAATGGAGTAACAACTGAAAGAGAACATTCCAAATTAAGTTGAAATGCAAAAGGTGTTTTTAGATTCTTCTTTTATTGTATAAGTCACAAAGAAAGTTGTAAGAACATGCTTAATCAATGGAAAACAGATTATGTTCTTTCTACTAGTAGTTCCAAGGGTTTTTCTTTTTAATTTTATTGTCTGTAGATGTTTTAAATATATCAACAAAGCCTGAAGGCAGCTGCCTTGAAATACATTTCATGTTACCATTTTTCTACCTTAAAAAATGCAATACATTTATTTATCAATGCTATCTACCTTCAATTTCATAGAAACAGGCAGAAATTGATGATACTAAATAGAGAGGCATTCTTCATCGTCATGTACTATATTACACTATTAATGTGTATGTACTTATGTATACACACACACACACACACACACACACAAATACTTTTAAAATGATAAAATGATCAAAACACAAAAGCAAGACTTTCAAAGAGTGATTTCTCTCAGAGAAAGAAAACAAGTTCACTGGATACTCTGGCAATTTGCCACTGGAAATTTTACATTTAGAAGTTTAATTACAAACTTAGATAAGTGGATTATAATGAAAGATATCTCTACTAAGGGAGCCCAGACAGATGCATCATGAATGCATTAAAGAAAACACTAGAGAGAGAACTTTCCATCAGCAGAAAGATTTTAATTAAACGGCAATAGGATAGATCTCTTCTGTGAAATGATACTACTGTTACCCACAGTTCATTAAAACTATTTACTATATAATATATGCTTTGAAACCATTTCACTCTGGAAAGTATGTTTAAATCTTCCAGTCTCAGTTATGAGGGCAGAAAACTGTGGGCACGGAGGAGGGGAAAGGTCCAGTGGTGCAATGTGGGAATGAAAAACCATTTCTCTGTTTGCATGGTGTCCTTGGCGAACCATGCCTGAAGTAGCTCCACACTGCATGGAGACCATGGGCTTCAGAAGAAGGTAAAAGAGCCAACAGTGACAACCAAAGTGTCCAGTGAATGTTACCAATGGTCCATGTGGGACAACCAAGTGGATGGCTGAGATGAGTGTTCAATGTCACATGTCTGTACTTTATTCTTGGCAAGCATTCAATGATCTACTTAGGATACTAGGCTGTTAAAGACATGCATAGCACTGGGGCTTCTGCAGTGTCTGACCAAAAAGTTTCTCCTTGAAATCAGAAGCCATATTTTGTTCATTTTGTATTCCTGCCTTGTAGCTTGTAGCCTAACAACTAGACACAGTATGTTCATAGTAAATGTTGAATAAGTGAAGGATGAATGAAGTGAATAGGTACAGCAGGGTGTATTCTAATCTAATAAAATTATAATGAACAAAAAGAATCAGACTAGGAAAGCCAGTAACCTCAAACATAAAAAATTGATTCTAGGGGCACTTGGGTGGCTCAGTTGGTTAAGCATCAGATTCTTGGTTTCAGCTCAGGTCATCATCTCAGGTTCATGAGATCAAGCCCTGCATCAGGCTCTGCACTGGGCTTGGAGCCTGCTTGGTATTCCTTCTCTCCCTCTGCCCCCTGCCTGCCCCGCTCACTCACTTTCTCTCAAAAAAAAAAAAAAATTGATTCGAACATGCCCCCAAAAAAACTCTGAAAAATTCCATTCGCAAAGACTTCTTTAGATACCTAACATTTGCTATTCACCCTATTAATGTTACCCCTTTTCTAACATATGCTTTACAGACTGTTGCCAATTCCAAGTTGGAATGAGGACCAACAGTTACAGTGTTGGCGGGGTTCTAAGGCCCCAAGGAGGAAAATTTTTCTGGGTATAACAGTGCATAGAAAATGAAATGCCAAATGGATGTTTTAATAAAACAAGTAAATATTAATTCTTGATTAGTTAAAGTTCTTAAAGAAAATTAAATGACTTATGTCCTCTGGACTAATAGTTTTGAATGGTCAGATGCCTTATAATTTCTAGAAATCATCACTCATTTTAACAGAGTTAATAGTGAATCTCAGCCTTCAAAGAACCTTGGTATTAAAAAGTAATGTTTTCGTATAGTAATTTTTTATTAAAATTTAAAATATAACTCTCCACACATCTGATATTTGCTGTATCAGAGCACTAGATATTAACAGCAACACAGACATGACCTCTGTCAGGTAGGGGGAGAGGAATGATGCTGAGAAATCTTAAGATCAGGAACAGATGTCTGTGAGAACAAAATCTTGAAGAAAATTGTTATCAGAGCAAGATGGCGAAGGAGTAGGAGACCTGGATTTCGATTGGTCTCAGGAATTCAGCTGAATAGGGATCAAAACATTCTGAACACCTACGAACTCAACAGGAGATCGAAGAAGAGAGTAGCAACAACTCTCTGAACAGAGAAGTGACCACTTACTGGAAGGTAGGACGTGCGGAGAAGTGAATTCGAGGCGATATTCGGGAGGATAGATGGCAGGGGAGGGGGCCTCCGTCGGCCGTCGGCCGCTTCTGGCAAGTGATAGAGCCGCGGAGCACAAAATCGGAACTTTTAGAAGTCGGCTCCGCTGAGGGACATCGCTCCAGTGGCTAAGCAGGGGGTGGAACCCTCGTGGGACAGTGTGGTCTCAGGACCCTCGGGGTCACAGAACGACCGGGGGTGCCTGAGTGCGCCAGAGCTCCCAGGTATCGGAGCAGGAAAGCCAGCTGCAGAGGCAGAGCTGAGGCGCGGTCTCTCAGCTTGGAGTTGCCATAAACTGTGATCCGCAGACCAGTCGGGCCACTGCTCCTCTAGCAGGGACCCAACAAGCGGCAGAGCCGGGGAGACTCCCCTTCCTCTTCCAGAGAAGTGGGGCGGGAGCGCACTGCAGGGATCTGCTGGGATTGGAGACTCCACACAGGGTCGGGTGCCAGAGATAGAAACACTCGGTCACAGGCCGGGTGAACACGGAGTGCGGCCGGAGACCGGGAAGACGGGAGTGACTGCGTTTCTCTGGGGGTGCCCTGAGGAGCTGGCCCCCGAGTTCTCAGCTCCTTTGGGTGGAGACTGGGAGGCCACCATTTTCACTCTCGTCCTCCAAAGCTGTACCGAGAGCTTGCAGGGAACAAAAGCTCCTGAGAGCAAACCCGAGCAGATTGCTTAGCCCGGACTGACAAGGGCGGGGCAATTCCGCCTCCAGCAAAGACATTTGGGAACCACAGCAACAGCCACCCCCGTCGCCGAAGATCAGCACAAACAGCCAGCAAGCCAAGACCAAGTTTACCAATCAAGGAGAACGGGAGAACTCCAGCGCTAGGGGAATACTGCACATAGAATTCATGGCTTTTTTACCATGATTCATTAGTTTTTCAAAGTTAATTTCTTAACTGTTTTTTTTTGAATTTTTCTTTTTCCCTTTTTCAGCCAACCTCTTATCAATCCCTTTTTTAAAAAGACATTTTTTATTTTTCATTTTTAGAGTCATATTTTATCCCTTCATAGTAGTTACCCTTATTTTTGGCATATATATATAAGTACTACTCTCCTTAAAATGTTGAGATACAGTTTCTTCTAACACATCAAAACATACCTTACATCACTAGTGTATGGCTTTGTTCTAGTCTCCTGCCTGATCACACTAACTCCCTTCTCTTTTCTCTTTTCTTTTTTTTTAAATCTTCTTTCTTTCTTCAAACAACTTCTTATCAATTCCTTTAATAAAACCTTTTATACTTTTCATCTTTACAGTCATCTTCCATCCCTTCATTGTATCAACCGTATTTTATATATATATAAGTCTTTCTTCCATTAAAATATTAGGAGGCACTTTCTTCTAACAGACCAAAATACACCCAAAATCTAGTGGGTGGCACTGATCTATGCACTAGCCTGATCATATTTGATCATATTCGGGGTTTTTTTTGTTTTGTTCTGTTTTTGTTTGGTTTTCTTTTTTCTCTCTCTCTCTCTTTCTTTTCTCTTCTTTCCCTTTCCTTTACCCTGGTTTCAGGTCTTTTCTGATTTGTATAGAGTATATTTGCTGCGGACGTTGTTAACCTGTTAGCATTTTGTTCTCTCATTCATCTATTCTCCTCTGGACAAAATGAAAAGACGAGAAAAATCACCTCAGCAAAAAGAACAAGAGGTAGTACCTTCTGCCAGGGACCTACTCAATACGGACATTAGTATGATGTCAGACCTAGAGTTCAGAATCATGACTTTAAAGATACTAGCTGAGCTTAAAAAAAGCATGGAAGTTATTAGAGAAACCCTTTCTGCAGAAATAAAAAAACAAAAATCTAAACAAGTAGAAATCAAAAAGGCTATTAATGAGGTGAAATCAAAAATGGGGGCACTAACTACTAAGATAAAGGAGGCAGAAGAGAAAATCAGCGATATAGAAGACCAAATGATGGAAAATAAAGAGGCTGAGAAAAAGAGAGATAAATAACTACAGGATCAGGAGGGCAGGATTCGAGAGATAAGCGATACGATAAGACAAAACAACATTAGAATAACTGGGATCCCAGAAGAAGAAGAAAGAGAGAGGGGGGGCAGAAGGTATAGTGGAGCAAATTATAGCAAAGAACTTCTCTAATGTGGAGAAGGAAACAGGCATCAAAATCCAGGAGGCACAGAGAACCCCTCTCAAAATCAATAAAAATGGGTCAACACCCAGACATCTAATACTAAAACGAGTCTCAGAGACAAAGAGAAAATCCAGAAAGCAGCTCAGAAGAAGAGATATGTAACCTACAATGGTAGAAATATTAGATTGGCATCAGACCTATCCACAGAGACTTGGCAGGCCAGAAAGGACTGGCATGATACCTTCAGAGCACTAAATGAGAAAAATATGCAGCCAAGAATACTATATTCAGCTAGGCTGTCATTGAAAATAGAGGGAGAGATAAAAAGCTTCCAGGACAAACAAAACTAAAGGAATTTGCAAACACGAAACCAGCCCTACAAGAAATATTGAAAGGGGTCCTCTAAGCAAAGAGAGACCCTAAAAGCAGCATAGATCAGAAAGGAACACAGACAATATACAGCAACAGTCACCTTACAAGCAATACAATGGCACTAAATTCATACCTTTCAATAGTTACCCTGAAAGTAAGTGGGCTCAATGCCCCAATTAAAAGACACAGGCTATCAGGTTGGATTAAAAAACAAGACCCATCGATATGCTGTCTGCAAGAGACTCATTTTAGACCCAAAGACACCCCCACATTGAAAGTGAGGGGGTGGAAAACCATTTACCATGCTAATGGACACCAAAAGAAACCTGGGGTGTAAATCCTAATATCAGACAAATTAGATTTTAAAACAAAGACTGTAATAAGAGATGAGGAAGGACACTATATCTTACTTAAAGGGTCTATCCAAAAGAAGATCTAACAATTGTAAATATCTATGCCCCTAACATGGGAGCAGCCAATTATATAAGGCAATTAATAACAAAAGCAAAGAAACACATTGACAACAATACAATAATAGTGGGGGACTTTAACACCCCCCTCACTGAAATGGACAGATCATCTAAGCAAAAGATCAACAAGGAAATAAAGACTTTAAATGAAACACTGGACCAAATGGACGTCACAGACATATTCAGAACATTCCATCCCAAAGCAACGGAATACACATTCTTCTCTAGTGCCCAAGGAACATTCCCCAGAATTGATCACATCCTAGGTCACAAATCAGGTCTCAACTGGTACCAAAAGTTTGGGATTATTCCCTGCATATTTTCAGACCACAGTACTTTGAAACTAGAACTCAGTCACAAGAGGAAAGTTGGAAATAACTCAAATGCATGGAGGCTAAAGACCATCATACTAAAGAATGAATGGGTCAACCACGAAAGTAAAGAAGAATTAAAAAAATTCATGGAAACCAATGAAAATGAAAACACAACTGTTCAAAATCTTTGGAATACAGCAAAGGCAGTCCTAAGAGCAAAGTATATAGCAATACAAGCCTTTCTCAAGACACAAGAAAGGTCTCAAATACACAACCTAACCCTACACCTAAAGGAGCTAGAGAAAAAAACAGCAAATAAAGCCTAAACCGAGCAGGAGAAGAGAAATAATAAAGATCAGAGCAGAAATCAATGAAATAGAAACCAAAAGAACAGTAGAACAGATCAACAAAACTAGGAGCTGGTTCTTTGAAAGAATTAACAAGATTGATAAACCCCTGGCCAGATTTATCAAAAACAAAAGAGAAATAACCCAAATCAACAAAATCATGAATGAACGAGGAGAGATCACAACCAACACCAAAGAAATACAAACAATTATAAGAACATATTATGAGCAACTCTATGCCAGCAAATTAGATAACCTGGAAGAAATGGGTGCATTCCTAGAGATGTATCAACTACCAAAATTGAACCAGGAAGAAATAGAAAACCTGAACAGACCTATAACCACTAAGGAAATGGAAGCAGTCATCAAAAATCTCCCAACAAACAAAAGCTCAGGGCCAGTTGGCTTCCCAGGGGAATTCTACCAAACATTTAAAGAAGAATTAATACCTATTCCCCTGAAACTGTTCCAAAAAATAGAAATGGAAGGAAAACTTCCAAACTCGTTTTATGAGGCCAGCATTACCTTGATCCCAAAACCAGACAAAGACCCCATCAAAAAGGAGAATTACAGACCAATATCCCTGATGAACATGCATGCAAAAATTCTCACTAAAATACTAGCCAATAGGATCCAACAGTACATTAAAAGGATGATTCACCATGACCAAGTGGGATTTATCCCTGGGCTGCAAGGTTGGTTCAACATCCGCAAATCAATCAACGTGATACAATACATTAACAAAAGAAAAACAAGAATCATATGATCC
Source organism: Eumetopias jubatus (assembly GCF_037043125.1). NCBI lineage: Eukaryota > Metazoa > Chordata > Mammalia > Carnivora > Otariidae > Eumetopias > Eumetopias jubatus. Next base: position 92,213,156 of record NW_028274809.1, read on the forward strand.
TCTCAATAGATGCAGAAAAAGCATTTGACAAAGTACAGCATCCTTTCTTGATCAAAACTCTTCAGAGTATAGGGATAGAGGGTACATACCTCAATATCATAAAGCCATCTATGAAAAACCTACAGCGAATATCATTCTCAATGGGGAAAAGCTGAGAGCTTTTCCCCTAAGGTCAGGAACGTGGCAGGGACGTCCACTATCACCACTGCTATTCAACATAGTATTAGAAGTCCTAGCCACAGCAGTCAGACAACAAAAAGAAATCAAAGGCATCCAAAACAGCAAAGAGGAAGTCAAATTCTCACTCTTTGCAGATGATATGATACTGTATGTGCAAAACCCAAAAGACTCCACCCCAAAACTGCTAGACCTCATACAGGAATTCAGTAAAGTGGCAGGATATAAAATCAATGCACAGAAAGCAGTGGCATTCCTATACACCAACAACAAGACAGAAGAGAGACAAATCAAGGAGTCGATCCCATTTACAACTGCACCCAAAACCATAAGATACCTAGGAATAAATTTAACCAAAGAGGCAAAGGATCTGTACTCAGAAAACTATAAAATACTCATGAAAGAAATTGAAGAAGACACAAAGAAATGGAAAAACGTTCCATGCTCATGGATTGGAAGAACAAACATTGTGAAGATGTCAATGCTACCTAGAGCAATCTACACATTCAATGCAATCCCATCAAAATACCATCCACTTTTTTCAAAGAAATGGAAAAAATAATCCTAAAATTTGAATGGAACCAGAAAAGACCCCGAATAGCCAGAGGAATATTGAAAAAGAAAAGCAAAGCTGGTGGCATCACAATTCTGGACTTCCAGCTCTATTACAAAGCTGTCATCATCAAGACAGTATGGTACTGGCACAAAAACAGACACAGAGATCAATGAAACAGAATCGAGAGCCCAGAAATGGACCCTCACCTCTATGGTCAACTCATCTTCGACAAAGCAGGAAAGAATGTCCAACGGAAAAAAGACAGTCTCTTCAACAAATGGTGTTGGGAAAATTGGACAGCCACATGCAGAAGAATGAAACTGGACCATTTCCTTACATCACACACAAAAATAGACTCCAAATGGTTGAAAGACCTAAATGTGAGACAGGAGTCCATCAAAATCCTAAAGGAGAACACAGGCTGCCACCTCTTCGACCTCAGCCGCAGCAACTTCTTCCTAGAAACATCGCCAATGGCAAGGGAAGCCAGGGCAAAAATGACGTATTGGGATTTCATCGAGATAAAAAGCTTTTGCACAGCAAAAGAAACAGTTCACAAAACCAAAAGACAACCGACAGAATGGGAGAAGATATTTGCAAATGACATATCAGATAAAGGGCTAGTAGCCAAAATCTATAAAGAACTTATCAAACTCAACACCCAAAGAACAAATAATCCAATCAAGAAATGGGCAGAAGACATGAACAGACATTTTTCCAAAGAAGATATCCAAATGACCAACACACACATGAAAAAGTGCTCAACATCGCTCGGCATCAGGGAAATCCAAATCAAAACCTCAATGGGATAACACCTCACACCAGTCAGAATGGCTAAATTAACAAGTCAGGAAACAACAGATGTTGGCGGGGATGCGGAGAAAGGGGAACCCTCCTACACTTTGGTGGGAATGCAAGTTGGTGCAGTCACTCTGGAAAACAGGATGGAGGTCCCTCAAAAAGTTGAAAATAGAGCTACCATACGATCCAGCAATTGCACTACTGGGTAATTACCCCAAAGATACAAATGTAGGAATCCGAAGGGGTACGTGCACCCCGATGTTTATAGCAGCAATGTCCACAATAGCCAAACTGTGGAAAGAGGCAAGATGTCCATCGACTGATGAATGGATAAAGAAGAAGTGGTATATATACACAATGGAATATCATGCAGCCATCAAAAGGAATGAGATCTTGCCATTTGCAACGATGTGGGTGGAACTGGAGAGTGTTATGCTGAGTGAAATAAGTCAATCAGAGAAAGACATGTATCATATGACCTCACTGATATGAGGAATTCTTAATCTCAAGAAACAAATTGAGGGTTGCTGGAGTGGTGGGGGGTGGGAGGGATGCGGTGGCGGGGTGATAGACATTGGAGAGGGTATGTGCTATGGTGAGTGCTGTGAATTGTGCAAGACTGTTGAATCACAGATCTGTACTTCTGAAACAAATAATGCAATATATGTTAAGAAAAAAAAGAAGAAGAAGAAGATAGCAGGAGGGGAAGAATGAAGGAGGGTAAGTTGGAGGGGGAGACGAACCATGAGAGACGATGGACTCTGAAAAACAAACTGAGGGTTCTAGAGGGGAGGGGGCTGGGGGGGATGGGTTAGCCTGGTGATGGGTATTAAAGAGGGCACATACTGCGTGGAGCACTGGGTGTTATGCACAAACAATGAATCATGGAACACTACATCAAAACTAATGATGTAATGTATGGTGATTAACATAACAATAAAAAATTAAAATAAATAAAAACTCTTAAAGTAAAAAAAAATGGTATCAATTCTTAAATGACAATGTTATATTTCCTTAACAATTTCTAACACATGCCATTGTTATTCTAAACTTGATCCTCCTCTTGCTCTAGAGCAATTCTTCTTGCAACATCTTAGCTTACAAGCACCAGAAGAAATAAATGGTGAAGTAAATATTGAAACATATAAGAGGTTACTGATAGCACTAACACAAACACTTAAAGGATCAAGGAATCAAAAGAATGTTAGAATAGATCTCTATAACTCAGTTCCCCTAATACTGTTTTGTTTTTTCAGTTTCCTTAACACTCTTAGTAATAACAGAATATTTACAATGACAGAGAACTAACTCAGTGGCACACAAAGCAGCCTATCCCATTTTGGGATAACTTCGGTTATTAGGACATGCACCTCAATCTAGAATAATTGTTCTTTTTTATCTAAAGCCTTTAACCTTAACTCTTCCCTTTGCAGTTATAGCAAAAGTGTATCTCATCTGTTTGCCACACGACAAAACTCCAAATTTCCTCCTTTCTAGGCTCAACGTGTTTACCGCATTCCCCATTACTCATGTTTCATGATTTCCACATCCTTGACTAAAATGACCCTTTCCTCCAGACATACGTCCAAAAAGTGAAATGCAACTCTATAGAGAAGAAAAGCCTGGGAGCTATTAGTAGCCAGATTCACAGTAGCTGGTCAGGTGAAGGAGTTTTGGATGGAACAAGAAGTACCCCAGAAACAATTCTAAGTACAAGAAAAAAATAACCTGTGCAGAGAAGCATTCATATCAGGGTTGTTTATTAATGTTAATTAGAAACATGGTAATGTTAATTAGAAAGACAGTAACCTAAATGTCTACTATAGGGAAATGATTAATTAACTTCATTATATCTTCTCAATGGAGTACCGTGTAGCCATTAAAAAGTATAAAAATGTGGAATATGTGTATATGATAAATTGAAAAAACCTCAATATTATATTATATTTGACTTAAATTATGTAAGAAAAATCTATGCATTAAGTTTTTTGGAAAAAAACATACTAAGAATGTTAGTCGCATTTACATGGTATAAACATGAGAGATTTTTCTATTCTTGTCCTCTCATTTACCCAAGCTTTAAAAACATTAAATTAGGATGTATAATTCAAAATACCTTTATTTTACAGATTTTTTCCAGTTTTATTAATAAATTAATAATATACCTCACTGTATAAGTTTAAAGCATACAGCATAATGGTTTGATTCACATATATTGTTAAATGATTACCACAAGAGATTCAGCTAACATCCATCTTCTAATATAGATATATTAAAAAGAAAAGAAGAAGGGGAGGAAGTCTCTCTCTGATGAGAACTCACAGGATTTACTCCCTTAACAACTTCCCTATGTATCACACAGCAGTGTTAGCTATGGTCACTATACTGTACTTTACATCCCTAGTACTTATTCATCTCATTACTAGACATTTGTACCCTTAGATTGCATTCCTCCAATTACTCCTCCCTCTACTCTCTGCCTCTGGTAACCACAAGTCTGATCCCTTTATTTATTTATTTATTTTTAGTTTGGTTTTGGGTTTTTTGGTTTTTATTCTTTTTTTTTAAGATTCCACCTGTAAGTGAGATCATATATTAATTGTCTTTCTGTACCTGACTTATTTCATAATGCCATCAATATCCATCCATGTTGTCACAAATTGCAGGATTTCCTTGTTTTTTTATGGTTAAATAATATTCCATTGTATAAATATATACCACAACTTCATTGTCCATTCATCCATCTCTGGACCCTTAAGTTGTTTCCACATCTTGGCTATTGTAAATAATGCTGTTAGGAATATGGGAGGTTCAAATATCCTTTCAAGTTAGTGTTTTCCTTTTCTTTGGATATATTCTCAGAAATGGAATTGCTGGAGCATACGGTAGTTCTATTTTCAATTTTTTGAGAATCTTCCATACCATTTTCCATAGTGGCTGCACCAATTTACATTCCCACCAACAGTGCACAAATGTTCCCTTTTCTCCAGATCCTCACCAACACTTGTTATCTTGTCTCTGTGATGTCAGCCATTCTAACAGGCATGAAGTGACATCCCATTGTGGTTTAATTTGCATTTCCCTAATGACTAGTGATGTTGAACATCCTCTTATACCTGTTGACCTTTCATACATCTTCTTAGGAGAAATGTCTATTCAAGTCTTTTGCCCATTTTTAAATGAGCTTTTTTTTTTCACTACCGAGTTGTATAAATCTTTTATGTATTTTGGATATTAACCCCTTATCAGATATACGGATTAACAAATATGTTTTCCCATTCCATAGGTTGTCCTTTCACTTTATTGATGATTTCTTTTGCTATACTGAAGACTTTTAGTTTGATGTAGTCCCACTAGTTTATTTTTTATTGTGTTGTTTATACTTTCGGTGTCATAACTAAAAAATCATTGCCAAGACCCATGTCAAGGAGGTTTATTCCTATGTTTTCTTCTAGAGTTTCATGATTTTGGGTCTCACATTTAAGTCTTTAATTCATTTTGACTTATTTTTTGGGGGGTGGTGTAAGATATGGGTCGATTTTCATCTTTTATACATGAATATACAATTCTCTGAGCATCATTTATTGAAGAGAATGTTTTTTTCTCCATTCAATATTCTTAGTTCCCTTGTCACATATTACTTGACCATATATCCTTGGGCTTATTTCTGGGCTCTTAATTCTGTTCCGTTGGTCTATTTGTCTGTTTCTATACCAGTACCATGTGTTTTGATAACTACAGCTTTACAGTATAGCTTAAAACCAAGAAGTGTGATGCCTCTTACTTTGTTCTTCTTTCTTGGAATTTCCTTGGCTATCTGGGGTCTTTTGTGGTTTCACACACATTTTAGGAATGTTTCTTTTTACTTCTATAAAAAATGTCACTGGAATCTTGATAAGGATTACACTGAATCTTTGGACGGCTTTTGGCATTTTAACAATATTAATCCTTCCAATCCACAAATACAGGATACCTTTCCATTTATTTGTGTCTTCTTCAATTTCTTCCATCAACGTCTTGTAGTTTTCATAGTACAGATATTTCACCTCCTTGGTTAAATATATTCCTAAGTATTATATTGTTTTCATGCTATTATAAATGAGATTTTCTTACTTCTTTTTCACAAAATTTGCTGCTAGTGTATAGACATGCTACCGATTTTTGTATGTTCAGTTTGTATCTTGCAACTTTACTGAACTCATTGACAGATCTAACAGGTTTTTTTTTGTTGAGTCTTTAGGATTTTCTATACATAAAGTTATGTTATCTGTAAATCGAAACAATTTTACTTCTTCCTTTACAATTCTGATACATTTTTGTCTTGGCTGATTGCTATAGCTAGGACCTCTAGTACTATATTGAACAGAAGTGGTAAAAGTGAGCATACCCGTCATTCCAGATCTTAGAGAAAAAGCTTTCAACCTCTCTTCAATGAATATAATATTAGTTGTGGGCTTGGTATATATAGGCTTTATTATTCTGAGATATGTTCTTGCTGTGCCTAATTTGTTAAGAGTTTTTATCATGAACGGATGTTGAATTTTGTCAAACGTTTTTCTGTGTCTATTCAGATGATCATATGATTCTTTTCTTTCATCCTACTAATGTGTTGTATCACACTGATTGATTTGTGATATTGAACCATCCTTGTATCCCCGGGATAAATCCCGGTTGGTCATGGTGAATGATCCCTTTAGTATGCTGCTGAATTTGATTTGCTAGTATTTTACTGAGAATTTTTGCATCTCTCTCTATTCATCAGGGTATCACTCTATAGTTTTCTAATATTGTCTTTTCCCAGTTTTAGGATAATGCTGCAAATTTTTTAAAAGAAAATCCAGAGGACACGCTGTATATACCCAACGCCAAATATGGTACAACTTGCAGCACATATTGAGTGCTTAATAAACATCTGCTGCCTGCTAGAAGAAGCCAACTCAGCAAGACCATTTCAGTGCACTGTGTGGATTCAATCTGTCAGTGAACTAAGGTTTTTCCCAGGAAGCAAAATAATCTGCTGCAAAAGAAACTTTAATGTTTCCTCAAGATTTCAATGTTTTAGACTACTTTAAAAAGTGTTGTTTCCCCATGTAGCCATTCTTCTCCAAGTAGCAAAATGGGACATGCTTTCCCACTTCTTTGTGCTCTTCAAAACTCATCTAAACGCAGAATTACCATCAGCTTTTAATGGAAATGCCTGGAGCAAGAGAGGAAGCAGACCCTTGGGTTTCATGATACTGCATAAATAATCAAAGCTGATTGCAGGATAACTTTTCTATCTTTTATCATGAAAAGTAAAATAAATGTAAACAATTTGCCTCTATCAAGAAGGTAATCTCAGTTTGATTTATTTCTGTTGAAGCTGGCCCTGTGTTCAATAATGAGAGCTTAAAATCAGATGTCTACTCCTTCTGCTTTCCCTTCCTACTCCTTACAGTTGTACCAGCCATGAGATCCTCCTCCTAGAGTCTGAGGCCAACTGAAATCCATTATAAAATTTTTTCCCAACATTCTCTGCTCTACTTGGCTGTTCACTCAGAAACTGAGGCCAAACTCTATCATAGTGATAGTCACCACCCCAGCCAGTTGCCAGCTGATTTCATTTAACATTATATGAATTTCTAGTACAAAAGGATCTGGGTGGTCCCTTGAATGCTCTTAAATCCAACATGCACCTAACTCCACGATATTATGTCACAGCAACACGGTGAACAGAATCCTATAATTTTGTTCCTACTCACACGATATTTCCTAACAAATAATGCCATCACCAAATATTTAATGAATGCCAGAATGTAGAGACAAAGTACAGTGCTAGGCTTGGATTAAATCAAGAAAGACTGTGCTTGGCCCCTCTTTTTCAGAGCTTGCCAACTAACTATAATTACTGGACATATAATAAGTAATAGATTCAATTCATGAAACAAAGCAGCTATGTAAGTGACAATTTCCCCTTGCAGACAATGAGCATTCTAGGAGTTCCTAGAATGACTTCAAGGAGAAGACTTTGAAAGACAAACAGATTTTAGACAAGATTGGAACATAGGGCAACGAATGGAATTTCAAGGAAGAAATGACATGAATTAAAGTGCTGAAATGTGGGATAAAGCTTTAGAAATAGATTGGAACCACAGAGCAAATGTGAAATATGAAAATCTGACAGCAGATATAACTGACTATATAATTGACAGCAGCATACAGGGCAGATTAAGGAAGATAATGTCGAAGTAGAAAACTAGAGCAGCAATTTATGTGTAAACACATACTATAGGTAGAAATGGAAAAATAAAAGAGCAGCAAGAGATATAACAAAGGAAGTGCAAAGTGGAGGAAAAAAGGAGAGAGTCATAGCTAACAGTGAGGTCTCAAGCTGACAAAGAATTGGAAGAAGGAGCCGGTTAAGGAAAGTGATGATGATTGTTTTTCTTTGTCACAAGTTTGATGTAATAATGTAATATTCAAATAATGATGTCTATTAGAGAGTTGGAGAAAGGGAACTGAGAGGGGTCAAAGTTAGAGATATAATTTGGAAAATCAGGTCCACTAAGTTGGTAGTGAAGTCCACAAAAGTAGAAAATTGGGCAAGCTCTCCAATTGAAAGAACGGTACTGAAAGAACAGGAGGCAAGGGCTGAGCCCTTCAATCTGCTCGTACTCAGGAGGAAGAAGCAGTTTTTGCTCATGCTATCTCTTCTAGGCAAAATGCTCTTTTCTTCTTGACAGCTTTATGAACTTGTCTACAACACTCAAGGTCTAGCAAAAATTGCACCTTATCTGCAGAATCTTCTCCATCTCATCTGGGCAGAGTTACTCACTATCCAAATTTATAATCCTAAAGTATGTTGTACAATAATCATTTAAACATTTCTTTCATCCATTAGATTGTGAACTCCACAGTGATAAATATTTTGCCTTATTAGTTTTTATATTCCTAGCACAGTGCCTGGCACAGAGAGACATTTAATCAATGCTTATTAAATGTTCCATGTTCAGCACAGCTGAGATAAAAATGACCTGACCACTAACTGGCAAAATTTCTGGAATAATAATAATGATACCTGGACCTGATTTAGATGATGGGATTCTGGACACTGAGCTGATGCTAGGAGACTTTGGGGGGCCTGAGAGGGGGCAAATGCAGTTTGCATGCAAGAAAGATGAGAATCATAGGGAAAAATGGGAGAACAGTGGAAGCCAGCCTCCAAGTTGGCCTCTGATGATTCTCATCTCCTGGTATTCACACCTTGTATAGTCCCTTTCCACACTGAATAGGAAATTATGAAAGAGATAGAGGGTTACTTCCTAGGCTAGGTCATAAAAGACATAGCAACTTTTGTCTTAATGCTCTCTTGATTGCTTATCTGGGTAATACAAGGTACCATGTCATCAGGACACTCCAGCAATCCTATTGCAAGTCCACAAGGCAAGAAACTAAGGCCCCCTGCCAAAAAGCTGCACTAATGTGGCAGGCATATGTGTGAGTCCCTATGGAAGCAGATCCTCCAGCCCCAGTCATGCCTTCAGATGACTGCAGCCCCAGCTGATGTCTTACCTTCAACCTCATAAAAGAACCAGCACCAGATTCCTAACCTACTGTATGAGATAATAAATGTTTATTGTTGTTTTAGGCTATGAAGTTTTGGAGTAAAATGTTTCACAGCAATAAATGACTAATACCCTTAGGTTCTTTCTATTTCTCTAGATCTCTAGAAAAGGAAGAAGGTAATAAGGAATGGTAAATGATAATGACTCTTACAGAGTAGACACTTGATGATTCTGCTGATAGATTAGAGACTGCAAAGTTGCATGCACCCGACTCAAAACTAGGAAGAACCACATTAAAGTCCTCATCCTGTCACTGGCTTACTTTGCGACTCTGGTCAAGTCCCTTCATCCTTTAATCTGTATTTCCACCTGTCCCTGCAAAATGAGAATAATGATACCCAAAGCATAGGGTTATTGTGGGATTGTCTTGAATAAAATTTCATAAGCACCCATTATTATAGGATCTAGCACATAGCAGAGGCTCACCAAATATGAATTAAATAAATATCTAAAGGCAATTCAAAGAGAAACCAGCTTAAGAGGCTAAGAAATAAGTAGAAAAAGCTACTATAGAATGTGAACCAGAAAATAATAACGTCCTAAAATTAGACATCTGCCTGACAAAAAGCATTTCTATGCCAAGTCTTATCTCCTACATGTGCCAAAATAGGTCCATCTCATTTCTTTGGCAAGTCGCTCCCATGATACCCAAATCACTAGCCTTTGAGCACATATCTTAATTCAAAATAAATTTTATCAATACATATTTAAGAAGTACCTACTGTGTGCCACATATTGTTTTTGATGCTACGAGTATAGCAGTAAACAAAATACACTTCAAGCAGATAAGGGTAAGCTATACAGATATCTGGGCAACAGTGTTACAGGCATAAGTGTTACAGGCATAAGGAACTGCAGGGGGAGGAGCAAGATGGCGGAGGAGTAGGAGACCTAAATTTCGTCTGGTCCCAGGAATTCAGCTAGATAGGGATCAAACCATTCTGAACACCTAGGAACTCAACAGGAGATTGAAGAAAAGAATAGCAGCAACTCTCGGAACAGAAAAGCGACCACTTTCTGGAAGGTAGGACGTGCAGAGAAGTGGATCCGAGGTGATATTCGGGAAGATAGATGGCAGGGGAGGGGGCCTCTGTCAGCCACTTCTGGCAAGTGATACAGCCGCGGAGCACAAAATAGAACATTTACAAGTCCACTCTGCTGTGGGACGTTGCTCCAGTGCCTAAGCGAGGGGTGGAACCCTTGCGGGGCAGTGTGGTGTCGGGACCCTCAGGGTCACAGAAAGACTGGGGCTGCCTGAGTGTAGCAGAGCTCCACTCTGCTGGGAAGCCGGCTGCAGAGACTGAGCTGAGGCGCGGGCTCTCAGCTCGGGGTTGCCATAAACCATGATCTGCAGCACAGTCAGGCCACTGCTCTTCCCGCGGGGACCCAACAAGCGGCAGATCCAGGGAGACTCCCCTTCGTCCCCCGGGAGGGGCGGTGCAGGAGCGCACCGCAGGGATCTGCTGGGTTTGGAGACTCCACACGGGGTCAGGTGACAAAGATAGAAACTCTCGATCACAGGCCAGGTGAGCACGGAGTGCGGCCAGAGACTGGGGAGACGGGAGTGACTGACTGCTTTTCTCTGGGGGCGCACTGAAGAGTGGGGCCCTGAGTTCTGGCTCCTCCAGGGCAGAGATTGGGAAGCCGCCATTGTCACTCTCGTCCTCAAAAGCTGGACGGAAAGCTTGCAGGGAACAGAAGCTCCCGAGACCAAACCTGAGCAGATTACTTAGCCCAGACCGGCAAGGGTGGGGCAATTCCGCCTTCGGCAAAGACATTTGGGAACCACGGCAACAGGTCCCTCCCCCAGAAGATCAGCAAGAACAGCCAGCCAAGACCAAGTTTACCGATCAATGAGAATGGCAGGACTCCAGTGCTAGGGGAATACTGCACATAGAATTCATGGGTTTTTTCCCATCTTTCTTTAGTCTTTCAAAGTTAATTTTTTTAATTTTCTTTTTCTTCTTTTTTCTTGAAATTTTTTTTCCCTTTTTCAACCAACAACTTATCAATCCCTTTCTTAAAAATGTTTATTTTTCATTCTTGAGTGATATTCTATCCCTTCATAGTAGTTAACCTTATTTTTGGTATATATCTAAGTTGTTCTCTCTTTAAAATTTTGGGATACAGTTTCTTCTAACAGACAAAAATATACCCTAAATCTCTAGTGTATGGCTTTGTTCTACTCTCCTGCCTGATCACATTCTCTCCCTTTTATTTTTTCTTAATTTCTCTTCTTGCTTTTTTCAACCAACTTCTTATCTTATCAATTCCTTTTATAAAATCTTTTATAATTTTCACCTATACAGTCATATTCCATCCCTTCATATTTACCCTTATTTTTGTACATATATAAGCTTTTCTTTCTTTAAAATTTTCAAAGGCAGTTTCTTCTAACAGACCAAAATATGCCCAAAATCTACTGTGTGGAAATGATCTATTCACCATCCTGATCATATTTGATCATTCTTTCTTTTAATCGTTTTCTTTTTTTTCTTCTCCTTTCTTTCCCTTTCTTTCCCCCCAGTTTCAGGTCTCTTCTGATTTGTTTAGTGTATATTTTTCTGGGGTCATTGTTACCCTGTTAGCATTTTGTCCTCTCATTCATCTATGCTCCTCTGGACAAACGGACAAGATGGAAAAAAATCATCTCAAAAAAATTAGAAGAAGCAGTACCAACTAGCAGGGACCTAATCAATACAGACATTAGTAAGATGTCGGAACTAGAGTTCAGGATGATGATTATAAAGATACTAGCTGGGCTTGAAAAAAGCATGGAAGTTATTAGAGAAACACTTTCTGGAGAAATAAAAACAAATATCTAATCAAGTCAAAATCAAAAAGGATATTAGTCAGGGGCAATCAAAAATGGATGCTCTAACTGCTAGGATAAATGAGGCAGAAGAGAGAATTAGTGATATAGAAGACCAAATGATGGGAAAAAGAGAGAGAAACAACTACTGGATCATGAGGGCAAAATCTGAGAAATAAGTGATATTATAAGACGAAACAATATTAGAATAACTGGGATCCCAGAAGAAGAAGAAAGAGAGAGAGGGGCAGAAGGTATACTGGAGCAAATTATAGTGGAGAACTTCCATAATTTGGGGAAGGAAACCGGCATCAAAATCCAGGAGGCACAAAGAACTGCCCTCAAAATCAGAAAAATGGGTCAATACCCTGATACCAAATAGTAAAACTTAAGAGTCTCAAAAACAAAGAGAAAATCCTGAAAGCAGCTCTGGACAAGAGACCTGTAACCTACAAGGGTAAAAACATTAAACTGGCAACAGACCTATCCACAGAGACCTGGCAGGCCAGAAAGGACTGGCATGATATCTTCAGAGCACTAAATGAGAAAAATATGCAGCCAAGATTACTATACCCAGCTAGGCTGTCATTGAAAATAGAAGGAGAGATAAAAAGCTTCCAGGACAAACAACAACTAAAGGAATTTGCAAATACGAAACCAGCCATACAAGAAATATTGAAAGGGGTCCTCTAAGCAAAGAGAGAGCCTAAAAGTAACATAGACCAGAAAGGAACACAGACAATATACAGTCACAGTCACCTTACAGGCAATACAATGGCACTAAATTCATATCTTTCCATAGTTACCCTGAATGTAAATGGGCTAAATGCCCCAATCAAAAGACAAAGGGTATCAGGTTGGATAAAAAAACATGGCCCATCGATATGCTGTCTGCAAGAGACTCATTTTAGACCCAAAGACACCCCCAGATTGAAAGTGAGGGGGTGGAAAACCATTTACCATGCTAATGGACACCAAAAGGAAGCTGGAGTGGCAATCCTTATATCAGACAAACTAGATTTTAAACCAAAGACTATAATAATAGATGAGGAAGGACACTACATTGTACTTAAAGGGTCTATCCAACAAGAAGATCTAACAATTGTAAATATCTATGTCCCTAACATGGGAGCAGTCAATTATATAAGCCAATTAATAACAAAAGCAAAGAAACACATCGACAACAGTATAGTAATAGTGGAGGACTTTAACACCCCTCTGACTGAAATGGACAGATCATCTAAACGAAATATCAACAAAGAAATAAAGACTTTAAATGACACACTAGACCAAATGGACTTCACAGATACAATCAGAACATTCCATCCCAAAGCAACGGGATACACATTCTTCTCCAGTGCCCATGGAACATTCTCCAGAATAGATCACATCCTAGGTCACAAATCAGATCTCAACTGGTACCAAAAGATTGGGATCATTCCCTGCATATTTTCAGACCACGGTGCTTTGAAACTAGAACTCAATCACAAGAGGAAAGTCGGAAAAAAACTCAAATACCATGGAGGCTAAAGAGCATCCTACTAAAGAATGAATAGGTCAACCAGGAAATTAAAGAATAATTTAAAAAATTCATGGAAACAAATGAAAATGAAAAAAACAACTGTGCAAAATCAAAATCTTTGGGATGCAGCAAAGGCAGGCCTAAGAAGAAAGTATACAGCTATACAAGTCTTTCTCAAGAAACAAGAAAGGTCTCAAATACACAACCTAACCCTACACCTGAAGGAGCTGGAGGAAGAAAAGAATATAAAGCCTAAACCCAGCAGAAGAGAAATAATAAGGATCAGAGCAGAAATCGATGAAATAGAAACCAAAAGAACACCAGAACAGATCAACGAAACTAGGAGGTGCTTCTTTGAAAGAATTAATGAGATTGATAACCCCCCAGCCAGGCTTATCAAAAAGAAAAGAGAAAGGACCCCCAAAAAATAAAATCATGAATGAAAGAAAAGAGATCACAACCAACGCCAAACAAATATATATATATATAATTGTTATGAGCAAACATATGCCAGCAATTTAGATAATCTGGAAGAAATGGATGCATTCCTAGAGGTGTATCAACTACCAAAACTGAACCAGGAAGAAATAGAAAATTTGAACAGACCTATAACCACTAAGGAAATGGAAGCAGTCATCAAAAATCTCCCAATAAACAAAAGCCCAGGGCCAGATGGCTTCCCAGGGGAATTCTACCAAACATTTAAAGAAGAATTAATACCTATTCTTCTGAAACTGGTCCAAAAACTAGAAATGGAAGGAAAACTTCCAAACTCGTTTTATGAGGCCACCATTACCTTGATTCTAAAACCAGACAAAGACCCCATCAAAAAGGAGAATTACAGACCAATATCCCTGATGAACATGGATGCAAAAATTCTCACCAAAATACTAGCCAATAGGATCCAACAGTACATTAAAAGGATGATTCACCATGACCAAGTGGGATTTATCCCTGGGCTGCAAGGTTGGTTCAACATCCGCAAATTAATCAACGTGATACAATACATTAACAAAAGAAAGAACAAGAATCATATGATCCTCTCAATAGATGCAGAAAAAGCATTTGACAAAGTACAGCATCCTTTCTTGATCAAAACTCTTCAGAGTATAGGGATAGAGGGTACATACCTCAATATCATAAAGCCATCTATGAAAAACCTACAGCGAATATCATTCTCAATGGGGAAAAGCTGAGAGCTTTTCCCCTAAGGTCAGGAACGTGGCAGGGACGTCCACTATCACCATTGCTATTCAACATAGTATTAGAAGTCCTAGCCACAGCAGTCAGACAACAAAAAGAAATCAAAGGCATCCAAAACAGCAAAGAGGAAGTCAAATTCTCACTCTTTGCAGATGATATGATACTGTATGTGCAAAACCCAAAAGACTCCACCCCAAAACTGCTAGACCTCATACAGGAATTCAGTAAAGTGGCAGGATATAAAATCAATGCACAGAAAGCAGTGGCATTCCTATACACCAACAACAAGACAGAAGAGAGACAAATCAAGGAGTCGATCCCATTTACAACTGCACCCAAAACCATAAGATACCTAGGAATAAATTTAACCAAAGAGGCAAAGGATCTGTACTCAGAAAACTATAAAATACTCAGGAAAGAAATGGAGGAAGACACAAAGAAATGGAAAAACGTTCCATGCTCATGGATTGGAAGAACAAATATTGTGAAGATTTCAATGCTAACTAGAGCAATCTACACATTCAATGCAATCCCATCAAAATACCATCCACTGTTTTCAAAGAAATGGAACAAATAATCCTAAAATGTGTATGGAACCAGAAAAGACCCCGAATAGCCAGAGGAATATTGAAAAAGAAAAGCAAAGCTGGTGGCATCACAATTCTGGACTTCAAGCTCTATTATAAAGCTGTCAACATCAAGACAGTATGGTACTGGCACAAAAACAGACACATAGATCAATGGAACAGAATCGAGAGCCCAGAAATGGACCCTCAACTCTATGGTCAACTCATCTTTGACAAAGCAGGAAAGAATGTCCAATGGAAAAAAGACAGTCTCTTCAACAAATGGTGTTGGGAAAATTGGACAGCCACATGCAGAAGAATGAAACTGGACCATTTCCTTACACCACACACAAAAATAGACTCCAAATGGTCAAAAGACCTAAATGTGAGACAGGAGTCCATCAAAATCCTAGAGGAGAACACAGGCAGCAACCTCTTCGACCTCAGCCACAGCAACTTCTTCCTAGAAACATCACCAATGGCAAGGGAAGCAAGGGCAAAAATGAACTATTGGGACTTCATCAAGATAAAAAGCTTTTGCACAGCAAAAGAAACAGTTCACAAAACCAAAAGACAACTGACAGAATGGGAGAAAATATTTGCAAATGACATATCAGATAAAGGGCTAGTAGCCAAAATCTATAAAGAACTTATCCAACTCAACACCCAAAGAACAAATAATCCAATCAAGAAATGGGCAGAAGACATGAACAGACATTTTTCCAACGAAGACATCCAAATGGCCAACAGGCACATGAAAAAGTGCTCAACATCGCTCGGCATCAGGGAAATCCAAATCAAAACCTCAATGAGATACCACCTCACACCCGTCAGAATGGCTAAAATTAACAAGTCAGGGAACGACGGATGTTGGCGGGGATGTGGAGAAAGGGGAACCCTCCTACATTCTTTGTGGGAATGCAAGCTGGTGCAACCACTCTGGAAAACAGGATGGAGGTTCCTCAAACAGTTGAAATTAGAGCTACCGTTCGATCCAGCAATTGCACTACTGGGTATTTACCCCAAAGATACAAATGTAGGGACCCGAAGGGGTACGTGCACCCCAATGTTTATAGCAGCAATGTCCACAATAGCCAAACTGTGGAAAGAGCCAAGATGTCCATAGACAGATGAATGGATAAAGAAGAAGTGGTATATATACACAATGGAATATTATGCAGCCATCAAAAGGAATGAGATCTTGCCATTTGCAACGACGTGGATGGAACTGGAGGGTGTTATGCTGAGTGAAATAAGTCAATCAGAGAAAGACATGTATCATATGACCTCACTGATACGAGGAACTCTTAATCTCAGGAAACAAACTGAGGGTTGCTGGAGTGGTGGGGGTGGGAGGGATGGGGTGGCTGGATGATAGGTATTGGGGAGGGTATGTGCTATGGTGAGCGCTGTGAATTGTGTAAGACTGTTGAATCACAGATCTGTACCTCTGAAATAAATAATACATTATATGTTAAGAAAAAGAAGATAGTAGCAAGGGTAAAATGAAGAGGGGGGGAAATCAGAGGCAGGGAGGAACCATGAGAGACTATGGATGGACTCTGAGAAACAAACTGAGGGTTCTAGGGGCAGGGTGGGTGTATGGTTAGCCTGGTGATGGGTATCAAAGAGGGCACGTATTGATTGGAGCACTGGGTGTTATATGCAAACAGGAATCATGGAACACTATTTCAAAAACTAGTGATGTAATGAACAGTGATTAACATAACATAATAAAATTTAGCAAATATATATTTAATGAAAAAAATGAGAATTTGGATAAAACAAAACAAAACAAAAAAGGAACAGTAAATGCCCAGCTCCTAAGGCATGGAAGCCTGTGAAGTTGGAGTAAAGTTAGCAAGAGGAGAAACAGAGTATAGGGCCTTATAATTTGACATTTATGATGAATGAGATGGGGAGCCACTGGAGTGCTTTGAACGGAAGAGTGACATGATGTGACTTACCTTTTAGCAGGATCTCTCTAGCTGCTGTGTTGAGAACAGGCTGCGGGAAGAGAAAATACAGAAACAGGGAGACTAGATATGAGGCAGCTATGAGTGACAATGGGAAGAAGTGATCAAATTCTAGAAATATTTTGAATGAAGTGCCAGTAATATTTGCTAGTAGATTAGATGTGAGTTAAAAGAGAAGAATCAAGATTTTAGACATAAGAAACTGAAAAAATGAATTGCAACTCACAGGATGTAAGGTGAGAGGAGCAGATGTAATGTAGGAGAGCTATCAGGAGCTCGGTTTCAGATGTTAAGATTGAAATGCTTATTATATATCCAAGTAGAGATGACACAAAGGAAATTAAATCCATGAGTCCATAGTTGAGGAGAGAGTCTTGAGCTGGTGATATTCAGAAGAAATCAGCTACAAGTGGTATGAGGTTGCATGTCATCACCAAGGTGATGTGACTGAGAATAAAGACCAAGGGTTATACCAAGTCCATCATCAACAATAATGTGCTCCTTCTATTCACATCTCTATGTCTTCTGAGTTCTCCCTTCTTTCACTTTTCTGGCTCCCAAGAAACTGCCCTGTACTCCTCAAATAAACTATGAATCATCTTTTCCAATCCACTCTCTTATTAAACTGGCCTCCACACTTACCTCTTCCAATTCCTTTAATGATTTGGTTTATCTAGCTGTTCTCTTTATCCACTGACAAATAATAGAAGTGATTATCAGTCCACTTACATTCCCACTACAGTTCAACTAATGTGTCTGAATTCTTCCTTTCCTTCTCACACTTGGAGTTCTGAGCTTCTCTTTTGGGGCCATACCCCTCCTCATAAGAAAAACATCAAAGAGCTTGTAGGACAGCTCTTTCTAATGGACATTAAAAACATCCTATGGCAGCAGATGCTGACCATTCAGTCTTCTCTCTTGGATGCCACCCACAAACAGGGCATTCACAGCCATATCAACTCTCAAACCAATCTTTTTATCTCTCATCTTATTGGTGATTGCCACTCACCCTTCCTCTGAACTCACCTCTTTGAACTCTGTAAATTCCATTCTCAATGTAGTATCTTCTCCAACTGTTGGTTGCTAGAGTCATCATCTATTAGCACATCAACACAGTGTTTCTTAAGCTTAACCAACTCTGCAACACCTTCTGCACCAAATCCAATTATTAGAGTGGAGAACTTTTAATTCTAGTTAAAATGACTTTTAAAACAGGTACACGCATAATGCTTCTCTCCTTAAAAAAATTATTCACGAGCTTGTGAAGGCCTCATTTCAGACACTTTAAAACAGGCGATATTTTGTTTTCCTTTTGAAAATGATAATGAAAAAATGAGGAAAGAAAAATTGAACAAGATTAAGTGACTTCTCTAAAACCATGATTCATAGTTAGGACTCCTGGTTTAGTAACCTGTTAATAGGGACTGCTAGCCCAAACCAAGATTCCAGGAAGGTCATAAGAATGCAGAGTTCAAACTGTAGCTCTACTCCTGTAATTTGTCTTTCCCTGCTGTCACTCTTATTATGGTTCAATTAACAGTGGAAGCCGGGAGCGACTTGATGAACATCTGTCGTGTCCACCTGGAAATAACTCAATGAGGGTGCACTATGGGAAAATATGATGGGATGTCAGCCTGTTTTGTTTTTTTTTCCCCATTTTGACACTGGGTGGCAAGAGCAATTCAGATAATGAAAGACAGAAGGGTACTTCGTCACCTGGAAATATTAGGTCAATTTCCAAGTGTAGCATTCCAACACATATTTGAAAGGAATATACAAATAATAACAAAAATAGATTGGACTCATGAAGCTGCATGATCACAATGGCACCACTGTTTTAGATCATATAAATAAAATACAGTGTTGGCAGAAGCTGCTATCAAGCAAAGTATCACTATCTAGATTGTGTGTTTGGTATAAAAGAATATATTTTTGATATACTACTTAAGCATTTCATGGGATGCCCAAGGATGATCTGAAAATGGACAAAAACATGAAGGACCATTAGGCTTATATTGTGTAGAACAAATGGAGAATGGCAATTGCAATTTAAGATAAGCGTGGCATGAGCCATATTTCTGCATGTCTAAAATTCCCAAATTAGACCCAGTTATCATTGGATAGACCTACAGATTCATTTTAAATGACCATTATTTGTTGATTTCTTCAAACTAGATATTTTCAATTCCCAAAAGAATCCAAAAACAGTGGAAAATTTGCTACCCAAGGCTACGTAACCATTTGCTTAATAATCAACACTTTAAAATTGCTTTAATTAGCATATCTAAATAACAAATCTCTATTCATTTAAATCGTTAATTATTTTCTCAAATGCTGTGCTCAATTATGTTTTTAAGACATCTGTTTGTAATGCTACTCCCATCCAGAATAAAAAGTTGAGATATTAGGCTTAAGAAAAAAGGCTATAGGAACCAAAAACATTTCAGAATAAAAAAGAAGACAGCCAGTGAATAAACACAATTGCCTTCAAGCAATACAAAGGGTAGT
Organism: Eumetopias jubatus; assembly: GCF_037043125.1. Lineage (NCBI taxonomy): Eukaryota > Metazoa > Chordata > Mammalia > Carnivora > Otariidae > Eumetopias > Eumetopias jubatus. The sequence continues at coordinate 92,232,881 of NW_028274809.1, forward strand.
AGACGGACAAGGGAGGCAAACTGCTATTCTCTACAGATGCTAGCACAGGCTTAAACTGCAGGTGAGGAGACAGGATTCAGTTTGGATGGAGGAAAGATGATCCATCAATATTCAACAATGGAGAACATTATTATGAAGGACATGACTCCATTCTTTTCCTCAAATTGTTGTAAAACTATTTTGATTTTTGTGTGAAATTTTGTTGCAGTCGTCTTGCGTGAATTTAGCAACCCGTATCTGGTGGACCCTCAGATCACGCCTCCAGATATATGATTCTGTCTCTATGTGATAATTATGCCAGCAAATTTCACACAGCCATAGAAACATTTCCTAGACACTGAATAGGATAGATCTGAGTGAAAAATTAAACAAGGCAGGGGAAGCCATAGGATGCCTAGAAAAACTTGAAAAAGCAATATCTGCTTTAATACTTTCAGGTGTAAGGGAGAGAACAGCACAAGTTGCTGCTGCTTTCAGCCGCCTATTGCTACATCTAATGGAAACATAGCACATGGCCTGCCATGGGAGAATGGACCCTGTGTGATTAGAGCACTCCCACCTCACAGCCTGAGCCCATGGTTGACATACCTTGTCACATGGAGAGCCTGACTCCAGCAACTTAAGAACTTGTCATTTTGTTTGTTTCTAAACATTTAAGCTTGGTCACATAATTTCATGAACTCACATTTTCAAATTGGTGACAATTTAAAATCAATATAGTCAATTTAATGCTTATACATCAAATGATTTTTCAGAGAGGACAAGCCACATTTCTGGTGACTGTTGAAATGAATCAGCTCAAAACAGAGTAACATCCCATCAAAAAACCAATCTAGGTCTCTATTCTAAAAGAATGACAATTAAGACTAACAGAAAAGTAGTATCTGAAATCTTGGGCTCTCCCTCCCTCCCTCCTTCCTTTCTTCTCTCTCTCTCTCTCTCTCCCCCCCTCCCCCCTTCCCTCCCTCCCTTTCTCCTTCCCTCTCTGTCTCTTTCATCCTCTCTCTCTGTCTCTGACTATGAGAAAATATTAAAATGAAGATTGAAGGAAAACAATTAACAGGAATTCTGAGCACCACTCAAATATGGAACTCATTATAATTGAGTGATCTATCTCTTCAAGAGCCAAATAAATTGACCTAAGTTCAAGAGAAGATTTAGCACTGACATTAAAAGTCATTTTCAAGAAAATCTGGAAAAGAATCATTACACTGAATGGAATAATAAGAGCTTTTAAGTGAAAGGTAACAAGTTAGAGCTGGCATCAGCCTGTAAAAAAGGTAGTTGGGGAGTGCTTTAGAAGATCCCTCAATCGCTCCCTATATTTAAACTCTACCAATTCCCTAAATGCCCAGATGCCTCTGGTTTCCTCTTAGCAATGTAGGCACAGTTCATTCATTCATTCAAAAAGCAGTTATTGAAGAGTCTACCATATGTCAGTGACTGTGGCAAGAATAGTAGTGCCCTGCCCTCCCCTGACACTGAGGAAATTAAGAAGTAAACAAATCCTTGTGCAAAATTCTTTCTGACAGTGATAAGTGCTATGAAGAAAATAAAACATGGTGCCATGATAGAAAGTGCTGATGGGAGTAATGACTGGGTGGTACAGAGAAAAAGCTTCCTTGAGAAAGTGACATTTGAGTTGACACTTGAATGGTGAGAAGAAACCAGTCATGGTTCTGGGAAAGGGGAGAGTAGCAATGTAGGCAGAGGGAGAGTTAATACACAACCACAGGGAGGGGGTGAGGTTGATATATTTGAGGGCCAAAAGGTGTTCACTGAGGTTGGGTCCTAATGAATGAAGGGAGACAGCAATGAGAGAAGAGCTGGGGAAAGAGGCAGGTACCAGATCATATGGGTCTTGTTAAGTTCTGATAAGTAGTTTGGATTTATTCTAAGATAATAGGGAGCCAGTGTAAGGGTTTAAAGCACTGGGTGGGTGGGTGATAGATCTGATGTATATCGGAAAAACGATGCTCAAATTTTACTCAAGATGTACCCACTCTTCACTATATACATAGAAATAAAACCAAACAGGTTAAAAAATACATACATAAACATACAAAAAATCAAAGAGATATATCTCTACAGGTAAGCAGTAAGTAAAGCTAAAACCATAAAGTGCTGAACTCCAAGTTTAGAAGTAGCAGAAGTGGCCAAACTTTCATCTACTGATGCAGAAAGGAAACTAAAAATGCTTTAATTAATATAACAGAGCAATGTGAAGCCAATTAACTTAAAGCCAGTACCTGAGATAGCATTTTCCATATTTAGAAGACACTAAAACTATAAAAACCCTTGCTGACCATCACCTGGGCTATGGCTTGTAGAAAATGTTGGTTAGAGGGATGAAACAGATACTAGCAATCAGGAACTGAACCAAGGTGCCCACCACTTCCATGGCTGGATTTCCCACATTCCCAATATCACTCCGAGTCAGGAGTACAAGATGCCACCACAAAACTCTCAGCAGAGATGGATAAGTAAAGACGGAGAAAGAAATTATTGAACTACGTCTCATTAAAAATGACCCAGCTGCCTTGCTTTTCATATCTTCACTTCCAAATTTCCCTTCTCATCTTTCCTTCCTTTCCCCTCCCAGGCTTGACAAAAAGAGCATCATGGAAGCTTGTGGAAGCCGGGCAACGAGGAAAAATTAATGCTGCACTGAGACCATGGTGATGTGAAGACAGAAAGTGGGGCAAAGCAGATGAGGACATCAACAGAGTTAGGCAGGTGGTGAAAGAAGCGGTGTGAGACCAGGAAGTGGGTTACTGAGCAAATATGTTAACTGAGTGAGCAAAGAAGCAAGTATATCAAAGATAATGGGAGCCATTTCTTACTAAGAAGAGACTTACAAACATGGAAAGAGAGAAGACGAAGAAGAACCAACAGTGTTCAACTGGAATGGACTCATGGGATTTAAATAAATAAACACTTAAGTAAATATACATGAATATAGATATGTGATTCTACACACACACACACACACACACATATACACACACATACATACATATTTATTTATTATGTATTTGGGTTTTTTCCCTAGCTCTGTCAACTAATAGGAAACAACATGCTTCTTAAGAGCAATGATAACCAGTCATCCTAAGAGCAATGACTTTCCAGTGGCAGTGAGCACAGTGAGTATCCCGATCTGGCCTAGAAATACCACCCTCCAGGAAAAATAGCTGATTACCGACTGGGTCAGGAAAAGTACAAGATGACATGATGAGCCTAGAACATCCTGATATGCCAGGAACTAAGGAAGTACTCAAAGAATGAGAGGGATCTGTCAAAAGGATACAAACGAGCTTGAAGAGCTACATAAGCCAAATCTAGAACAATCTGAGAAAATAAATAAATAGTGCAAGTATAGAATTACACTCCATTGAATAAAATAGGAATTCATGAGTTCTTGCTGATATAATTAAAACAAGTGAACAAACACATAAATGGAAGAGAAGGAAAAATTCTTTCTCACAGCAAAGGCTAATCTACAAATATGAAAAGGATGATGGAACTAGATAGATAGTCATCACTTGGCAATCATGACAGTGGTAGTTAATATAAGCAGGAGTGTCAATGAAAGCTAAGCCTGATCAGGGGAGATTTGGCATCATATAAGACTGTCTCCCCACAAAATGCTAATCAAACACAAAGGGAAAATTGTTTTAGAAGTAAGAAACCAAGCAGACACCATTTTAATCAGATAATCAAAACTACTATCATCAGTGATTTGGTGGGTCAAAATGATTTATTCTTTATTGTATGCACTGAGAAGAACACAGGATCATTTCTATGGCACCCTGCCAAGAATGCATGGCCTGAGTTTGGTCATGGGACAACACTGGATGGATCCATGGTAAGGATCATCCTACAAAATGAATGTCTGTACTCCTTAAGCCTCTCAAGGATATGAGAGACAGAAAAAAGATGGCAGAAAGGTTCCAGATTGAAGGAGAATATTAATAGCTGACAACTAAATGCAATACACAGTTCTAGACTGCATCCAAGCCACAGAGGAAAAAGAGATATTGATGGGACAAATGGCGAAATTTGAGTGAAGACAGTAAGATGAATAACAATATTGTATCAGTGCTGATTTCCTGAGTAGGAGGGATGCACAGTGGTAATAAAGAAAATGTGCTTGTTTGAGGGGAGGCACACACTTGAATATTTAGGGATGATGAGTATCATGTGAGAAAAAGACAATATACCCACATATACACATGGAGGGGGCAGGAAAAATACAGCAAAATGTTAACAATTAAGAAAACTGCGTTAAGAGGCGTCTGGGTGGCTCAGTCAGTTAAGCGTCCAACTCTTGGTTTCAGCTCAGGTCATGATCTCAGGACTGAGATAGAGACCAGGCCTCTGTGCTCAGTGGGGAGTCGGCTTGAGATTCTCTTCCTCTGGCCCTCCCCTACTAGAGCTCACATTCTCTCTCTAAAATAAAAAAAAAAGAAAATCTTAAAAAAAAAAGAAAGAAAAGGTAACTGAGTTAAGGAGATGCAGGAGTTGTTTCACTATTCTTTTAACTTTTCTGTAGATTTGAAACAATGTCAATTTTCTAATTACAGATTAAAATTTTCTAACCAAAATACCAATAAACAGGAAGAAATTTCATGGTAAGAAAGACAAGCAAATATCGCAGCAAATAAAAGAATTCACTTTAAATAAAATTGGTTTTGTATAGAACTATAAAAATATCTAGGATGCTCTTTTATGGTAAAATAAAAATAACTTTTAGTAAAAAGGACAAATAAATCATGAAACAAAGACAGGCATAAATTACATTAAAAGATACTATGGGAAAGAACAAAATCAAAACTGTTGAGATTGCTGCCGTAACAAGCTACCAGAAACTTAGCAGCTTAAAAGACCCTCTATAATCATCAACCAGTTTCTTTGGGTCAGAAATCTGGGCATAGTATAGTTCAACTGGGTCCTTGGCTCCAAATCTCATACGACCAAAATCCAGGAGTCAACATGGCTGAGTTCCTTTCTGGAGGCTCTGGGAAAGTATCTACTCTAAGCTCATTGAGACTGTTCACAGAATTCAGTTCCTTGCATTAAGACTCAAGTCCCTGTTTCCTTGTCAGCTATCGTGTCAGGGCCACACTTAGCTCCAACAGGCTCCCTCTCTATTCTGAGTCTATGTGCCCATGCACCTCAGAACCCTTCTAAAACTTGGACTCTGTCCCATCTCTTACATCTCTGGTGTCCTCCACTGCTGTCACATCATTGTGCTTAATAAGGGTTCATGTGATTCTGTTGGGCCCGTTGGATAATGCAGGGTCATCTCCCTATTTTAAGGACTGGACTCTATTAAATCTACAAAATCCCCTTTTGCCATAAAACATATCGCTAGGGATTAGGACGTGAGACTCTTTTAGGGGCTATTATTCTGTTATAACAGAAATAAAAAATATATATATAGTCATCATGGATTGCATTATTGGCCTCAATTCTTCATCTTTCCCTGGGGTTATATCCTTCGCCATTATCTTTGGAATTCCTCCCATAAAACCAGAATATATCTCCACACCCCTTGACTTCAGGCTCAGCCAATATGAATCACTTTGTCCAACAGAAAGAAGTAGAAATGATGCAAGACTGAGCCTTAAAACATTTTGACTGTTTCCATTGGCCCTCTGATATCTCTACAATCACAAGGAGAAGAACATCTCTCTCTAGGCCTCTGGTTCAAGGAAGATGAGAGACACATGCCAAACAGCCACCCCAGCGGAGTCCAGCCAAGATCAGCTGATTTCCTGCTGACCCACAGACAGGTAAACAATAGTAAGAGAGTTGTTTTAAGTCACTGAATTAGAAGATGATTTGGAGGAACAATAGCTAACAATGTGATGAGATAAGTGGAGGCCTACACATAATCAAAGAAAAGAATTAAATAATCAGAAAGTATTATAAGAAATCCATCAAAGACAAAGGAGACAGTAAATCATGGAACACTACATCAAAAATTAATGATGTAATGTATGGTGATTAACATAACATAATAAAATAAAATTTAAAAAAAGACAAAGGAGAAAATAGCAATAAGGTGCAGTTCAGAGACACGGAGGGTAGAATGAAGGGCTATATAACATGCAATATAGAGTAGTTACAGAAAAAAGAATATAGGGAGTAATGGACAAGAATACTCACGAAGATAACAGATGAGAATTGGACGTAATTTAGGAAAGGCATGAACCGTAGAATTAAAAGGATATGTTGAGTATCAAGCAAGAAATTTAAAGATAAATTTATATCTAGATATATCCTAGAAAAGCTATAGAACATAACAAACAGAGGAAAAAGACTATGTATTTTCAGAATGAAAAGATAGATGATCTCTAACTGAACAATTATTCTGACAACAGAGTTCTCAACAACAACAGCAAAAAGTAGCAGTATCTTTAAATAGCTGAGAAAAAATAAATGTCGATCTCAAATTTACAACCAGATAAATTATCACTCTTGACTGAGTTCGATATATTTAGACATACAAATACAAGGGAAATTAACAAAACTACTAAAGAACACACTTTAGAAAGAAAAAAATTGAAAATAAAGGAATAGGATCTAAGAAGTGATAGTGGGCACAAAATATTGATGAAAATGAATCACTAATTAAAATATAACAAAACACTAGCTATAACATTTATTTTTATGCCTAAAAAGAGATAAAACCACCCTTTATTCATTGCCAAACAATATATGAAAAAATGTTCAACATCAATAATTAGGGAAATGAAAATTAAACCCACATTAACACTTCTTCAACTGGGTCCTTGGCTCCAAATCAGACTTTATACTTCTCAGACTGAAAGAGTTTTAATTATCTGATATTATAGTCTTACAATAAAGAATTCTTGTAAACTGCTAGTGGTCGTGTCCACTGGCACAACCCTTTTAGAAAACAGGCATCATCCAGGAAAATCGAAAATGCATATGACCCTTTCTCCCTGCAATTTCACTTCTCAGTATCTTATATTATTTGCTTTACCTTTCTTTTAGGCATATATTAGAGAAATCTTTCAAATGTACTCATGGTGAAAGATACACAAAAAAGATCAGTGCATCACTATTTTTAATAGCAAAATGGCCATTCACAAGAAAATGGATGAATCATCTTCAGTGTAGTCTACAATACAGCATTATACGGCTGTGAAAATCAATGAACTAAAATTACATTTATCAACATAGATAAATCTCAAAAAATATGAGGTTGAGTGAAAAAGCAAATTGTAGACTGATGCACAAAGTATAAAACCATTTATGTAAAGTTTAAAAACATCAAACAGTGGGGGGGGAGGCGGACCAAGATGGCGGAGGAGTAGGAGACCTGGATTTCGTCTGGTCTCAGGAATTCAGCTGGATAGGGATCAAACCATTCTGAACACGTACGAACTCAACAGGAGATCGAAGAGAAGAATAGCAGCAACTCTCTGAACAGAAAAGGACCACTTACTGGAAGGTAGGACACGCGGAGAGGTGAATCCGAGGCGATATTCGGGAGGATACACAGTGGGGGAGGGGGCCTCCGTCGGCCCCTTCTGGCAAGTGATAGAGCCGCGGAGCACAAAATCAGAACTTCTAGAAGTCGGCTCCGCTGAGGGACGTCGCTCCGGTGGCTAAGCTGGGGGTGGAACCCTCGCAGGACAGTGTGGTCTCGGGACCCTCGGGGTCACAGAAAGACCGGGGGTGCCTGAGTGTGGCAGAGCTACCAGGTATCAGAGCGGGGAAGCCGGCTGCAGAGACGGAGCCGAGGCGCGGGCTCTCAGCTTGCGGTGGCCATAAACTGTGTTCCGCGGCCCAGTTGGGCCACTGCTCCTCCAGCAGGAACCCAACAAGCTGCAGAGCCAGGGAGACTCTCCTCCCTCCCCTGGGAGGAGCGGCACGGGAGCGCACTGCAGGGATCTGCTGGGTTTGGAGACTCCACACAGGGTCGGGTGCCAGAGATAGAAACACATGGTCACAGGCCGGGTGAGCACGGAGTGCGGCCGGAGACCAGGGAGACGGGAGTGATTGCTTTTCTCTGGGGGTGCACTGATGAGAGGGGCCCCGAGTTCTCAGCTCCTCTGGGCGGAGATTGGGAGGCCACCATTTTCACTGTGGTCCTCCAAAGCTGTACGGAGAGCTTGCAGGGAACAAAAACTCCTGAGGGCAAACCCGAGCAGATTGTTTAGCCCAGACCGACAAGGGCAGGGCAATTCGCCTCCAGCAAAGACATTTGGGAACCATGGCAACAGGCCGCTCCCCCAGAAGACCAGCACGAACAGCCAGCAAGCCAAGACCAAGTTTACCGATCAAGGAAACGGGAGAACTCCAGCGCTAGGGGAATACTGCACATAGAATTCATGGCTTTTTTACCATGATTCATTAATTTTTCAAAGTTAATTTTTTTAACTGTTTTTTTTTTAATTTTTCTTTTTCGCTTTTTCAACCAACATCTTATCAATCCCTTTTTAAAAAAAACATTTTTTTATTTTTCATGTTTAGAGTCATATTCTATCACTTCATATTAGTTACCCTTATTTTTGGCATATATATATATAAGTTGTTCTCTCTTAGAAATTTTGAGATATAGTTTCTTCTAACAGATCAAAATATACCCTAATCACTAATGTATGGCTTTGTTCTAGTCTCCTGCCTGATCACATTCTCTCCCTTTTTTTTTTCTTTTCTTTTTTTCTTTCTTTTTTTTAAATCTTCCTCTTTCGTTTTTCAAACAACTTATCATTCCTTTTTAAAATCTTTTATAATTTTCATCTTTACACTCATCTCCCATCCCTTCATTGTATCAACCCTTATTTTGTACATATATAAGTCTTTCTTCCTCTAAAATTTTAGGAGGCACTTTCTTCTAACAGACCAAAATACACCCAAAATCTAGTGTGTGGCACTGATCTATGCACAAGCCTGATCATATTTGATCATATTCTTTTTGTTGTTGTTGTTTTGTTCTGTTTTTGTTTGTTTTTATCTTTTTCTTTTCCTTTTTTTCTCTTTCTTTTTTCTTTCATTCCCTTTCTTTTCCCCTGGTTTCAGGTCTTTTCTGATTTGTACAGAGTATATTTGCTGGGGATGTTGTTAACCTGTTAGCATTTTGTTCTCTCATTCATCTATTCTCCTCTGGACAAAATGAAAAGACGAAAAAAAATCACCTCAGCAAAAAGAACAAGAGGTAGTACCGTCTGCCAGGGACCTACTCAATACGGACATTAGTACAATGTCAGACCTAGAGTTCAGAATCATGACTTTAATGACACTAGCTGGGCTTGAAAAAAGCGTGGAAGTTATTAGAGAAACCCTTTCTGGAGAAATAAAAGAACTAAAATCTAACCAAGTCGAAATCAAAAAGGCTATTGATGAGGTGCAATCAAAAATGGGGGCACTAACTGCTAGGATAAATGAGGCAGAAGAGAGAATCAGCAATATAGAAGACCAAATGATGGAAAATAAAGAGGCTGAGAAAAAGAGAGATAAATAACTACAGGATCATGAGGGCAGGATTTGAGAGATAAACAATACGATAAGATGAAACAACACTAGAATAATTGGGATCCCAGAAGAAGAAGAAAGAGAGAGAGGGGCAGAAGGTATATTGGAGCAAATTATAGCAGAGAACTTCCCTAATGTGGGGAAGGAAACAGGCAACAAAATCCAGGAGGCACGGAGAACGCCTCTCAAAATCAATAAAAATAGGTCAACACCCTGACATCTAATAGTAAAACTTACGAGTCTCAGAGACAAAGAGAAAATCCTGAAAGCACCTTGGGAGAAGAGATATGTAACCTATAATGCTAGAAACATTAGACTGGCAAAAGTCCTATCCACAGAGACCTGGCAGGCCAGAAAGGACTGGCATGATATCTTCAGAGCACTAAACGAGAAAAATATGCAGCCAAGAATACTATATCCAGCTGGGCTGTCATTGAAAATAGAAGGAGAGATAAAAAGCTTCCAGGACAAACAACAACTAAAGGAATTTGCAGACACGAAACCAGCCATACAAGAAATATTGAAAGGGGTCCTCTAAGCAAAGAGAGAGCCTAAAAGCAGCATAGATCAGAAAGGAACACAGACAATATACAGTCACAGTCACCTTACAGGCAATGCAATGGCACTAAATTCATATCTTTCAATAGTTACCCTGAATGTAAATGGGCTCAATGCCCCAATCAAAAGACACAGGCTATCAGGTTGGATTAAAAAACAAGACCCATCGATATGCTGTCTGCAAGAGACTCATTTTAGACCCAAAGACACCCCCAGATTGAAAGTGAGGGGGTGGAAAACAATTTACCATGCTAATGGACACCAAAAGAAAGCTGGGCTCGCAATCCTTATATTAGACAAATTAGATTAAAAAAAAAAGACTGTAATAAGAGATGAGGAAGGACACTATATCCTACTTAAAGGGTCTATCCACCAAGAAGATCTAACAATTGTAAATATCTATGCCCCTAACATGGGAGCAGCCAATTATATAAGGCAATTAATAACAAAAGCAAAGAAACACATTGACAACAATACAATAACACTGGGGGACTTTAACACCCCCCTCACTGAAATGCACAGATCATCTAAGCAAAAGATCAACAAGGAAATAAAGACTTTAAATGACACACTGGACCAAATGGACTTCACAGACATATTCAGAACATTCCATCCCAAAGCAACGGAATACACATTCTTCTCTAGTGCCCATGGAACATTCTCCAGAATTGATCACATCCTAGGTCACAAATCAGGTCTCAACTGGTACCAAAAGATTGGGATTATTCCCTGCATATTTTCAGACCACAGTGCTTTGAAACTAGAACTCAATCACAAGAGGAAAGTCGGAAAGAACTCAAATACATGGAGGCTAAAGAGCATCCTACTAAGGAATGAATGGGTCTACCAGGAAATTAAAGTAGAATTAAAAAAATTCATGGAAACCAATGAAAATGAAAACACAACTGTTCAAAATCTTTGGGATACAGCAAAGGCAGTCCTAAGAGGAAAGTATATAGCAATACAAGCCTTTCTCAAGACACAAGAAAGGTCTCAAATACACAACCTAACCCTACACCTAAAGGAGCTAGAGAAAAAACAGCAAATAAAGCCTAAACCGAGCAGGAGAAGAGAAATAATAAAGATCAGAGCAGAAATCAATGAAATAGAAACCAAAAGAACACTAGAACAGATCAAAGTAACTAGGAGCTGGTTCTTTGAAAGAATTAACAAGACTGATAAACCCCTGGCCAGACTTATCAAAAAGAAAAGAGAAAGGACCCAAATCAGCAAAATCATGAATGAAAGAGGAGAGATCACAACCAACACCAAAGAAATACAAACAATTATAAGAACATATTACGAGCAACTCTATGCCAGCAAATTAGATAACCTGGAAGAAATGGGTGCATTCCTAGAGATGTATCAACTACCAAAACTGAACCAGGAAGAAATAGAAAACCTGAACAGACCTATAACCACTAAGGAAATGGAAGCAGTCATCAAAAATCTCCCAACAAACAAAAGCCCAGGGCCAGATGGCTTCCCAGGGGAATTCTACCAAACATTTAAAGAAGAATAAATACCTATTCTTCTGAAACTGGTCCCAAAAATAGAAATGGAAGGAAAACTTCCAAACTCATTTTATGAGGCCAGCATTACCTTGATTCCAAAACCAGACAAAGACCCCATCAAAAAGGAGAATTACAGACCAATATCCTTGATGAACATGGATGCAAAAATTCTCACCAAAATCCTACCCAATAGGATCCAACAGTACTTTAAAAGGATGATTCACCATGACCAAGTGGGATTTATCCCTGGGCTGCAGGGTTGGTTCAACATCCGCAAATCAATCAACGTGGTACAATACATTAACAAAAGAAAGAACAAGAATCATATGATCCTCTCAATAGATGCTGAAAAAGCGTTTCACAAAGTGCAGCATCCCTTCTTGATCAAAACTATTCAGAGTATAGGGATAGAGGGTATATACCGCAATATCATAAAAGCCATCTATGAAAAACCTACAGCGAATATCATTCTCAATGGTCAGGAACGTGGCAGGGACTTCCACTATCACCACTGCTATTCAACTTAGTATTAGAAGTCCTAGCCACAGCAATCAGACAACAAAAAGAAATCAAAGGCATCTAAAATGGCAAAGAGGAAGTCAAACTCTCACTCTTTGCAGATGATATGATACTGTATGTGCAAAACCCAAAAGACTCCACCCCAAAACTGCTAGACCTCATACAGGAATTCAGTAAAGTGGCAGGATATAAAATCAATGCACAGAAATCAGTGGCATTCCTATACACCAACAACAAGATAGAAGAGAGACAAATCAAGGAGTCGATCCCATTTACAATTGCACCCAAAACCATAAGATACCTAGGAATAAATTTAACCAAAGAGGCAAAGGATCTGTACTCAGAAAACTATAAAATACTCAGGAAAGAAATGGAAGAAGACACAAAGAAATGGAAAAACGTTCCATGCTCATGGATTGGAAGAACAAACATTGTGAAGATGTCAATGCTACCTAGAGCAATCTACACACTCAATGCAATCCCCATCAAAATACCATCCACTTTTTTCAAAGAAATGGAACAAATAATCCCAAAATGTGTATGGAACCAGAAGAGACCCCGAATAGCCAGAAGAATATTGAAAAAGAAAAGCAAAGCTGGTGGCGTCACAATTCTGGACTTCCAGCTCTATTACAAAGCTGTCATCATCAAGACTGTATGGCACTGGTGCAAAAACAGACACATAGATCGATGGAAAAGAATAGAGAGCCCAGAAATGGACCCTCAACTCTATGGTCAATTCATCTTTGACAAAGCAGGAAAGAATGTCGAATGGAAAAAAGACAGTCTCTTCAACAAATGGTGTTGGGAAAATTGATAGCTGCATGCAGAAGAATGAAACTGGACCATTTCCTTACACCACACACAAAAATAGACTCCAAATGGTTGAAACACCTAAACGTGAGACAGGAGTCCATCAAAATCCTAAAGGAGAACACAGGTAGCAACCTCTTTGACCTCAGCTGCAGCAACTTCTTCCTAGAAACATCGCCAAAGGCAAGGGAAGCAAGGGCAAAAATGAACTATTGGGATTTCATCAAGATAAAAAGCTTTTGCACAGCAAAAGAAACAGTCCACAAAACCAAAAGACAACCGACAGAATGGGAGAAGATATTTGCAAATGACATATCAGATAAAGGGCTAGTATCCAAAATCTATAAAGAACTTATCAAACTCAACACCCAGAGAACACATGATCCAATCAAGAAATGGGCAGAAAGCATGAACAGACATTTTTCCAAAGAAGACATCCAAATGGCCCACAGACACATGAAAAAGTGTTCAACATCGCTCGGCATCAGGGAAATCCAAATGAAAACCTCAATGAGATACCACCTCACACCAGTCAGAATGGCTAAAATTAACAAGTCAGGGAACGACAGATGTTGGTGGGCATGCGGTGAAAGGGGAATCCTCCTACACTGTTGGAGGGAAGGCAAGCTGGTGCAACCACTCTAGAAAACAGGATGGAGATTCCTCAAACAGTTGAAAATAGAGCTACCATACGATCCAGGAATTGCACTACTGGGTATTTACCCCACAAATGTAGGCACCCAAAGGGGTACGTGTACCCCGATGTTTATAGCAGCAATGTCCACAATAGCCAAACTGTGGAAAGAGCCAAGATGTCCATCGACAGATGAATGGATAAAGAAGATGTGGTATACATACACAGTGGAATATTATGCAGCCATCAAAAGGAATGAGATCTTGCCATTTGCAACGACATGGATGGAACTGGATGGTGTTATGCTGAGTGAGATAAGTCAATCAGAGAAAGACATGTATCATATGACCTCAGTGATATGAGGAATTCTTAATCTCAGGAAACAAACTGAGGGTTGCTGGAGTGGTGGGGGGTGGGAGGGATGGCGTGGCGGGGTGATAGACATTGGGGAGGGAGGGTATGTGCTATGGTGAGTGCTGTGAATTGTGCAAGACTGTTGAATCACAGATCTGTACTTCTGAAACAAATAATGCAATATATGTTAAGAAGGAAAAAAAGGAGAAGATAGCAGGAGGGGAAGAATGAAGGGGAGTAAATCGGAGGGGGAGATGAACCATGAGAGACGATGGACTCTGAAAAACAAACTGAGGGTTCTAGAGGGGAGTGGGGTGGGGGCATTGGTTAGCCTGGTGATGGGTATTAAAGAGGGCACATTCTGCGTGGAGCACTGGGTGTTATGCACAAACAATGAATCATGGAACACTACATCAAAAACTAATGATGCAATGTATGGTGATTAACATAACAATAAAAACACACAAAAAAATCAAACAGTGTAACATATTTTTCTAAGTATGCAGTAGTAGTATAAAAATACTTACTGGAATTACAAACACCAAATAAAGGCTAGTGTTTAACTCATCAAGGGTTAAGGAAAAATGGGTTTGAAACAAAGAACGTAAGAGGTTTCCAATGTAAAAATAAAGTGTTACAATATTAAAAAAAAAAACTGAAATAAATACACTTGCTAAAGCTTGGTGGTATATACACAAATGTTATATTATTTCTTTTACCTTTCTGTATTTCTCTAATATTCTGTAACAAAAATATCTGAACATTTTTTCTAAAGAAAGGCCATTTGGCTTATTTCAGTAGAGAATGAAATGCAATCTCAGACGGCATTTTAATGCATTAGCCCTCCCAAGGATGGAGACATTTGCAGAAGACAACTGCAGAGAGCAGAGATGCAGTTATAGTTCTAGAACACCAATGGATAACTAACAAGCTCTCTAGTCCCTGCACAATTTACTAGGAAGGCAGGGTGGGGACAGGACTTACCCATATACCACAAATCTCTCTAGCAGAAAGATTTCCTGTTCCACCCATGGTTAAGTCTGACCATGGCTAGGTGAACTAACCACAACTGCTATCAACTTTAATACCAATTATGATAAGACCATTTCGAGACTTAGTGAAGCACTGTGATTGATGTCTTATGAAAAGTACCTGTTTAGGAGCTAGAAAGACTCAGGTTCTAATGCTGCTCCCCATATTATTTATGTAGCTCCCTTACTCTTTCTCAAAGCTCCAGAATTCTCATCCTCAAAATGAGGTTGACACATTATTCTACTTACAGGATACAGTGAGGAGTAAATAAAATCACATATACAAAATGGATGGTGTCTAGAAGGCACTCAGTACATCTTAAACTTTCTTCAACTAACATTGGTGTAAACAAACCCAAAATGCTTCAGAAACCAGATATAGCATTTGTGGGGGGAAATATGTTTTTTAATGAAGAAGATGCAGTACAACCTAAGGCATCAGACTGCGTATGTCATATGATGATTTTGAGTATCAATGTCCTCATGTGGGAAGCATTATAAAAAGAAAATTTAACTTACAGAGTTATTGGAAGACTCAGAGACCCCAAACATTAAAGTGTTGGGCATAGAAATGCATTCACTCAATAAATAGTAGCTGCTATTGCTGTTGTCCTTGTTCATATTGTTCTCTAAAAACTGAGAGAGAAAAGAAGAGAGGAAGAAATTGGGAATTTGTGATCACAGAGTGAGAAATTAATTATGAATTTTGAAACCACTAAAAGTCTTGTTCAATCTAATGTGTCTCTGCACAAACTTTCAAGAGAATAAGAACATTTTATCCTCAACAAAACTTTTGCATAACTAAAACCCCTACAGCTCTCTCAAAATGATTGGCAGACTTACTTCTTGGCAAAAAGTGAATAGAAAGATATAATAAATGCTTAGGTCTTAAGTCTTCATTGCTCTCAACAAATACATTCAAAGGAGCATAATAAAATCCAAAATTAAGATTTTAAAATGAGAAGCATTCTTGAAAAAGTTATTAGAATTTACAGTGTATACCTAATTTAACACCTTTTTTTTTTATTACATGTTTGTTAATTTTTAAACCTCAAGAACCACCAAAAACTATAGGTTATGTCGTTGTCCTCAAAATATGGTGTCTGGACATATACAGCACCTGGAAATAAGTTACAAATGCAAGTTCTAGGGCCCCGTCCTCAACACACTGAATCAAAAACTTCAAAGGTGGGCCCAGCAATCTATTTTTCACAAGCCTTCTAGATGATTCTAACGTGGGCTCAAGTTGAGAAGCACTGGGTTGAATAATAGGAGATCCCTAGTGTCCAAATCTCAAGGACAGCTGGTGTTACTTGCACTGCCATGACTATACCTGCCAGAGGTATACTATACAGAGTTTCACTCTGGCCTCAGCCAGGACTAGAAGACCTCTAAGGGCCCTGACTTTGATGTTCTCAATAATGGAGTCTGTACTCAAAGAAAGTTCTTCAAAGCACAGAGAAGGAGGTTCTACATGATGATCTTTCCACCCCACAAGTTTCATGACAAACAACCCAGATGGCATGAAAATATTCAGATGCACACTGTAATCTTGGCAAATGTTTTCCTATAAGAATTGATGGATAAGGTCAAGTTGGGCTGCATGGTTTTAGAATTCCACATCATGTTCACTTCTAACATATTCATTCAAACTAAATAAAAGCCTGAAGCAGGGAAGACCCTCCCAGTGTCTAAGGTAAAAATCAAAGACACACACGAGAATCTCAAAAGCCAATGATCTGCTTATATGCTTTTTGATATGGTTTTGACAGGTGGGACTTGGGTAGACAGCCTCGCATGGACACTGACAAAGAGACCCAATCAAGCTCAGGGATTCCGTGCTCCTCCTGAGAATCAACAGACAATCGTATCCATGCATCTCTTATTCAGGTTTACTACAGAGAAACCTCATCAAGGAACATTAATATACTGTATATGAAAACCTGCATATTTTACCATTTCAAAGTTAACACTAACTCTAGACATATATTCACTTGTTTCTAAACTGGCCACTAAAGACTTTCTCTGAAAGGCATGGTGCCCCTCCCAGGAATACACATCCCCTTTGCTCCAGGAGACAGAAACATCTCCAAAGCCCCCCAGATGTCCTTTCCCCTTTCAGCCTATAGTCCGTACCTAACAGAAAGAGGTTTCCTAACTCCAAAGATTGCCTTCCAGACAGTTCTAGATGGAGCTAAAGTAAAGCAACCCTCAATGCATACTCATTTCTGTCCTGGAAAGTCCACCCTCAGATTTCTCTGGCAAATGTGATTTTCATTCTTGCTTCTCCGTGACTTTATTAGCATAGTGGAACCTTGGCCAGCAGCAATCTTTTTCTCAATAGGGCAGCAGGCTTCCTTGCCAGAAGGTTGATTCTATATCAAAGTGATTCCATTTATTTCCATCCAAACTAACATGTGTTCACAATACATCTTCATTCCCACCTTTAATTCAGGGGAAAAAAAAGAAAGAAAAAAAAAAGTCTTCCTTGTGGTGTGTACGTGGAGGGGAGGACTATTATAGGAAAATTGTCAGATGAAAGCTTTTCACATGTATCTCCTGTGACCACAGCTAAGCTTTACATAAATTCTAAATAAGCTATATCGTTACATATAGATCCAGCAGGATGTATAAAAATCGAAATCTCAACTTTCCACCATTATTTTTGATATTTATTGCCCATCAATAGAGTCCTAAGGAAAGAGAGTTGCTGGTAAATTCTCATGTTGTCCTAAAGTTAATATGGGAAGCTGTGTATCATAAAACCCATGCAGAGCTTCAGTATGTGATTTTCTTCTCCACGTACCAAGGTCTGATCATATTCTTGCTGAATTCTACATCATATGAATAAAAAAGTTATATCCCAGTAGGGCAATTTTCAATGTATAATTATGATGATGTCTTTGTCGCTTGCACTCTGTATGAATTACTAAGTAAGGTTAAAATGGAATCATGAAGTGCTTTTTAATAAAACAAGGGCATCTATAAACGATTCTCATGTTGATTATTTAGCATCAGCTTCATAACTAAAGAAAATCAGGCAGGTACTGGGATGTTGCTCATGCTTCGTGTAATATATCAATTTCATTATCAAATTACTGCAGCAGAAAGTGTATTCATTTCTTTAATGAACAAAATGATTGCATTTCCTGGTTATGGCTCCTTTCCTACATGATATTAAGCATAAAAGAATCCTAAGAGTAGCTTTCAGATATTTGTCTTAGTACTTGGTATCTCCTTTGTCACCATGCTTAGATTCCTATCAGAAGAGGCAACAGCTTGAGGAGCTCACTGTCTCAATCCCAAATCACTGTAAATGTGTATACTTATGGCAACGAAGGCCTCATTTTATCGGGACGACTCTATACTCTTGATTTGACCCCTGGTGATAAGCATCCATCATTCATAAAATCTCTAGTTGGTCTCGGGAATCCATTGAGTCTTCCCAGGGCCAGATAAGGGACAGGATAGGAAGATGTCTGACTACTTCCTGCACTCACCACAGCTCCCTCCTCAGGCTATCACACCATGGCCAGTATCAGGGATAGTCCAAATACTCTTTGTGTGTGTGTGTGTATATATATATATATATATATATATATATATATATATATATATATATACAAAAAATATATATATATATAACATATCCTAGGATTATCTAAGATCCCAAGAAATCAGTAGGAACTTTCAATTTAAGTTCCCAAATGTTCAGGAATAATTTTTGATGACACCTTTCTCTTCCTCAAAATAGCCGTAAGATATTTGCATTTTTAGCATAGTTACCTTCTTTAGAAGCATGATAAATTCATTCTCACAGACTATCCAAATCTACTCTGGAAGAAACAGAAAAGCACATCTTGCCTTTGTGTACTACTGTGCAACTCCTTTCCTGAATCAATGTTTATAATAGGTTAGCACACCATTCCATTATGTAATTGCTTATAATAGTGCCATTCTGATTTTCTTCCTTTCTCATATGAAATCCCAGGAAATAAAAAGAATTTGTATCTAAACAAAGACTTTTCTATCTGGCTCAATTATGCTTTTGTGATTAAAGGTTTCATGGGGCAAAAACCAAAAATGAACAAATATACAAAATCTTGTTAAAAAGCTTATTTAAAATCTGCACACCTCTTCCTGCCACGCTGTGAAATATGTTCCCCCCAGATGCTGCAAAGTTTGAAAGAAAAACCTCTTTCTCTTATCATGGTTTCTAGTCCTTCCCTAGGGCAGAATTTAGGACCTGGCATTGGTCCTAAATTCTCGTTCTATCTCTTGCACTGAGCTTAATAATTCCCACTGTTACACCTTCGACTGAGCTCTTCAGTTCTTCCAGAATCTCGTCTTCACTGCTACCCTCCCATTCAAATCTCCTAATCCTTTCACTTCCTCCATGATGGCGTTCCCGTTTTCTAATGCTCAAGGGACTCTCCCTTTTCTGGTGCTTCTTTAATCTGTATGGTATTGTTTCACCTCTCAGATCCAAAACCTTTTCTTTCCTCCCTCTGCTCTAGACCCCATCTGAGGTTTGAGTTGATAAGTACATCCACACTCAAGTTCAAGTGATCTAAAAGCAGATACTGAAATGGAGTTGAGGCACAAGGGATGTACTAGGCATCCCACCTGTGAAAGGAAGAAGGAAAAAGCAGAAGTGGTCAGAGGGAGAAGTCAAACTTCAATTCATGCTTGGCAAGGCCTTGGCCACCCATCTTGGAGCTTTAGAGAGGATACCACTGGTAGAGTTGTAGCACCCGGAGACCTGATGACCCGGCCATCATATGTTCATTCTCCTAGCTCAGGCACCAGATGATCTCAGGCAGGCAGGATCCCTGTAGATGAGACAAACTGAAGGACCTGGCAGTCAGAGGCTATCTGCCAACCACAGTTCCTGCAGCAGGTGCCTAATGGAGGTGTCACATCCATGTCTGCCTCCGAGGCCATCACTGGTTTGATCTCAGATGTGATCTTGACCCTTCTCCTATGAACTACCTTCTCTAAGTTCCCAATTCTCTTACTAGGTTACAATAGGAAGCAACTGGAGAGCAGCAGAAAAGGAGAAGCCAAGATATTTCTTCCCCTGTCTCTTTTGGGTGGGCTCTCTGATGGCTCCCTGGTTCCAGCCCCTGCTGGAAAATCCTGCCCTCTGTAGCAACCAATAGGCAGGCCAGCCACAACTGCAGCCTCCACCAAGTGCCCCCAGCTCCTGGGCTTTGGCTACACCTCTCCTTCCCCTTGTTTCTCCAGACTTAGGAAAGGCAATAGCTTCCAGATGTCACCTCATGTCTACCACACTGTCCATTGTTTGGCTTCTCCAGCTCTTCCATCACCCAGGTTACCAAATCCCTATGTTAAATTCTCTGTGCTTAAAATATCTAGAATCATTTTTGTTCCCATGACTGGACCCTGTCTAACACAATTTTCTCAGAAATAAAACTTATATGTAGAAGCTCAACATCTAAAAATGATTGAAGTCATGGAACTCTGGCCAAAGGGGGTTGGAAACACTGTGCTTGCTCTCTGTCCCATAAAGGCCTCTGGGCTCTCAGAACACTGTGTGCAATTCACAATGGATGTTCCTCAACTACTACTTTACACATTGCCCCCACAGCTGGGTTGTTGGATCACAGAATCATGCCAACTGGATTAAAGCCTCAGAGCTCAAAGGGCACCCAGTGCTCCTAGGGGAACAAAAGGAGTCCTTCAGAACCCAACCATAAGACAATTCAGCACACAGGCAGCCACCTCAAAACCGTCAGGGTGCCTTGTTTGCATACCTCCCAACATGCCCACTACAGAGAAACAGCCTTATTATCACGTGCACCTTTTATCGGCAATCCAGGTGGTGAGTTACTGCATGTGGATCATCTTTAGGTATCTATAATAATAAGTGCAATGCCTCCATTACAGCACTGTCTTTGCTGTTGGTTCTTCCTGTATCTGTCTCTTCCATTGGAGTATGGCAATAATTCTGTCTTAGTTACCAAATTCCACCCATAAGAAAGTGTATGGCATACAGTCAATTCTCATTAATTTTCCACTGAACATTAAAAAAATTATTTAACTTTTTTCCCATTTTTATGGTTTACCTATACATGTGGGATGGTTATGATGCAGGAGAAAAGAACAATGGGACATTCATGAATATGATTCCATTATGAGGGATAAGCATATAAATATAAGTATCATCAAAGAGAACTTTAGATGAAGCTAGGATTCCTCTTGGGAAATGTAAGAAATGTAATCTTCAAACAGACTTGCTAAAATTCTAACATCCCCCCAACAGGCATCAATAACTGTAACAATGGGACATTGCCTTACTCCAAATGAATGAATATCCTTGGCAATAGAAGTATAAACAGTGCTTTTAAATATGTTAAGTTAAATGAAAGAAAAGAAAGCACTGTCTTAGTAGGAAGCAAAAGAAAAAGCAGAAAGAAAGAAACCACTTGGAATGAGTGAACAGTTATTTTGCTCAGCTTCAAAATCATAATAACAATGGGGTTTTTTTTGTTTTGTTTTGTTTTGTTTTGTTTTTTGAAAAGGGAGACCATGCCAGTATGTACCTGATTAGAGTCCATTATTACAGAGGGGAAAATAAAAGTTATTGAACAATTATAGTACATGAAGGACTGTGCCTGATACTTTCACATATATTTTCTTGTTCAATCCCTAAAATAAGTCTGTGAAATACATTATTGCTCCACTTCATGGAGAAAGAATCAGACACTTGTGAAGATTAAATTACTTGCCCAAAGTCAAATAGTGAAGTGATAGGGCGGAGATTCAAAGACAAAGCAATCTGATGTAAATCCCCATATTTCTTCTTCCCCAATATTCTATGATTTGGGTGAAATTATTGCTCCCTTAGTGAAAACGTTTTGTTTATTATTTTTGGAAACATTTTCCCATAGCGAAGAGAAATATACTTTGCACTCCACTTTTAAATTTCATTTTTAGGAACACAGCTCAGTTTTTATTCTCCTGATAATCCTGAGGTAGAAACTGGGGGTTTCACTTATGGAATTTTCCCTGAATCACCTCACTAAATAATTTTTCTAATTATTGCTTTCTTGATAAGATAATATCTGTTAAATGCATGCCTATTTGTGAACTGATATTCATCCACTTATTAGAATTAACCTATCTTTGACCCTCATAATGGGGCCAGATTGATATAGTTGAGATTAATGAGTCAATTATTTTTGGACAAGGTATAAGGAACACAAACTGTTTCACACGGTTAGTACCTCGTGGTGTTCTTCAGTTCCTGTGTAGCTTTTGACGCCCATAAATTAACCCTGTGCAGTTTTTTTCCCCAACTTAACAATGATGAATACTGATATTTTCCCAAGAACACAGAAATCATTTGGATGAAAAAGTAAGTGATAATGCAAGAGTGCAAGCTATTCTTTAAAAACAGTTGTCTTTAAATCCTTTTATTTGACAAATTCATGCTTCCACAGACTTAGTTGCCTCAGAGTGTCATTTTTATAGTTCAATTAACATGCTAGGAGGACTTAGGTCCCATTATTGGTGAAACAGGAAATACTGAAAAATTTGCAATACACTAACATGGGAAAAATCTAGAAATTTCCAGAATCGTTGAGAAAAACTTGATCATGATAGAAAGTATGAGATTCCATAAAAATCTGCTTACATGAACTGACCTTATTTCTTCAAACAAAATTTAAATTTATTTATTTGTTTGCTTATTTTTTGTGGAGGGTCAGGTTCCATACAGTTGCAAGAGTTAAGAAAGGGCAGATTTTTAACATATTTTCTCCATTTTTATGGTTTACCTACTTCCTGTCCACTGATGATTTCCAAATCTCCTTCTCTAGCTGATTGCTAGTCTAATATCCATATTCATACACTCAACCACCTACACGATATCTTGGCGGTATAACCTGTAGACATCTCAAACTTCGCTCCTCACGTGAAAATTCACCCAGAACAATAGAGCCAAGATTTCGCTTTTTGTGTGGCAAGACCCTGAATATTTTTCCTGTTCTTGCTTTTAGGTATTTTCTCATTTATATAATGAATGCTCATTATCTTTAAAGGAGAATGATATTAAACATTAAATATATAAATTTAAAATATTTTCAAAGCAAATTATGGAGTCATTTAGATTGGATGCAAATCCTAGCTCTGACACGTCTATTTGTGTGACTTTGGCCAACACATCTAACCCCTTGGAGCTCAAAAAGTTAGGAACATAATGATCCTTCTCTCTTAGTGCTGTTGGAAGAATTAACTAAGAGTAACAAATGCAAAAAGCATGACACATAGCACATGCTCAGTAAATGCCTGCTGCCCTAATGATAATATAGGAAGTTCTCTTTGCTACTTCCCTCTTCTTCAGTAACACCACCTACTATCCAATCAGACAAACCCAAAACTCTGAAGTCATTCCATATTTTCCGTCCCATTTCCCACAGCCCTAATCTCCTATATGGTCACTTTACTTACTGCACACCTCTTGACTCTCTACTTTTCCCCTATTATCTTTTTGCCTTGTCCTGTCTGGTTTCCGAGCAGGCTCATTCCCTTACAGATGATTTTCCACACAATACCCAGAGCAAGTTTCCTGGAATGCAAGTCTGACCATACCCTTTCTGTGCTAAAATCCTGCAATGCCCCCCATTTTTAGGATAAAGTCCAAACTCTTTTGCAAGACAACCTAGCATTGTTAATTTGAACTGTGTCAACTGACAACTTCATTTCTTGCCAATCCCTCAAAATTCCTATGTTCCAACCACTAAAAATTTATTTAGAGCCCCCAAAACTCTAAACTCACCATGTTTGCCTCAATGCCTTTGTTTGCACAACTCCCCTTCTGCCTGCTTGCCAAGCTGTTCTTTAACCTCCAACTCAGTGGTAACCACCACAAAGAGGCTTCCCTGACCTAACCTGCAACTACCCAATAGGACTGGCAATTCCTTATTCCATACTCTGTATGTCTTCTTACTCACACTTCTGCAGTTGTATACAATCAATCTGCCTTGTACTTACTCTTTTATCTGCCTGTTTCCTTTACTAAACTGGGTTTTCCTTATAGCTAAAACCTATGTCTTTTCAATTTATAGCCCCAGATTGTAAAACAATATCAGGCACATAGCATTCCATAAATGCTTAAAATAGTCTTGAAATAAGACATGTGTATAAGACATATATGTAAGAGAAGTCATTTTAAAGCTGGTTGACTCCAGTCAAGTAGATGCATTTGTCCAGATCTGCTTGACTGATTTGATGGATATCATGAGATTAGCAGGGCCATCATAAACAGGTGACATCTAGATGCTCATCAGGCCCCACAGAACCAGGAGAAAATGGGGATTACAAAACATTGTAATGCCATAATATTATTAACACATTAAAGATAAGTATTGATCATTCCTTTGAAAGCCTTTTCCCTCTACACTGTCCACTTTGAAGGTCAAGTATCTCCTGAAAAGAGGAGGGAGGGTTCTGCCTAGAGGAAGAAGGTCAATGGTATACACTAAGTCTCAAGCTTAAATTAATGAGTCCTTGGTGAGATAATAATTCTGAAAGTCAAGGTCTATAGCAAAATTAAAAGTTTGGGTTTTCTTTAGTATTATTATAAACTCCTCACTTATGTATCAAAAGTAAACATGCTGAACTCAAATCACAGAGCTTTACTATAAGCCATAGGGTATTGGGGATGGAGGATATGATACTGGGGAAGCTCCCACCTGACAGGAAGCAGAAAGAATAATTCTTCCTCTGATACTTAAGAGTAGGGACTAGTGAGACAAAGGGAGAAGCAAGAGGTGGAAAGGGTATCTTCTCAGCCAGAAATAAACCTTAGGCAGTGGAGAGGAGGGAGGTGTGGTAGAAATCCTCAAGTTTATGAGGAAGCTCCAGTGTAAGATCTGCTTGGCCTCTGCTCTTCAGAGCATAGTCCAGGAAAATCTGCAAACTCCTCTGTCAGTGTGTTTTGTTCAATATGGCATGGGAGCAACATGACAATATCCCAAAAGTAGTTCAGAAATGGATGGCAAAGGTTTCTGGGTTTCTAGGGCCAAAGTGTTCTCTTACTGGGATCTGGAAGTCCAGCATGGTGAGTGAAGCTAAGCAGCTGAGAGATCCTGATATCTTTCCCATGGTCCAGGGCTTTCCATGTGTTGAGAGAATGAAGGAACCTGAAGAAACATGTACTTATAGAACAAGGCTGGTGGAGACCTCAGGCAGGAAACTGAGATTGTATAATAAAAAAAATTTCAGCAATGAGTGCTAGTAGAGTACCTAAAAAATGCAGGTAGGGCCTGTCTCACCACTCCAGGCACAATACCAGATGCCCAGGGCCTGAGCAAAACAGGCCACAGCCCAGCAGGCTCCAACAAAGTCACAGAAGTCAGTGTGCCAACCTCACAAGCCCCTCTATTGCCACATGAGCTCAATCTTGGGAAGGAAAACAGGGAAAGGAGAGAAACTCAGGAAAACTGGATATTTACCCACAAAAAAATTAAATGACCAAAATATGAGCCCCCCCTTTTTTTTAAATGAGAAGAGACTAGTATACCTTTAATTAGCAAGTTTATGTTACCCCAATCTCTGATACTTGATGGAGGGAGGCTAACAAGCAAGATGAGATCAATTATAAAAAATGCATGTTACATTTATTGCAAGCTTCATCTGTATTAGTTTAAATATCAACTCTACTGCATATGTAAATGATAAAAGGGGAACTGCCCACACTTCTATCTGAGCCCAAACTTCCCATTTATAAGTGGTCAAGCAACCTGCCCACCCCCTCCTTCCCTCTTCCAAAAAAGCAGATCCTAAAAAACCCAGAATCACATCCAGATTATCAAATAAACAAAAAAAAGACTGACAAATATCATTATTTGGATCAATGATTTGATCAGCAAAAAAACTGTTTACACATTCTTTAGCACCAAAGGTAGTAAGAGGAGGTTGAGCATTAACTCTACACTAGGAGTTCTACATACGTGATTTTATTCTTTACAACAAACAAATGAATGTGGTGTCATTACCCTGAGTTTACATATGAGGAATGAGGTCAAGGGAAGTGAATCAAACTGTCCAAAAATCATAAAGTCAGTAATTAGACAACATTAAACTCACAGCTGTTTCTTTCCAAGTCCTGAGTCTGGACCAATTATGCTCTTTCAACTACCTCTTAAATCAGACGCTCCTCTGTTCTAAAGGGACCAGAACATTGTTGAGTATTCAAGCAACATAGGATGGGATATAAAGAGACAGTTTAAATTATCACAAGATAAAAGCTAGAGAATGGGTAAGGATATCAGGAAGAAAAATGAACTTAAATGTATCATGTATTCATTCCCTCGTCATATGCCAGATACCATTGCTGGAGACACAGCAGCCAGATACCATTGTGGAGACACAAACAAAGCCTCATCCAAATGGAGCTTCCATACTTTCTGGGGAGACAGACAATGAGCAAATAAGTGAAATAACCAATATTTTTTCAGGTAATGAGAAATGCTATAAAATATTAAACAACAGTAGAGAGTGACAAGATTGCTATTTTAACTACTGTAGTCAAAGAACAACATTCTGAATGAGATGAGAAAGGAAAGCCTGCAGGTAACTAGGGGGAAGAGAAAGGAATTCTAAATGAGAGGAGGGAATAAGCCATGCATATATC
Source organism: Eumetopias jubatus (assembly GCF_037043125.1). Classification (NCBI taxonomy): domain Eukaryota; kingdom Metazoa; phylum Chordata; class Mammalia; order Carnivora; family Otariidae; genus Eumetopias; species Eumetopias jubatus. The sequence continues at coordinate 92,259,476 of NW_028274809.1, forward strand.
TGGGGGAAGCACACTGCCAGCAGAGGGAACAAAAGCCCTAAGTGGAGAGCTGGTGGGCCAGAAGGGTGGCCAGTATAACTAAAACAGAATGAATGAGGTGGGGACAGAAGAAAAATGGTATAAAATGAATAAAGAGTGATAGGCAACGGCCAAACCATGGCAGACCTTGCAGGACATGGAAAGAACTTGAGATTTCATTCCCAGTAGGACAAAAAGTCTTCCTTTAGAAGATGAGTGATAGGATTCATTTTATATTTTTGATGACTCCCTCTGAATACAGAAGGTGGACTAGTGACCACCATCAAGTTAAGAGTGAACACAGATCTTTTGGGAAAATGAAGCCAGTCCAATGTAAGAAGATAACAGTTGAACAACTGTGATTTATTTTGGAACATATGTGTTATGTATCTTAAAAGCATATAGCTACAGGACCTGCTAATGGACTGAGTGTAAAACGGATGAGAAGAGAAAGTTCAAGGCTAATCCCTAGGTATTTGCACCTGGGCAACTGGGTAAATGGTAATGCCATTCACTGAGGTGAGGAAGACAGGAGAGGAGCAAGATGGGGAGGGGTGTGGGGCAGGGGGGGACAGGAATCAGTATTTAGCATTTCAGGCACACTAAGTTTGAGATGACTTCAGACACCCAAGGAGAGATATACAGCAGACAATGAACACAAAAGTCTGAAACTCAGGAGCTACTGGGGCTAGAAATAAAAATATGGACACCTAAAAAAAAAATATATATATATATATATGGACACCTTCAGCATATAGATGGCATTTAAAGCCATGGACTTGGATGAAATCATCTAAAGAATGACTGTAGTTAGAATAAAGAGTGGTCCAGGGGCGCCTGGTGGCTCAGTCGTTAAGCATCTGCCTTCGGCTCAGGCCATGATCCCAGGTCCTGGGATCCAGCCCTGCATCAGGCTCCCTGCTCAGTGGGAGGCCTGCTGCTCCCTCTCCCACTCCCTCTGCTTGTGTTTCCTCTCTCACTGTGTCTGTCAAATAAATAAATAAAATCTTTAAAAAAAAAGAGTAAAGAGTGGTCCAATAACTGAGCCTTGGAGTTCTCCAATACTCAGAGGCCAACAAAGGATGGGTATCTAGGAAAAGTGATGGGAAAGGACAGAAAGCAACGTGCTAAACTCTCTCATGTCAGGTTGCAAGATGGTTTCACCCAATTTTTACAACATACATAAAACAGGAATGCATATAAACTAATGAGTCTCCTCCCTACTAACCACAGAAGTAGACAATATGAGGTTAAAATATTGTATGCACATACACACATACACACGCGCGCACACACACACACCTCCTGACAATAAAGACAGAGAAGGGTTTCTCAATTCTCTCAACTCTGACAAAAGTTGAGTTATGTACCAACTCAAAAAAGGAGATCAAATCAATGCCTTTGCCCAACTTGTAGCTGGAGCTCAGCTTCAGTGAAGTTTTCATTTGTGATTACACCCATAGCATATTTGTACAGCAGCACACATATGCATTTTTGAATAGATATGTTTTAAATAATGTAATAACATTTCCCAAATGGCCTACACTGTTTTGACTAGCAGTTTCTCCAGCTCTGAAATTAACTTCAAATTCTTTAATTTCATATTTGAAAACATACACCAGCTGAATGTTCTTCCCACATGCAATGATCTTTTTAATAATGCAGTCTGCTGTTTTCTGAAACAAAGATTAAAGAGTACAGTCAGAAACTTCCTAAATATCTTTGATGAGATTAGTTTAATTTCTTCCCTGAAAGCAAAGATAAACAGACATTAATTCTCATTTTCTCTGTCCTTATGCATCTCAAGCTTCTGTGTTCTTTTATCAATATCAGGGATAGATCTAGTCCTTTATCTAACATCCCAAACGTGTGCCAGTCTCTCTTCTCAGAGTGTAGAACATCCAAGTATAGCATGTTTTTCAGAATGGAAAAATGTATGAAAGTCTTTTATTTCTCCATTGTCTGTAGGGAAACTAAAAGTCTAAGAGATACTATTTTAGATATTCTTCATGCCTAAGCATAAAAATGCTAAAAGAAATTATTGATAATAGGGTTAATTCCCCAAGAACACCAGATATAATTCAAAAGGTGATCCACAGAGTGAAGAGGGAGAAGGGTACACAGTCAACTTGCCAAAGGGCCTAAAGCACCACTGACATCAATGAAGGGACAGAGGTTACAGCCACAGTTTTCTCTCAGCTGCAAAACTTAACAAATTTATGTTCCACATCATAATTCACATCATCGATATTCCTAATTTAAAAGTTACTCTACCTCAATAATATCTCCTATGAGACAAGCTAGCATTAATAATCCTATCTCAATAACTTAAAAAAAGATATGGTTTAGCAATCTCCAGAGAATTATGCCTGGACTCAATCAAAAAGTTCAAAATATTAACCTACTCCCCTCTCATTCCATGAATGATGCAGATTCAACAATAAATATAGCATTCATTTTTCACATTTAGTGCTTTTCTTTCTTTGTGTTTTGTTTCATGACCTGGAAATTTCCCCTAAATTTCCAGGTATCTTATTTGAAATATCATATGGTTATAGGATCCTGATAATTCGGGGAAGTCCTAGTATCTGAGTGGCAGGAGCAGTTTCAAGTGGGCTCTGGAGTTAGATCTGAAGTCTTGACTTTAGCTCCACCATTCAAAAGCATCTGGCTTCCATCAAGTCATATAACCTCTATAAAAAAAAACAGGTAGCAGCAGCTTCTTGTTGATTTCATAAGAACAGAATGAGACAGTGGGTACATCTGAATATTTATTTAGATCTAGCCTTGTTTCATTAATGATTTAAGACATTTTGCTGCTGTACAAAATACAGGTAACGTATATTTGTTGGATGCCACCAATTTGGTCTTCTTTTAATAAATCCTGCAGTCAAAGCATTTCAGCAACCTCTACAATGTATTTGTGCTTCCACTCATAGCTAACAAACCTATAATCCCTAATCCTAAACACCTCTAGCATAAAACTCTGAGAACTCCACAAATATTTCACACAGTCAACCTACATACATTCTTTTGGGAAATAATGCTAGCAACAAGACAAAAAAATAAAAACAAGCATTATTCCATTCACTTTTGCTGAGATATACTCGGCTTTTGTTTTAAATTTTTTATTGTTATGTTAATCACCATATATTACATCATTTGTTTTGGTGTAGTGTTCCATGATTCATTGTTTGTTCATAACACCCAGTGCTCCATGCAGAATGTGCCCTCTTTAATACCCATCACCAGGCTAACCCATCCCCCTACCCTCCTCCCCTCTAGAAACCTCAGTTTGTTTTTCAGAGTCCATCATCTCTCCTGGTTCGTCTCCCCCTCTGACTTACTCCCCTTCATTCTTCCTCTCCTGCTATCTTCTTCTTTTTCTTTTTTCTTAAAATATGTTGCGTTATTTGTTTCAGAAGTACAGATCTGTGATTCAACAGTCTTACACAATTCACAGCGCTCACCGTAGCACATACCCACTCGGCTTTTTTAAAGCATGATACCACTTAGAAGACTCCATTATTGATTTTAAATTGGAACAATGTGAAAGAACATTCAAAAGCCACTTCTCAGTTTGGCAAGAGTAGGAAAGAGCTTTGCACTGAGCTACACATCTTTGCATGTTATGGCAGAAAGACTGCAAAAGAACAACCAAATGTGATATTCAAAACACAGCCGCCAAGAGGATGGATGCTGGCCATAAGCAGGGTCCTCGGTGCCCTCTAATGTACTAGGTATTAACCCTTAGCTCTTGGATTATGAAAACTTTCAGCAAGTAGGGGCAGTGACTTTTACCAACCAACAGGAAAATATTTCAATATTTTGATAAGCAATTGGGCATATTGCTGTGTACTATCTACATATTAGTCATGGAAACAACTCCTCAGTAAGAAAAAGTTCTGATATGAGTTCTGCCCACACTTTTGAGCTCCAAACCTTCAGGAATAAATCTCAGAAAGATCTATGTGGATTTGGAGGCTATGCCAAACATTTTAGACAAGGAATCAAAATTACAATGAATATTTTATTGTTTTTATTTTAGTGAATTTTATAACTTTTTGTGAATTAAAACTTGTCCCAACAAGCTTTCCTTTTATCTCATCTCCAACCCCCCTTTCATTTCCATGACCTCACCAAAGGTTGAACAAGTGCACCTAGAACACACGAAAAGAAAAAAGGGCATAACGATGTCCTAAATTATTCTACTTTACTTCTTATACTTTGCCTGAGTGAAAAACACTTCCTTCTATGAACCAGGCTCTAAATCAGCAATTTTTAGAAATGTGACTTTGAATGAACAAAAGTAACATGACAGGGGCGCCTGGGTGCCTCAGTTGTTAAGCGTCTGCCTTCGGCTCAGGTCCTGGGATCAAGCCCCGCGTCGGGCTCCCTGCTCAGTGGGAAAGCCTGCTTCTCCCTCTCCCACTCCCCCTGCTTGTGTTCCCTCTCCCACTGTATCTCCCTCTGTCAAATAAATAATAAAATCTTTAAAAAAGTAACATCACAAAGTAGGATATTTCTAACAATATTCATTACAAAGTCCTTTAAATTATGAGACCCAAATTTGACCCTTCATAGTTATCCAGCCAAGATTAGCTCTAATTATTGTCTTAAGTCTAAAAAGGAAAAAGATGAGTCATTAAAAGATTAAAAGTACCAAACAGCTAACTGTAAAATAATAATAATAATAATAATAATAATAATAATAAGGAAGTTCCTAAAAACTAATCAAATCTATACACCAATTGCCCTATGTTTCCGAACTTAGAGGAATATTTCTACCAGTATGATAATCACTCATCACAGAATCCATTCAGAGATTATTAAAATGGTGATGGTTTTATGGGGAAAATTGACAGACTCTTATCTAGCTACCAATATTCCCAGACAGAAGGCAAAGACAAAAACCAAATTAAAGTTATATCTAGAGAATGGACACCAAGCAGGCTTCAAAAGACAGTCTGATGGAAGCAAGAGTACATCCCAAGTCTGCTACTTACTGGGTAACCCTGGGCAAGTTTCTTGACTTTCTGAGCTGCAGTGACTCAATTAAAAAATGGGAAATCAACACCATAAGGATCTAGCATCATACCTGCTATTTACTAGATGCAACACAAATGACTGCTTGTATTTGTAAAAGGTCATAGGAATGACTGGAGACGAGCATGACGAGTGACAGAGTGGTTGGATCACTGGGGACAGTAGTACCCCATCCACTGTTGTCCAAGTGTTAATAGAAAGAAGTTTAAGCATAGTTCCATCCTCAAGAGACCTCAAATCCAGTTGAAGAAGCAAAGCATTTACAAGGAAATTAAGCTAACACTTACTAACTGCTAAGTGAGTAGTGTGGACAATTATTGTAGGAGTGTCCCAGAAGAAAGACATCCTACTGTCCCAGGAAACATGGAGAAGGCCCACAAAGAAGGGTTATGCTCGACTTTAAGGAAGAAAAAGGTTTTATTTAAGTAGGCTAGGGCAGAAAAGGGAAATGGTATATCAAGGATCATGTACCAAGACTAGGGAGTATACTCCCACAGGGTAATGCTGGGTACAGCCTCAAATTCTCCTAAAGCCTACAAAACCATTTGATTCTAACTACTGACCTCTTCTCTCTGGTACATGAACCTTTGGCAAATCTACCAACAGCTGATGTCCATGGATTAATGATCAAGTCTGTGCTACCAGGCAAAATATTATAACAGATTATGTCTTTACTATAGAGAAACACCTTTATCATGTTCTTTGGAGAACAGTTCTTTTTACAGAACCTAAGGCATGCCAGTACCCACTTACAGGCCAACTCGTCTACCAAAGGCATAGTGGAAATGCACAGAGGAAAGCCCAAGGCTTCTGCAGACAAATGAATGGGTTGGAGCTCAGGCTCTGCTATCCAACAGCTGTACAGCCTTTGTCTGATCATTTAACACTTCAGTTTCTTCATTCATAAACAGAATATAAATATCTGCCTACCTACAGGATTAGGTTGTTTGTTGCAAGGGTCAAATAAAAAATGAAAATTTTATAAAAATATTAGTTACTAAATAGGCACATCATTTTTAATCTTTAGTTATGATCCTTATTTCTTCTTAATGGAAAGATACTGTTAGGAAATAGCATTTCAAGTAGCCTCTGATGAAAAGCATTTTAAGAATTCATTGGCATAAAGAACGTAACTAAACAGGATACTTCTGCAGGCCTAGAAGTCCAGAGCAACACCCAAATAAGGCAAACGAGGCAACAGGGGCACAGTTCCAAAAGACTGTAAGAAGAAAGGCCAAATAGTTTTATTGATAACAATTACCAGTTGATGATTGTTTTATGTACTTATAATTGGTCCACATATGTCATTTTCTGCTAAGCAACGTGACTCCTTCCTTTTTTAAAAACAATCTAAACAGAATTAATGGGTATTTATACATCACTTACCACAAGATCTAACTCCCAATTTCAAGAGATCTACTAAGAAGGTGGAGTAAAAAGATATTAAACATTAAACAAGGAGCAATTCTGGACCAGGTATAAGTAAGTGACAAATTGTGTATTGAACTAAAGTCAATGACCATGATATAGCCAATGAAACATATTTTTTAAATAAGCCACAGTCTATTTAAAACATCTAGGTACAGGTGGTGAGAGGGGAAAAAAGGTTTTAGAAACTGGAAGAAAATGAGTAACTTTGAAAAATCTGAAAGGGCAAAGAGAAGGAAAAAAATGCATTTATGGTATAATTTGACATTGGAGAAAGAAAACATTACAGTATCTTATCAAAACTCTTTTCCAAATACTTTAAGGCTAGAGAAACCCAAAGCACCTTAACACACTATCTGTGTAAGCTAAATAATAAAGGCAGAAGGAAAGAACCCCCAAGAGGAAATAAAAATGAAATTTGAGTACTTGGAAAAACATATTCAGAAGATCACTGAGGGCCTAACTTACTTGTTTGGTTAAGTTTCCCATTTAATTCCTTTCAATGGAAAGAAATGTTCATTACAGTATGCAGCTAATTTTCCATCTTTTAGCTTAATGTACTAAAACAGTTTTACATAAAAAATTTCATTTGTCAAATGCCAAACATCTGCACCCTGATTACAGTCCTGCTATTGAGACTGTGGTTTTTCAGGTACCATATGTCACAGCATTTCACTTCAGTTCAATCTTTGTTTATGCACATTCAGGTGTGTGTATGTGGGGCGGGGGGGCGGGGGGAGATGGATGTGTGCGTGTGAACAGCCGCATCAACACACGGGTGCACAAAAAAGACAATGACACCTGGCACCCAGGAAAAGAAAGACGTAAAAGGACTGTGAGGAAATGCAACAAGATTTGTGTGTGAACATAAACTAAGCTACACACACAAACATTCGCAGTTACAGACTATGAGACCCTGTGGGGTCACAAGTTACGGCTTCTATATATAAATATATAAAAAAGATAAAAGGAGACAGGAGAGAAAAGATTTTTTTAAAGGATGTTTTAATGGATAACTTATTCTATAAGTAAAAATCAAAGTAGGAAAGCATAAGGGAAGTAGATACAGTGTATATAAATCAAACAAGTAAATTCTAAAAAATTGTTTTTGCAGAATATATAACCCATCCCTCCTTCACCTGGCTTCACCTACACACCCATATTTTCTCCCAGGATCTTTCTGGCTTTCCCTTTCCCTATTAATTGAAATTCCCAGCATGTGTGCCTCATACTATTAATGAAAGCTTAATCTTTCTTCTCTAAATTTAAATGAGACAACCTAAAAAAGAACAACAAGCCTGGAGTCAGGGGACCCAAGTTATGGCCACAACTTTTCTTCTAATTAGTTATGCAACCTGGTCCAATTTACTGCACACCTGTCTTGTGTAAGACAAGAGCTTCTCCTCTCCACATCTCAGGTACCTGATCTGAAAGGTGAAGAGCTAAAGCCTGCTCTCTAGGTTCCATTGAGCATCCACAGAGAAAGGGGTGCCAGTCATTGGTTCTACCCCCTCTCTCTTCCATCCCCACAAGCCCCATATCTAAGGGAGGTACAGGACGTAGCCAAGAAAAGAGGCGCCATGTGCAGAAGATAATGGCTGAATCTCCACAAACACATGAATAAAGGTAAACTAATCCCCAGGTCTTAGTTCAAATCTGCGTTGTACTCAGAACCCTTTGGAGCACTCTGAAGAACTTTATTTTTTTTTAAGATTTTATTTATTTATTTGAGAGAGAGAGAACACACATGCCGCCCTGCATGCACAAGCAGGGGTGGGGGAGAGGGAGAAGCAGACTCTCCACTGAGTGCTGAGCCCAGCTGGAGGCTGGATCCCAGGACCCTGAGATCCTGACCTGAGCTGAAATCAGAGGCTTAACTGACAGAGTCACCCAGGTGCCCCCTGAAGAATTCTTTTAAGCAAATGTTCCCTGTCCTCAGAGAATTTATAAGTCCTTTTAGAACTTACTATCTAATTAGAAGAAAATTCAAATGTACATTAAAGGAGAGAACAGGGAAACTGACACCATTAAGTGATGACCAGAGTAACCTTGAAAAGGGAGAACTTCATGGTACGAATAGCTACTGAAGACTTCATAGAAGTAAGATTCCACTCATTTAACAAATATTTACTGAGTGCACACTCTGTGTCAGGTGCTAAAACAGGTATGGTTTCTACTCTCATGGAGTTTACAGTCTAGTAGGACACCATCAATAATAGAGGAGTCTCATGCTGCCATGTGACACACAAAAGGGAGAAGGGACCTAGTAAGGAAACTCAGAAGCCTCTCCCCATCTTCCCTTCTCCCCCCTCCCCCCTCCCCTCCCCCTCCCCAACTCCCCCTCTCCACCTGTCACTCTTTTCAGTGTAACTGTTTCTAGCTATATCTTCCTATTGACAACAAATGCCTACACTTAAGTTTCAACTCAAGAAATCTGCCTATATCTTCCGCTAAAGAAAGTGGTCTATGACACATTCTGAGCGCTGGGAGAGCTTCTGCTTAGATTTCAATCCAGTGTATGGGGCTAAGAGGTCCTTTCTGGCACTCATCACCCCACTGTCAACCTCTGCTAAACTGTGGCAACACACTAGCAACAGAGTCTGGCCACGTAAAGGACATTCTTTCCTCAAAAACACTTCACTTTTGGGGCACCTGGGTGGCTCAGATGGCTAAGCGTCTGCCTTCAGTTTAGGCCAGGATCCCAGGGTCCTGTGATCTAGTCCTGCATCGGGCTCCCACCCAGTGGGGAGCCCGCTTCTCCCTCTGCCCCGCCTCAGTGCTCATGCGTTCTCTCTCTCTCTCTCTCTCTCTCTCTCTCTCTCTAATAAATAAAATCTTAAAAGAATTATTTTAAAAAAACACTTCGCTTTCACGCTGTAGCGTAGACATGAATCAGTGCCATTTGCCTTACCTGAATAACCACACTTAAGTTTCTCTCTCCTCGCTGCTTAAGGCCACACGAGTCATGTTCTGTTTGTCCCCAACATTTTAGAAATATACATTCATCTTTCTTTTCAGGATGTTGACCCACATAGGCCCGGACACCAGAGTACCATTAATATGGGTTTTCTAGGTATCTTGGATACTGCAGCACTCTTTATTATGTTGTATGTTGCAAGTCATGACAGACCCCACCAAAAGATGAGTCAGAAATCCTGGGGAAGTCTGGAGCTGACCTAGCATTGCCAGAAGGATTGGTGACTTCTCATGATTCTCTCTGCTGTGGTTACTGTAAGGTCCAATCAGCTTGTTAATCACAGAAACTATATTAACTACATGTTTGCATGTTTTCGTTTCCTGCACTTGTTCTGGTTTTCTAATTCTAGGTTTCTATTTATCAGTATACCCTGTGCTAAGAAAAGCCAGAAACTCTACCCTCAAAGTGGCAGGGTTATAAATACACAAGTTAACCAACAAATCAGTCTCTACCCAGAGTTAGACACTACACTCAAGGCTATGACGAAAATATATCATCCCTTTTCCATCACTGAACATGTAGCAATGGAGACATCTTCCAGTCCAGAGAAAATAGGGAGCATAGTGTGATCGGGGACCACCAGGAAAGCCTCATCGCGAAGAAATTCCCCTTCCATTTCTTGGATGCATCTGAGGTTCCATACCTCTCCTGGGTAGCTTTCATGAGCATTATGATGCGAACACGTTTTGCCAGGCACTGTGAGTAAAAAATTTAACAGCAGATTTTGCTAGAGCAAAAGGCTCCCATATCTTCCAGAGGAGGGGAAATGGGACAACTTGACATGGAATGGAAGGGAGGGAAAAAGAGACCGAAATCAGAAAACACAGTCTGAGCCTTGTGCAGTGCTCCTTCGGCCAGCCTGATCGGAGTTATTTAGTAACTGAACAGCTTATTAACAGCAATCAGCAAATGAACAAGAAACGCTGGGCTCAGCACTGAGCATGACCTTTGGGGGAAGAACAGATGAGTCGGATTTACCTCCTTCAGTTTATTTGGGAGCTACCACAAATGCACAAAATGATTTCAAACCACAGAAAACAGCAACAACCTCTAATCCTAGAGAACTGGCCTCTCAACCCGAGGAAATGGAGTAAATAAGCGCCTCCCTGTTTCCTATCTGCCATTTCCTGAAATCTGTTTCATCAGAGTGCATTTAAATAATTATGAACTACTTTATATTTCAGAAAGTCTACTTCAGAGACTACAACTCCATCACTAGTAGGATGAGACTAGAGCATATAAAGAGCTCTTTTTCAATTCATGTCATGACATCTGGGAACCGGTAGTAGGCAGAATAATGACGCTGCTAAAGGTGTTCACATCCCAAGGTGTTCACATCCTTATCTCCAGAATCTTCAGATACATTACCTTACATCACAAAAAGGGCACTGGAGATGTCATTAAGGGTCAGGGTCTTGAGATGGGGAGATTAACCTGGGTTATCAAGCTGGGCCCAACTAATCAGACGAGTCCTTAAAGCCAGAGGGATGGGTACTGGATGCGTGAAAGAGACAAGAGGGAAGAAGGAGGAAAGACTGGCAGAATTTGAGGGGCTGGACTGTTGATGCTGGATCCAAGGGAAGGGGAATGAGCCAAGGAATGCAGGCAGCCTCCTGCATTCCTGGAGCCTCCAGAAAGTAGCAGAGCCCTGCCGACACCTTGACTTTAGCCTAATGAGACCCAAGTCGGAGTATGACCTAAAGTTCAGTAAGATAGTAAATTTGTCCATTTAAGACATTAAGTTTGTGATAACTTGTTGTAGCAGCAATAGAAAACTAACTTGTTTTCCTTTTATACGTTATTATCTGCAAAAATGGGGCAATTGTCTTTTCATTTCTCTTTTAAATTGTTGCAAAAATTAAAAGGCAAATACTTTTAAAAGAACTGAGCAGGAAGAAACAGCTTTTTAACATTTTCTTCAATGCACTCCTTTTCCTAAATTTTACAGAATTCAGTCAATCAGAAAATAAACCAGAAACCTAATATTATGTTAACAGTTTCATGGTGTCCCCAGGTAATCAGAGGCAATCTTTCATATTGATCATAATATAAAATTGGTTGAGTTATAGAGACACATATCTTGTCAGTTCTTTGGCAAATGTAAAGCCTCCCGTAGAAAAATACAGTAATGAGATATTCTCAAAGTCAGTATGCAGATCTCCAACTGCTAGGCAAGTTAATGAGATGCATAGCTAGGGACTTAGCATGCATCTCAAGCACTGGTTCTGCATAAGAAACACAGTTGATTCTGATCTCATCACCTTATCCATTTTTTACAGAAACATCTATCAGCAAGAGAAGACACTCCGTGTATTAAAAGTTTCCACACCCACCCTTAACTATCCGAAACATGACAGCAGACCATGTATTAGAGTTTGCAAACCTAATAAAATATTTTGCAAGTAACATATTTAATCAGTCAAACACTGATTCTATTTGGTACACTCAAAATACTGAAGCACAGCCACACAAAATGATTTGTCAACACTCCAGGAATAGCCCTCTAAAAGAAATAACTTTGGGGTTTATATTTTAGATGGGTCCAAAGAAATGAACTTCCAAGCTCACCTAACAAAAAAAATCATCATCTAGATATGAACAAAAAAGAGACCTAGCCTCATATAATATGAAGTAGAGATACTTATATATAACAAAAGAGTGCAAATTCCAAAATCAATCTGTTTATAGTCTTTAAAAAAAAAAAAAGCAGAGAAGAATAGAACATGTCCAAAGCAACTATTTACATTCAACTCTTGGCTATACCACCTACTGCTTTGTATCTTTGGGAAAGTTTCTTAATTCCTTTTCACATAACTTTCCTCATAGGTAGTAGCATTTAAAAATTTTGCATGTAAAATAGCATTTAAGGGGAGCCTGGGTGGCTCAGTCAGTTAAGCTTCTGCCTTCGGCTCAGGTCAGGATCCCAGGGTCCCGGGATCAAGCCCCCTGGCTTTGCGCTCCCTGCTGAGCAGGGAGCCTGCTTCTCCCTCTGCCCCTCCCCCTGCTCATGCTCTTGCACTCTCTCTGGCTCTCTCTCTCTCCTTCTCAAATAAATAAATACAATCTTTAAAAATAAAAAAATAAAATAGCATTTAAAATTTGGGGTCAGCCCCCCGCCCTTCTCCTCCCTCTATTTTTCCTCCTCGCACCAGAGGCCTGGCCCTTTTGTCCTCAACAGCCCAGCTGTAGGGTCTCTGTGAGGCCTCCTTCACACCGGCACATCAACATCCAGGAAGGATGGACTGATTGCATGCTGATGAACAGCACAGCACAATGACTAAAATCTATATTCCTATCTTCCCTAACACGCTGGTGCAGGGGCAGGGTGGATGGGTGTCTCAGTGGGTAGGGTAACCCCATGAAACAATCCCTCTGACATTCTCAGGCCCTGAGAAACCACTGATTCTGGGCTGTTCCCTCGGAGGACGTTCTACTTTCAAATCACCCCAACCCCACCAGTGTCCTCATTCCCAGTAAAACAGCATCATTTCCTTCTCTAAACAGAAGGGGGAAGAAAAGGATGGACCTCAGCACACTGTTACGAAGATTAAAGGAGATAATAGTGGCAAAATGTTCAGTACAATGTCTGAGCCACAGCAGGTACTAAGTACATATTAAGAATTTCTTTCATCAATGACGCTCATCATCATGGCAGGAACAACTTACCACAAAATCGGCTAAAGAATCCTGTCAATGAATCAGCGTTCATGAGATCCATTTTTTTCCATGTCTTGGCCAAGTTTCTAATACCTACCCTTAATTGTAAGGAACAATTCAAAGGAAGAGACTTACCTGGATGTTCTTTGTCAATTAAGTATAAATTTCTTAAGGGTATAAATTTCTTAAGGGTATAAATTTCTTAAGGGTATAAATGTTAAAGCGACTACACAAACCCTGAGAAAAGGAGGAGAGAAGTCAGGAAGACAATAAAACTGAACTTTAGAAAAGAAAATTTTGGCTAAAATGCGATCTTTTTGGAGAATAAAGAGCAAATGGGAATGTCATAAAAAGCAAAAGTTAGGCCAGGTTTTATGTATAAAAAAGTAAAATGTGTGAAGATACAAGTTTAAAAAATGTAAAAAAAAAAAGTTACTGGCAAAAAGAGAGGACTTTATGAAGCAAAAGAGAGAGAAAGGAGGAAAGGTTAACTGATAATTGTAAGGATAATTTAAGAAGTATCATCTGCTTTCTCCTAACCAAAACGAGTACCGTCTGTCACAAGAAAAAGAAAATGAAACCAAAATTGAGAGAGAACATACTAAAATGTCCTCTAGCAGCTGGATATCTTCACATCAGTGAGTCTTAATGGCCCATGCTGGAGGAGAGTTGAGAAATTTCCAAATGTTATTACTGACAGCCCCATTCTCCTTGGTTATCCATTATCTCTGCCTTTGTCTTTGAAAAACCATCTCGTAGTAGGCTATGCTACATGGTAATGCACCTCTTCCAGATGATACACATCTCTTCCACATTAAAGAACCAACCAATTAACAGAAAGCATGTACTGTGCCAATCAATGTTCTAAGTATTACCCAAGTCCTAAAAGAAGGTTGCTTAATTGACAAAACTGCCTTGCAATTAGAGCCCAAACTTCTTCAAGGAAAGGTCCCCAACAGTATACCATGAAATAAATTAGAAGCCACATGTTTACCTAGAATAAAGAGTTTAATTAATATCCACAGTTAAATCTAGCAAATTTAAGACAGTTAGAACATCAAAATCACTTGGGGTGCTCCTACAACTATCAGACACCCCACTCCATCCACTGAGTCATGATGTCTGGAGATAGGCATCTCCTTTTTAAAACTGCTCCATGGTGATATTCAGGCACACTAAAGCATGTGCCCTGGGCCTTCAACACTAGCTCCTTCCATGGGATGCTTCCTCTCTTCTTTTAGTGGACATGATTATCCATATTTTAAGACAAGCTTCAAGAGCAACAGGCTTCAAATCAATCAGAACTAGAGTCAAAACCCTGCTGTACAATGTAATCGCCACGTGACTTCCCTTAGACTCAGTTTCTTCATCTGTAAAATGGCAACAATAAGGCCTATCTCACAAATTTGCTCTTTGATCTGAGGACTAAGTGACTCCAAGTACTTAAGGTGCTTAAAGGAGTGCTTGATACCATTTATCCCTCAGCAATGGACCATTAGCAGTGCCCGATGTGGCAGCAGCAACTGGAGCACCAATAGGAGTCCATCTCAGAGGAGGCCCGTGATGACGCCTAAGATGATAGGATGCCCCTTGGCTTTTGTATTTCAGTATACACACCTACATCAGAAGGGAGTCCTGGCTGGAATTAAATCATCCTGAAGTGGGTTTGGTGGAAGCATGTCTGGATGGATGGTCTCAGCATGACTGTCCTCAAAACTGAACAATCAACTCCCCAAGAATGGCAGTGTACTGGTTTCTACACCATTTACAGAAATCCAAGAGGGAAGAGGATCGAACTTCCTCTTTTCAACTGCCAACTCACCTTCCAGTTATGCCCTAGTGGCTCTGTCTTATCTGGTGTGAATGTGGCTCACTCTCCTTCTTCAGAGAAGCTTGAATTAAATGAGCCAGGATCCAAGGCCAAGCCATCTCTTATGTCACTGGTCATCCACATCCTGATATAGTTTGTTGTGTTCTCTTTAGACAGCACACATTTGCAGAACTCTTACCAAGTCCTGTGAACACTGCGAAGCTGTACCCTGCTAAGGTTTTCAGGAGAGCAAGGAGATTCATAGGCAAAGGTGGGTTGCGGCGAGTATCCCGGTAAAAGGTTATAAAAAAAAAAAAAAAAAAGATGTGAAGGCACCGCTAGAGCTCAGTGAGTTTGGAATCAAGGCAGGGCACACAAATTCTGTGTGTGCTGAGAACACCAAGTCAAGGGAAACTCACAGGAGACCACAGCCAAAGACAGCAAGGAGACCTTACAGAAGCTTCGGCCATCCACCTCCAGCAACAGCCAGGGAGGCAAGAGAGAACAGAAAAGGAAGGTCTTTCACCCCTCCAGCCACTGTGCTTGTCAGTCACCCAAGAAGACTCCCCCCTCCCCACTGCTGCCACTCCTACTGTCACCCAGCCATCACTGCATAGGAGCAGGACTGAGGGGTGAGGGGAGAATGAGCCCCCTCTGAACTGGTCTCCAGAGATACATTCTTGAGGAGCCAGGACCAAGGAGCTCTGAATGACCGACCACACAGCATGAAGTTTAGAGTTTTAAGCTGATCATAAATAAACATCAAGTACGACAAAATTATCATCAGTAGAGGCTGAGAAATCATGAATTGGCAACTTTACATTTTCTTTCTTTCCCTCAGCAAATACACAGAATATGAGACTTAAAAAGTTGAGCTGATATAAATTATTGGGGGAAAAAATGATCCATGTTATCCAGTAAAGATTGCCCAGTCATACCTACCACATTTGCTTCCTTTCTAAAAATTTTTCTTTAAAAAAACCAAACTCACAGAGAAGTTGCAAGAGTATTAGGTAAACTATACGAAGTTGGCATTTTTAGGTCAAAAATGGCCGATTATTGGTAATTTCACAAGGCTCCACCTAATATTATTCTTGTAATTTAGAGGTAAGTCAGTTTTTTTTAATACAATGACTTTTCAATTTACTCTTCATCTAAATTCTTTAATTGCTATCATTTTATAGCACTTACTTTTCTGATAGATAAATAGTTATATATAGGGATATGTAAATATAAATATACAGATACAGATAGTGCTGAAATTTTTGAAAGTTGCAAACACCATGATGCTTTACCTTAAATACTTCTGTGTGTATTACATAAGAACAAGGACAATCCCTTATATTACCACAGTATCATTATCAAATTCAAGAATCTGACATCGGTATGCTACTGTTCTCTAATGTACAGTCCATGTTCACATTCTTCCAATTTTCCAATAACCACCTTCATGTTACTTTTTCTGATCCAGGATTACACATTGAATTTGGTCACCATGTCTCTTTAGTTTCCTTTAATATAGAAAGTTTCTCAGCTTTTTTTTTTTTCATTTATGATATTCGTATTTTTGAAAAATAGAAGCAAGCTATTTTGTAGAATGCTTCTCATGTTGGATTTATCCAATATTTTTATGTTTCCTTTCATCTGTGGCAAGTTGTCACAGACCTCAGTTTATCAGTTTAGGAGGCATGTAACACTGACTTGTCCCATTACTGGTGATGTTGACTTTAACATGGTGTCCACCAGGTTATTCTATTGTGTAACCACTTCCCCTTTGTAATTAATAAGTAATTTCTGGAGAAATTAGCTACCATTTTTATACAGTTCAACAAACATTTCCTGAGCAGCCACCCTATCTAGCACTTCAAATGCTAGGGATGCTACAGAAAATAAAGCAAACACAAATCTCCTCCTTCAAGGATCTCATATTACAGTAGATGTGGGACAATTCTAATGATTTATAAATAATTAGGGATTTAGCATACTAGGAAGCAGTTAGAAGGGGGTTATGGAGGGATGTACATGCTTCCATTTTAAATAAGGATTCAGGAAGGGCCTCCCTAAAGAGGTGACCCTGAGCACAGAGGTGAAGGGTAAGGACCACAGCCATGGGGAAGGGAAGAGTTTTCCAGACAGAAAGACCAGAAAATGCAAATGGCCTGAGGTGCTCCGACACGTTTTAGGGGAAGCAAAGCGCCAGTGTGGCTGAAGCAGAATAAGCTGAGTGAGGAGAACAATAGATTTCTCAGGATTCTTTCCTTTACAGATGACCAAAATATCCCCAACACTCCTACAATTAATTAAAAGGAAGGAAAATGTATTGGTGGATATAATTTTTAACATCCATGGTAGAGCTCATTTCAGCCACAGCTGGGGGACAGGGGAGCAGAGTGGCGCTAAAGCAATTACCTCAGGAGCCTGTATCTCTCTAGGTCTTGTCTTTGATTTCTTCTCCCCAAGTGGTGGCTCAGATAGCCAACCCACGTCCAGCCTTTCATCAGCTCATTTAGTCCTCCCAGGGGGGAGTGAGTACCTCCCTCCAGGCGACTGAGGACACTGTCTGAGAATAATGTGAGCTGGCCTTGCTTGGCTCCGGTCCCACTCCTGAGTAAATCCCTACAATTTGGGGGTCAAGAAACAGAGCAGGGGAGGAGGTTTGGATTGACAAGGTCAGGATCCCAAACCCAACCCAGACAGCCCAAGGGTGAGGTCACCCTAGGACACAGTGAGAGAATGAATGAGTGGTGATTGTCTCCAAAGGTAGATTAAGGTCCTGAAATTCTAAAGAAAGGAAGAAGGTGTACTGAGCAGGAAAAACAGCAGATGTGCTCTATTAGTGCATTTACATAATTACACTTTGTATCCTTAAAAAAATAATAATGATCTTGACTTCCAAAGCCCCTGATAAATGACAATTTGACTGAGATAGTCTGTCCATTATATTTTTTTTCAAGGACACTAGCTTGGATCCTTTTGTTCCCAGTGTTGACATTGGAGGATTGAGGAGAAATAAGCAAAACAAAGTATTAAGCACACAGCTTCTCAGTGATTTTCATGTTCGTTAAATCTACTTTCACCCATGTGTCAATACCTAATTCTCCACTGAGATGCCAAGGTATCAAGAGTATAAAAGTCTGATAGGGCCTAAAATGACAATTCTCCTTTATAACAGCATCATTTTATTGGAGCAATAAGCAGCCAAATCTAGTGCCCTAAAAACTGACTTATTTGAAAGCCAATGGACATTGCTAAATGAAAAAAATTAGAAATGAAGAATCAGTGACATTTTATTATACCATTGGCCTTAACACTCATGTTAAACAATTTCACATAAAGGCTGAAAAACTAAATTAAAACATAAATTCTGTTTTAAGTTAAAAGAAGCAAGGAACTGTAGTCATTTCATAACCCATTCCAGGTTCTTTATAATGCTGAACACATTCAACCCTTTCTTTAGAAAAATCATATTCTCTTAAAAAAAAAAAACAAATATGACAAGCAATACCAAACAAGACCTCAGTATTTCTAAAAGTTCTACTCTTAAAGGACAGCATTCAAAATTGCACATTAATCCAGTTGTATTCACCCAAATTAGATCCTAGCAGCGTTTTACTTACTAGCATTGTTGTTTGACTTAGATAAGAACATACCAACAATGGAGGCTTTTATGTATATTTGCACATACAGTGAGGAAAACAGAAGATTTTTATCCCTAGAATCCATTCTACCCCTCTGTTGTCCAAATGCAAACTGACTGAATCAACTCAAATACTTTTAGAATGAACAGTAGAATTCAGTAATATGACCACATACAAAATATACCAAAAATAATTGTTTCCTTAATACACCAGCAAAAAGTCAATAGAAAATAATGGAATAAAGAGTCTCATTCATCATACTAACAGATAAATAAATCTTTGGGTATAATATTCATGAGAAATGTGCCAGTCCATAAAAAGTCATGAAACTTTTCTCATATATACAAATATAGATATGAAAATAAACCAACAAACAGGGCATTTCATGTACATTCCCAATGGAAACGTAATCTTTACAACCTTTCTGGTGGGCAACTTGCCATTATCTGTGTAGAAATCTATCCTCAGGAAATTATCAGAAGTGTAACCAAAGATGACAGTTGTTTATCTCATGGTTATTTGTAACAGCAAAACAAAACATCCAAAATTTTAGGAAGAGAGAACTAAACTATGTTTCATTCATGCAATGGAACCCTATGCAGCTAATAAAATCCTTTTCTTCAAGACTATAAAAGAGCCTCAAACAATAGAATTATTAAAGCAGGATAGTTGAAGAGGCAGAATATTCTCCGTTTCAGAATTTGTATGCACGTAATAATAGACACTTCACATTCTCAAGGTACTTTTCAAGCTTCTTAAATCCCTAAATCTGAAAGCATCAATAAAACAAATAATCTCTCCTCTAAGATGTAATCAGATATAATGAAATAATGTCAAGGGCCTCTAAACTCAAAACTTAAAGAAACTCTAAAAAGCATGGGGGCACAGAAATGCTTTCTTCATGTTCCAAATAATTACAGGCTAAATTCTGATGTCCCTCCCCTCATCCTTGCTCCCCATTCAAAGAACCTCTCTTTCAGCTGAGCATTCCCCCATCCCATTTATCCAGTCAAAATTTACCTCTCTATGTGTTTCTGACGTGCCCTGGATCTTACAACTAAACTCATAACCTAATCATTTTCATCTTTTCTAAGTAGTGTTTTACAAACTTGGGCCATTTGTTTACAAAGTTCACAATATTTACTAAACTTGCTTATTATCAATTACTCTCTACTTCTTCTTTATATCAGCTCATGCTTTTATGTAAATATTTTAGTCTCATATCACCCAAGAAATCAAAAGTTTGATGTTATAATTATTTTCTCTAATATATTTTCAGTCAAATATCTTCATCAAAGGAAAAAAAAAGCATCTCATAAACTCACCTCATACACTAAGATCACTGCTATCAATTCCAACAGGAAACACATGGGAAACACCAACTTAGTGGATGCTGACAGGTAATCTGGGTATCGTTTAACAGGGTTTATCAGAAGAAACAGTGTCTTACTCCAAATCAATGCCTCTAGTACCAAGTCAAGAGTGACAAAAGGCTGGCAGGGGATATGTTATCGAACAGGCCAAAAGTTTAATATCCTTCTGCCTGGCTGGCCTACTCAAGTTATTCTTGCCCTAGATCAGTGAATCCAAAATCAAAGAGGCAATAGCATCTGTTTAGGAAATAAAAGATGTATTTAAATACTGATATAGTTTCCTGTAATTTTCCTTAGGTCAAGAGTTGGCAGACTTTTGGGGACAGAACTAGATAATCAGTATTTTTGAGTTTGCAGACCATACAGACAGTCACAACTACTCACCTCTGTTACTATACCGCAAAAGTAGAAAGAGATGGTACATAAATGAATGAGCTGACCACAGCTGTGGTCCTCTAAAACTTTATTCATAGATACTAAAAGTAGAATATGATATAATTTCGCATGTCATGAACTATTTTTCTTCGTTTATTTTCAACCATCGAGAAGTATAAAAAAGATTTTCATAGCTTGAGAGCCATTCAAAAACAGGTAACAGGCCAGATGTGGCTCACAGGCCATAGTTCACCAACCTCTGCTTTAGACCAAAGGGGTTGGAAATCTTATTACTCGTATAAACTGATGAAAGCAAAAATCCAAGTGTTTATAACAATTTTTCCTTAAGATTTATTTGCATATACAAAATATTATGTATCAAGGCAATAAGAACATGTATTTTGGGGCGCCTGGGTGGCTTAGTCAGTTAAGCATCTGCCTTCGGCTCAGGTCAGGATCCCTGGGTCCTGGGATCGAGCCCCGCATCGGGCTCCCTGCTCGGCAGGGAGTCTGCTTCTCCCTCTCCTTCTGCCTACTTGTGCTCTCTCTCTCTCTGTCTCTATCAAATAAATAAAATCTTTAAGAGAAAAGGGAACGCGTATTTTATTTTAAAATATATCTTTTAAAAAGACTTAAGAAGAACTGCAACTGGTACCATTTAATTATGCATTAATAATTACCAGTAAGTCCATTCTGAGACTAATCTAAGTGAATCCATATTAAAAATACAGCTTTAACTTTTCTACTTCCTATTTAAGGCCTGTTTTCATTTTAGATGGGAAATTTAGACATTTTCATCCAGGAACAAAGCAATATATACAGTTCATGTAACTCTTACTCCATAATTACTCTAAGGAAATTCTGACCCAATTCAAAGATCAAAGAAAAACAGAAGTCAAGGTTCCTGACTGGCAGGTCTGGAGAGCATGTATAACAGAACACTGGGAGATACTGAGAACTGTGAGAGCTTGCAATAGCCCAAGTCAGAAAACCCGAGGTCACCAGTCCTTCTGTTGCCACATACCAAGCTCAGAAAGCAAGTCACAGTGTCACTCTGCTGAGTCACAGATCTTCATTTGTAAAATGAGGATCACTTAATTCGCAAAACTCTTCCAAGAATCGCAGGAGAAAATCCTTCAGTGAACTGAGGAAGATAATACAAAAATTAATGAAATCTAAAAGAAAATTTGGTAGAGTCATGAGCACAGAAATAAGGTAATCATGCTCAGTAAGTAACATAAAAACCTCACCTAGAAGAATATGGCTATCATTTCACCCTATGTTTCTGGAAACAATGAAAAAACCACTCTAGAGAGCTCACTATAAATAAATAAATAAATACATACATACATACATACATAGAATAGAATAGAATAGAATAGAATAGAAGAATAGAATAGAATAAAATAGCATAGAATAGCATAGAATAGAATAGAATAGAATAGAACTTGAATTGAATCATGGCATTTTCATAAATATTATTCTCACTTTTGTAGTTGACATTCAAAGTTATGTGAATTCAAATCTGAAATCAGGAATTAGACCCATTCAGCTGCCTCCAAACTAAAACCCATGTTGATTCAGTCAAGCCATTGTCAATTCTCTAAGTCACCTCAAAGAGAGGAGTTCCGTTTTTCCTTCTCTTGGGAAATAAGAAGTATCCATCATTAACTTTCCAGTCAACATGAGCTTTGTAGTAGTCATACTGTGTGGCTAATCTAAAGGGTCTGAATGCACAATGAACTCCAGTAAGTCACAGCAGGTCTGAGGGCAGGTTAAATGGCTTTAATTAAGAGTAATAATAAAAAAGAAAGATCATTTGACACATAGGTCAATAGTTTTGCTTCAAACCCTGTGTAGGCATACTGGGGAAAAAATCATTGCATATTCATCAAAATGAAGCAAGTATGGGGCCTCAGAAAGGATATTAATTAGAGAGAGGAAAAGTAATTAAACAGAAGAAAAATGTGGTACATAAGACACACTTTTACCCAATCATATTATTATTTTATCTTGTAAATCCACTGATTTAATAATAGCTGGGGAATTTAACTTACTGCTGGCTGAACACCAATGGATACTGCTCATTTGCACCATCAGAAATTTGTGAACAGATTCATATTCACCCAACAAAAAATGGCTCGTGTGAACTATCAAAAATGATTTTCTTTTAAAACAAAGCTTATTGTAGTCCAAAAAGCAATGGTATCCTGAATTAGAAGATTTGGTACTGTCATTTATTAATAGAATAACCTAGAAAGTTCACGGTGGTGACATTTGAGGGAACAGGCCTGAGGCTGAATTCCACTGTGCTGCCTATTTGTGTGTGACCTACAACAAACTGCTTCAAATTTCCAAACCCCGGTCTCTTCATCTCAGAAATGAAGATATTGGTGCTTACTTTTTTGAGTTGGGTTGATGAGTATATAGGATAATGTCTGTAAAGTATTTAGCACTGTGCCTGGCACATAGAAACTTCTTAATAAATAGTAGCTATCATTGCTATTAGAATTACCATCATCATCATGATTATTTTGCTCAGCTTCTGTTTTAGCTCATAGCTACTTCCCCAACACCTTATCAGAATCATGTAAGCTACAGCATGAAAACATGGTTTTGTATTACAAAGAACCAAACAAATACAAAAATTAGTGTCAACCACCGATCTTTGGGTCAACTTCATACTTTAAATTTTTGTATTCTTTCCAGATAATTCACTGCAAATGCCATTAAAATTTTCCATGACAATCTTTAGGCAAATAACATAGGAAAGTATTGGCCAATTAACAAGAAAAAGAAATCCCCATTTCTAGGCTGCAATAACTATGTGTGCAAAGTATAGCATCCTTTCTTGATCAAACTCTTCAGAGTATAGGGATAGAGGGTACATACCTCGGGATCATAAAAGCCATCTATGAAAAACCCACAGCAAATATCATTCTCAATGGGGAAAAACTGAGAGCTTTCCCCCTAAGGTCAGGAACGCGGCAGGGATGTCCACTATCACCACTGTTATTCAACATAGTATTAGAAGTCCTAGCCACAGCAATCAGACAACAAAAAGAAATAAAAGGCATTCAAATTGGCAAAGAAGAAGTCAAACTCTCACTCTTTGCAGATGATATAATACTTTATGTGGAAAACCCAAAAGACTCCACCCCAAAACTGCTAGACCTCATACAGGAATTCAGTAAAGTGGCAGGATATAAAATCAAAGCACAGAAATCAGTGGCATTCCTATACACCAACAACAAGACAGAAGAAAGAGAGGGGTGCCTGGGTGGCTCAGTCATTAAGCGTCTGCCTTCAGCTCAGGTCATGATCCCAGGGTCCGGGGATTGAACCCCACTTCAGGCTCCCTGCTTGGTGAGAAGCCTGCTTCTCCCTCTCCCACTCCCCCTGCTTGTGTTCCTGCTCTCCCTCTCTCTCTCTCTCTCTCTCTCTCTCTGTGTCAAATAAATAAATAAAATCTTTAAAAAAAAAGAAGAAAGAGAAATTAAGGAGTCGATCTCATTTACAATTGCACCCAAAACCATAAGACACCTAGGAATAAATCTAACCAAAGAGGCAAAGAATCTGTACTCAGAAAACTATAAAATACTCATGAAAGAACTGGAGGAAGACATAAAGAAATGGAAAAACGTTCCATGCTCATGGATTAGAAGAACAAATATTGTGAAGATGTCAATGCTACCCAGAACAATCTACACATTCAATGCAATCCCTATCAAAATACCATCCACTTTTTTCAAAGAAATGGAACAAATAATCCTAAAATTTGTATGGAACCAGAAAAGACCCCGAATAGCCAGAGGAATGTTGAAAACGAAAAGCAAAGCTGGTGGCATCATAATTCCGGACTTCCAGCTCTATTATAAAGCTGTCAGCATCAAGACAGTATGGTACTGGCACATAAACAGACACAGAGATCAATGGAACAGAATAGAGAGCCCAGAAATGGACCCTCAACTCTATGGTCAACTCATCTTCAACAAAGCAGGAAAGAATGTCCAATGGAAAAAAGACAGTCTCCTCAACAAATGGTGTTGGGAAAATTGGACAGCCACATGCAGAAGAATGAAACTGGACCATTTCCTTACACCACACACAAGTATAGACTCAAAATGGTTGAAAGTCCTAAATGTGAGATAGGAGCCCATCAAAATCCTAGAGGAGAACACAGGCAGCAACCTCTTCGACCTCAGCTGCAGCAACTTCTTACTAGAAACATTGCCAACGGCAAGGGAAGCAAGGGCAAAAACGAACCATTGGGGCTTCATCAAGATAAAAAGCTTTTGCACAGCAAAAGAAACAGTCCACAAAACCAAAAGACAACCGACAGAATGGGAGAAGATATTTGCAAATGACATATCAGATAAAGGGCTAGTATCCAAAATCTATAAAGAACTCATCAAACTCAACACCCAGAGAACAAATGGTCCAATCAAGAAATGGGCAGAAGACATGAACAGACATTTTTCCAAAGAAGACATCCAAATGGGCAACAGACACATGAAAAAGTGCTCAACATCGCTCGGCATCAGGGAAATCCAAATCAAAACCTCAATGAGATACCACCTCACACCCGTCAGAATGGCTAAAATTAACAAGTCAGGAAACGAGAGATGTTGGCAGGGATGCGGAGAAAGGGGAACCCTCCTACACTGTTGGTGGGAATGCAAGCTGGTGCAGCCACTCTGGAAAACAGGATGGAGGTTCCTCAAACAGTTGAAAATAGAGCTACCATACGATCCAGCAATTGCACTACTGGGTATTTACCCCAAAGATACAAATGTAGGGATCCGAAGGGGCACGTGCACCCCGATGTTTACAGCAGCAATGTCCACAATAGCCAAACTGTGGAAAGAGCCAAGATGTCCATTGACAGATGAATGGATAAAAAAGAGGTGGTATATATATACAATGGAATATTATGCAGCCTTGAAAAGGAATGAGATCTTGCCATTTGCAGCGACATGGCTGGAACTGGAGGGTATTATGCTGAGTGAAATAAGTCAATCAGAGAAAGACATGTATCATATGACCTCACTGATATGAGGAATTCTTAATCTCAGGAAACAAACTGAGGGTTGCTGGAGTAGTGGGGGTGGGAGGGATGGGGTGGCTGGGTGATAGACACTGGGGAGGGTATGGGCTATGGTGAGCGCTGTGAATTAAGACTATTGAATCACAGACCTTTACCTCTGAAACAAATAATACATTATATGTTAAAAAAAAAAAAAGAAGAAGATAGCAGGGGGGGAAGAATGAAGGGGGGGAAATTGGAGGGGGAGACGAACCATGAGAGACAATGGACTCTGAAAAACAAACTGAAGGTTCTAGAGGGGAGGGGGGTGGGAGGATGGGTTAGCCTGGTGATGGGTATTAGAGAGGGCACGTATTGAATGGAGTACTGGGTGATACGCAAACAATGAATCATGGAACACTACATCAAAAACTAATGATGTAATGTATGGTGATTAACATAACATAATTAAAAAAAAAACTATGTGCGCTCAGAGTGCTCTGGCAATTTTTGATATTTAAAGAGCCAAGCTATACTTTATTTAGCATTAATTAATCACTTATATGTGATTTATAAGATCATAAAATGTTTGAAAACCAATGCTCTAATCAAGTAATTTCCTTCCTATTGCACTTAATAATTCATTTTATGTTAGTTTAAGCAGGAGTTGAAACTAAATTCTCAACTGCAAAGCACAGTCTTGGTTCTGCACAGAAGGAGAATCTCTCCTCCACCATGTTTCCTGCTACCAGACACCCCGGATATGGCCTGGACTCTGTCCAGTCCCCCATTGGACTAGACATCCATCTTCTTTTGGCTGAGAGTTCGGATTTTATTTTACAAACTCATGAAGTAGAAGTAGGAAGTAGTTCTTTTGCTATGTTAGACCCTCAGGCCTTCTAATAAATGTCCAGTACATGGGAGGCAAAAAAAAAGAAAAAAAAAGCCAAGTGAAATAGTCAAGGGATGAAGATGAGGATTCACACCTGTCTTACTTGGAAGCTTTGCCCTCTGCCTTCTTGGGATAGTTTATTATCTAGATCACAGACTGCTCAGCAATTATCACTGGGTTAGTTTTTTTAGATTTTATATATTAATTTCAGAGTTCACAAGACCTATTTTTTGTGAAAATTTCTTTTCCTCAGCTCTTTTTCGGCTCATTAGCTCAGCACTGTTAACACATTTTATTTTGAAAAAGGCAGGCTATTCATACACTAGGGTGGAGCTTAATTAAGAATAAGCATTTCAGTGGCTGAATCTAGCCTTTAGACATGGTTTGTCTGGTCTGAACTAGGCTTAGAATCTTTTTGAATTACTTTCCACTGTTTAAAAATCAGGAGATTTTACGTAAGACTTGTGACTTCTGGACTTCTGTTGAAATGTCTCCAGATGGCAGCTACACTTACAAATAGTGACCACAACAGGTGCTCAGCAGTGGCTCTCCTCTTTTGAAGGCTGTGTGCCCATAGTCCTCTCTACTCCTTGACATCACATGCCTAATCTCAGTAGGTTCTGGATTTGGGGTCCACTGCTCTGGAGGATAAATTCCTCCAAGACTGTGTTTTATACTTGAGAGTTTAGTTCCAACCCCCACCTAAATGAACATAAAATGAATTATGGAGAGACCCTGCTGACAGGCCAGCATAACACATTCACCCGCCCTCAAGACCTTGTCTTAGAAAGAAGTCAATGGATAGAAACCACCTTGACAGAAGGGAACTGAGGAGTAAAGGAGTCTCTCCAGGACCCTCTGCAACTTCTGTCGAGGTGGCTCCTAACACCTCATGTTTAGCATAGGAGCATAAGTCAAGCATGATATGCCCATAAAGAAACTCAAACAATTCTTGCCGGGAGCAGTGCCAGCCCAAGGGTTACAACAATATCATCACGTGTTATTTCTTTACCTTTCACACAGGTTTGGCACAGTGCCGATGCATCATCCACAAAGAACATGCCTCATGGATCAGACCATGTTTATCTAAGTAAAAATGGCACACAAACTAAAGTGTATAGTGCTAGAGGACGCAACAGCTAAACATCCACAGGCAGTGCCCAGCGCACCGCCAGAAAATGCTTAAGGATGAAGCGACCTTTCATAAAGGAACCCAATGTAGGCACTATTCAACAAGCAGCTTGATTAAGACATTCCGAGAGAAACCACACCGTTTTCAGCAGCTACAGAAAACATGATGGATCTCTTATGGTTTCATTTTTGGACAAGACATAACTTCAGACTGCTTTTGCAGTGGGGAGTGGGAGATGAACTACCAGATGCAGCCTGGAAAGTGGCAGAGGTATCTATGGCTCTCTCCTTTTATACTTAGTGACCGCTTTTATAGTCGCATAGAGACATTTTTAAAGAGGTATCACTTCTATCTGCTCACGGAGAGAAGCCTGAAACAAATGACTTGCGTCTGTTTTGCTTCTCCTCTGGCAGGAGCAATTTCTTTGAAAGACTACTCTCTGGAAAATTCAAAGTTCAGCTTAGCTCCTCTGTGGCTACTCTGCTTTCCAGGAAAAGCTTTCATGGGCCATGAACTCAGGCAGCAACACATGACAGAAGAAGTGAAAAGTAAAAGACAAAAGCTCTTATTACACTCCTCTCCTCTACATGTTAACTACCCAGAGTCTCCTAAACTAAATCCAGCCACTTCTTACACCAAGCACAGGTAACACACACCTTCCCTTTGCATGAATTATAAGAAGGCACCCATGTCCTTCTGAGGAGGAGGATCTGTAAAAGATGTCTCCCTCTCAGCTGATGAATCACAAAATAAAAAGCTTAGCAAATGGAATGTAGTTGGATTGCCAGCTCAATATCCCCACTCTATTAGTATCTCGGGCAGTGCACAAACTACAAAACTGTGTTGGCTGGCATTTTCCCCATTACTGCCATCACCACCACCCACGACCAAGCATCAGAATCTTTCACCCTGACTAGAGCCGCAGCCTCCTGGCTGGTCTCTGGGCTTTCTCCTTGACTTCCTCATAGGATTCTCCACAAAATGGGCTGAGGAGACTTCAAAATTATCAATCAAGTTACATCATTCCTGTGCCGAGAATCCTCTTCAGACTTTTAGTTTTACTCATAATAAAACCATGACAAGAGTTTCCCACTTTGCTGTTCATATTACAGTCCACTGAACCAGGAGTAGTGCATTCATCAAGAAGCTTATGAGAAATGAATAATCCTAGGTCCCACCCCAGACCTATGGAATCAGAATCTGCATTTCAACAAGATTCCCAGGTGATGCCTGGGCACATGGAATTTTAAGAAGCAATGGTCTCTGAGTGACTTATTTAGCTTAGCATACAGAGAAAGACAACTGTCATATGATCTTACTCACACGTGGAATTTAAGAAACAAAACAGAGGATCATAGAAGAAGAGAGGAAAAAAGTAAAACAAGACGAAACCAGAGAGGGAGACAAACCATAAAAGCCTCTTAACTATAGGAAACAAACTGAGGGTTGCTGGAGGGGAGGGGGGTGGCGGGATGGGGTAACAGGGTGATGGACATTAAGGAGGGCACATGAGGTGATGAGCACTGGGTGTTATATAAGACTGATGAATCACTGAATCTACCTCTGAAACTAATAATACATTATATGCTAATTAACTGAACTTAAATTAAAAAAAAAACTTAAAAATTAGAAATTAAAAAAAAGCCGTGGTCTCCCAAATCCAACAAGACCCTACCCTCTCTCCATCTTCATATCCTACCACTCTTGCTTACTCAGCACTGCACACTTCACTGCTAATCAAAAATAGCAAGCATACTACCACTTCAGGTCATCTGCTGGAATGTTCATTCCTCTGGACACCCACCTGGTTCATTTCCTTACCAATTTCAGAGACCTGCTCACTAACCTCTTCTCGGGGAGCCTTTTCCTAACCACCCCCACTTTCCCCTGAAAACTCCTGTGTTCTCTAAAATCCTAGACCCTACTCTAGTTTGGTCATGACATTTATCACTACCTTATATTGTATTATCTCACAGAGTCTATCATATGTATGACAGATGAAAAGTTGCTCTTCCCCACACATGCAAACTCTGTAACTACAAGAACCTTGTCACTTTTTTCTCACTGCTCTATCCCCAAGGTTCAGCATATAGTGGGCATTCATTAAATACTTGGTAAACAAGTGAATATGCAAAACTAGTGCTTCTAATGAACAGTGGCTTAGGCAAGTATCCAACAATGGAAAGATACTTTAGGCACTTCAGACTTCTGAAAGAAAATTAACCCTCGTTGACAACATGGTCAAAGCTCCAGCACAAGGACACAGATCAAAAAAAAAAAAAAAAAAAAAAAAACCAAATGACCCTCGGTAGCTTTAACTGTGGCCAGACGCTATAGAATAGTTCCAAAATAGGAAATACATGTGTTTAAATGTGGGTATTTCTAGGGATGGGAAGAGCTGGTATACCAAGCACTAACGAGGATGTGGAGGAACAGGAACACTTTTTCACTGCTGAAGGGAATGCAAAATGGTACAGTCACTCTAAAAGTCCCACACCTAGGTATTTCTCCAACTGATCTGAAAACATGTATCCATACAAAAACCTGCACACAAAACTTTATAGTGGCTTTCTTCAAAACCTAGAAGTCACATTGTCTTTCAATAAATGAATGGATATACAGATTGCTGTACAATCACACTATGCTTGATACTACACAGTTATGAAAAGGAACAGGCTAGTAATCCACATAACAACATTGATAAATCTTACATGTGTACTGCTAAATGAAAAAGGCTAGGCTGAGGAAGCTCTCTATTGTAGGATTTCATTTATATGACATTCTAGAGAAAGCAAAACTATAGACAGAGTAATAGATCTGTGATTGCCAGGTATTTGTGGGGAAGAGACAAAGACTCAGATAAGGGAAGCACAGGGGATATTTTTTAGGACAGTGAAGCTATTCTATGGAATACTGTCATGGTGGACACGTGACACCACGCATTTTCCAAACCCCAAAGGACTTTATACAGCACAAGGAAGGAAGCTCAGTGCATATAAAATAAGAAAAAAAAAATCTTTCAGGAAAAGGGGGTATCCCTGGATGGAATGCAGACTGTAACAAGAGACTCAAGCTTGATTCCAAATGTATGACAGACCCTCACATAAGGGAGTGGAAAAAAAGTGGTGCTGACCTACCTAAATTTAGAAATGACTGGAAACTTTTAAGACTACAGACAAAAGGAACTGTCCATAATACTCTAATTGATAACGTTGTTTTTTAAGAGGAGACAAGCTGACAATTCTGAAAGCACTGTAAATGGATACCTGGAATGTGTGACTGATGCTGAGAGTGAGATCTCTCACTATTAAAGTAGATTACAGAAAAGCAAGAGGAAAAGAGTAGAATAAACATGTGGTAACAGATTAGAATTGGCGATATGAGTAGGAAGTCATGTTTAGCTTAACATAGACATTCTATACATACAGATACATCTCGCTTTATTTTGCTTCACTTTATTGCACTTTGCAGATAACTGCTTTTTTTTTTACACACTGAAGGTATGTGGCAACACTGTGTCAAACAAGTCTATTGGTGCCATTTTTTTCCAACAGCATTTGCTCACTTTGTGTCTCTGTGTCACATTTTGGTAATTCTTGAAATATTGCAAAGTATTTCATTATTATTAGATTTGTTGTGGTGATCTGTGATCAGTGATCTTTGACGTTACTATCTTAATTGTGCCACAAACCATGCCTACATAAGACAGCGAACTTAATTCCCAAATGTGCGTGTTCTGACTGCTCCACTGGCCCTGCCGGCCGTCCCCCCGCCGGAATCTGCCCCTTTCCTCGGGCTTCCCTATTCCCTGAGACACAACAATATGGAAATTGGGTCAATTCATAACCCTACAATGGCTTCTAAGTGTTCAAGGAAGAGTAAGTGTCACTCACTTCTCACTTCTCAAATCAAAAGCTAGAAATTATTAAGCTTAGCGAGGAAGGCATGTTGAGAAAGCTGAAACAGGCCAAAAGCTAGGCCTCTCGCACCAAACAGCTTGCCAAGTCATGAATGGAAGGGAACCATTCCTGAAGGAATTAAAAGTGCTATTCCAATGAACACACACATGATAAAGAGAAACGGGGCGCCGGGTGGCTCAGTCAGTTAAGCGTCTGCCTTTGGCTCAGGTCATAATCTCTTGGGTCCTGGGATCAACCCCACATCAGGCTCTCTACTCAGCAGACAGTCTACTTCTTCCTCTCGCTCTCCCTCCGTGCTCTCTCTCTCAAATAAATAAATAAATAAAATCTTTAAAAAAAAAAGTGAAACAGCCTTATTGCTAATGTGGAGACAATTTTGGTGGTTTGGATAGAAGATCAAACCAGCCACACCATTCCTTTAAGCCCAAGCCTAATCCAGAGCAAGGGCCTCTTCAATTCTATGAAAGCTGAGGGAGGTGAGCCAGCTAAAGAGGCAAAGTTTGAAGCCAGAAGAGGTTGGTTCGTGAGGTTTAAGGAAAGAAGCCCTCTCCATAACGTCAAAGTGTGAGCTGAAACCACAAGTGCTGATGGAGAAGCTGCAGCAAGTTCTCCAGAAGATCTAGCTAAGATAATTAATGAAGGGGACTACTCTCAACAACAGACCTTCAATGTAGACGAAACAGCCTTCTGTTGGAAGCAGATGGCATCTAGGACTTCATAGCTAGAGAGGAAAAGTCAATGCCTGGCTTCAAAGCTTCAAAGTACAGGCTGACTCTCTTGTTAGGGGCCAATGCAGCTGGTGACTTGAAGTTGAAGCCAATGTTTATTTACCATTCTGAAAACCCTAGGGCACTTAAGAACTCTGCTAAATCTATTCTGCCTGTGCTCTATAAATGGAACAACAAAGTCTGGATGACAGCACATCTGTTTGCCACGTGGTTTACTGATTATTTTAAGCCCAGGGTTGAGACATCCTGCTCAGGGGGAAAAAAAAAAAAAAGATCCAATTCAAGAAAAAAGAAAAAAATAGATTCCATTTAAAATATTACTGCTCATTGATTGACAATGCACCTGGTTACCAAGGGGCTCTGATGGGGATGTACAACAAGATTAATATTGCTTTCATGCCTGCTAACACAACATCCATTCTGCAGCCCATGGATCAAGGAGCAACTTTGTATTTCAAGTCTTATTATGTAAGAAATACATTTTGTAAGGCTACAGCTGCCACAGACAGTGTCTCTGATAGACAATGTACATTAAAAACCTTCTGGAAAGGATTCCCTACTCTAGATGCCATGAAGAACATTCATGATTCAAGGAAAGAGGTCAAAACATCAACATGAACAGGAGTTTGGAAGAAGTTGATTCCAACCTTCCTGGATGACTCTGAGGGGTTCAAGACTTCAGTGGAGGAAGTAACTGCACATGTGGTAGAAACAGCAAGAGAACTAGAATTAGAAGTGGAGCCTGAAGATGTGACTGAATTGCTACCATCTCATGAGAAAACTTGAATGGATGAGGAGTTGTCTCTCAAGAATGAACAAAGAAGATGGTTTCTTGAGATGGAATCTACTCTTGAATATGCTGTAAAGAGTGTTGAAATGACAACAAAGGACTCAGAATGTTACATAAACTTAGCTGATAAAGAAGTGGCAGGATTTGAGAAGCCTGATACCAACTTTGTAAGAAGTTCTATTGTGAGGTGAAATGCTATCAGACAGTGTCACATGCTATAGAGAACTCATTCATGAAAGCAAAAGTCAAAAGATGCAGCAAACTGCATTGTTTTCTTAGGGTACGAAATGGCCAGCCTTCAACGGCCATCACCCTGACCAGTCAGCAGCCATCAACATCAAGGCAAGACCCTCCACCAGCAAAAAGATTAGGATGATTAGGATTCACTGAAAGCTCAGATGATGGCTAGCACTTTTTAGCAATAAAGTATTTTTAAATTAAGGTATGTACATTGCTTTTAGGTATAATGCTACTACACACTTAATAGCCTGTACTAAAGTATAAACATAACCTTTATATGCAGTGGGAAGCAAAAATTCTTTTGGCATGCTTTTTTGCAATATTCAGTTTGTTGCAATGATCTGGAACCAGACCTGCAATATCTCTGAACTATGTACATATATTTCCTAGCTCTATGTGCTGAGAGGGTCTAGAAGCAATGACATCACAGTAGCAAAGAGCATACCCAGTGCCCAGATCTTAGTTTCTAATATCATTCTTTAATAAAAAGAACAAAGGTTTCTTGGAAAAATGGCTAGTTCTAAGATGGGGTAAGAAATATACAAGATGAGCCAGAAACATCTCATAGTGCCAGAAAGTAAAGATGTGCTCAAAAATAAAATAATGGAGTATATCAAAGGGACATAAGAGCCAACTGAAAGAATACTCGATAGCCAAAATCAGGATGTGAGCAACAAAATGAACAGTGTAATACTGCATTACAAGCCAAAGTATAAGATAATCATGAATTCATGCTGATATTAACTGGATAAGTAAATAAAGGGAGAGGAGGAGAATAAATGTCCTGTACAAAAACATTCCAAGTAATTTATGTAAATATTCCCCCCTTCCAAGAAGTAGAGCACAACTTCCCCATCCTTTAAGTTTGGGTTATTCTTAGTGACTTGCTTCCAAAGAGCAAAGCATGGAAAAAAAGTAACCCGATAAACACAGCTGATCAAGGTTAAAGGCTAACCCAACAGTGATGAGTCATATTAATAGTGTGTACCCTTGACATGTACCTTTGACATGGGGAGAACACTTCACCTATGTGTCCTGCCTCCCAAAAATCCATAGCCCCAATCTAATTATGAGAAAACTATTAGGCAATCCAAAATAAAAGAACATTCTTAAAATTTCCTGACCATTACTCCTCAAACCTGTCAAGTTCATTAAAACCCAGGAAAATGTGATGAACTATCATAGTTCAAAGGAGCCTGAGGAGACATGATGACTAGACATGATGTAGTATCCTGAATGGGATCCTGGAAGAGAAAAAAGAAATCAGAGAACAACCAATAAAATCAGAATAAAGTATAGAATTTAGTTAATCATAATAGATCAGTAGGTGTTCATCAGTTGTGAGAAATGTACCATAGTGACATAAAATGTTCCAATAGGGGAAACTGGATGCTAGGGATACAGGGACCCTCTGTACTACCTTTATATCTTTTCTTTAAATCTAAAACTATTCCAAACGTTAAAGGCATTCAAGAAAATGAATTCAAGACTGGATATAACATATTTCTGTGTCCTCTTGCTAAGCTATGTCATCCTTCATTATTAAGTCTCCCATGTATACACACACCATACTTAAGAGTTGACATACATCATCTTACTTAGTAGTCTCATAACAACCATAGGAGTCAAGGATTATTCTCGCATTTTATAGACGGAGAAATTAAAATTATATAAAGCACCTAGGGGGCCATGCAGCTAGGAAGCGGGAGAGGTGAAATTCACACCCATGTTATCCTGATTCCAGAGCCCATACACTATTCTGACTCCACAATACAATTTCAAAAAATTCTAAAACATCATGGGCAGAAAAAGGCAAAAAAAAAAATTTTTTTGACGCTACAATCCTCAAGAAGTAGCATCAATATTACGACCTGCAAGAGAAAAAGAAATGACTCTGGCAATGCATTAGCCAAGTTATATTTGGCTATATTTACCAGAAGCTGGAATCGGCCCTAGCCTGAATCTCCCTGCAGCGCCTACCCTTTAGGTGGACACCAACATTAAAGGACAACAGCAATCCCAGACCCTGGAAGACACAGATGGCACTCTCGAATTGGGTAATATGAGGAGAGTTCAGTAAAGGAATTATTTACATAAGTGTTGGCTGGATGTGGAGAAGCCATGAGGAACAATGGGATACCCCAGAGCCAGCAACAGCAGAGCTGCTACCAGCCCCCAGCCTGACGCGACTGGAGGATACATCAGTCACCAGAGCCTGAGACCAAGAGCCAGGTGAAGAAGGTCACCTGACAGGAGCTCTAGGCCTCACAGGGAGGGAGCCAGGGGAATAAGGACTCTAACCTTATTTCTCTCCCACCCTAGGTTCTGCGCATCGGCCAAACCCAGTCAGAAGCCAATGGGCAAAGGAGACTAAAGATGGAGCCAATATGGTTCTGCCTGCTGGAGCTCACTGAAGGACAAACAAAGGGGAAGAATGGATCTGGAGGGGCAAACAACAGCTCTTCAACACACCAGGGAAACTGGTTACCTTTTCTACCTCTACACAGCTCCAAAGACTCTGACCGTGCTCACCTTAGCAAGGTCTGTGGTCACCGCTTCCATTTTAGAGTTCAAGGCTATCTCTATTCAGACTCACAAAACAGATCACCTCTCTCATCCCCCTGGTGGGGACACAAAAATGCTGTTTTAAATGTACAATATTTTCTCCCCTCTGTTTTGAATTCAAGCAAACTTAAAAAGACTGACGTTTGATCACTGAATGGTTTAACGGCCACATACACAGGAGTCTCTTCCAGCAGAAGGTTTAGCATGGAAGAGAGCTGATAAGAGACAGTGCTGCTTATCTGATTAATTCCCAAGAGCAACAACAATAATAATTGTGTGGAATCATTTGTACTTTCAGTATTTTTGTAGGGAGAAGGAAGAGCAGTCATGCCCCGAGTCCTTGAAGGTTTTGCTCAGTTTACCAGTCTGCTGTGCAGACTTCATGCAATTCTAACTTAAGTTTGTTTAGCCACCAGCCTGGAAACATCCCTGCTTGCCTAACCCCTTCACCATCATTCCCATAATGACTGCAGAGGGCACCACTTCCCTGGAACAAAAAGTGAATTTAAGTGAACCTGGAGTGGTCCAGAGTGGTGGCCCTGACCCCAAGGAAGTCATACTTACCACTCTCTGGAAGCAGCATTACCCCTCAGTCTTGATAATTAAGCAAGTGTTCTTTTAAAGGTACTTAAAAGAAAGTGCCCAAACAGCAGTTACTTTAAAGGCATTTATTTCAAATAAGTACCCAAACAGAAAAAGGGACTTCAAGAAAAGGATGCAAATAACTAAGTAGCTCCAGGTTGTCTGTAAAAAGGATGATCCATAGCCTCCTCTTCAATACAATTGAAAGCTTTCAAAGAATAATGCCCAAGACCTGAATACTCTGGCAGACAACCTTACCGTATACCATAACATTATTGAAACACCTCAAGCTAAACTTTTATATTCATATTGATCATCATGGCTTTAAATTTAATAAAGAATCAGATCTATTTTCCCCAGCATGAATATTTTAAGGATGAATCTCAAATGAAAAAGATGTGTGTGCTGTGGTACAACCGTTTATAACACTGGGCTAAGAGACAAAGGAAGGAACTGACATTGAGCTTCAGTCTCCATATCAAGATGTTAATCCATTATAACTTTTCAAGAACTCTATAAGGAAGATCTTTGCTGATGAGGAAACTGAGCACTGAAAGCCTAATTAAATCGCTGAAGATCACACAGATATGAATGGACAAACTAGCATTCACATGGCAAGCTTTTCCCAACACACCACATTGCCTTCAGAGGCCGTGTCATACGAAGCTTTGTACGGGAGCATATGATCTCATTTTTTATTTTATATTAAATAAGCAGGTAAAAAAATTACATTTGCATTTTCTGTCAGCCACTGTTTACCTTTAACTTTCATAATACCCAAAGCCTTCTACACATGGTCCTATATAAAATATTTCTTTCAGATTTTTGTGTTGACAAATGTTTATCTGTAAAAATTGACACGTCTGTCCGCCCCCCGTCCCCGATAACAAGAATTTTGCATCACAGTGCACCTCCCAGCCTTGACTGCCAGGAAAGCCAGCATCAAAATTAAGACTCTGTCACAATAGCTCGATTAGGTTTTTGGTAGAGAATTTGCTTTTTCCTTCTTTTTATGGTCTTGAGTGTCCATCATATGAATGTATTGTGTGCTTAATGAAAATTCAGGCAGAGCAAATCAACACATCTTTTTTATATATGCATTATAATCCAGGAAATATGATCTCATCCATGATATATCTAAATCCATGAAAGACGAATCCATAATATCGAGGACGTTCCTAGAAAGTGGATCAAGTGTTTTTTTTTTTTAATATGCATCTTTTTCTTAAGCTGAGCTATGACTCATAATTTTTATGAGCTTAGATCTACTCTCTGAAAAACAATAGCACTGAATCTATTGTTAGATATTAGCTCTATTTGTTGCAGGAGAAATGTTTCCTAGCATGCCCATCATTAGGTGATAATAAAGATCTAAATAATAATAATAATGGCATTAATAATTTATTTGGTTATAGAGCAAGTGTCCCTCTAAGTGAAGAGAAAGGTCTCACGTTTCCAAACCACTCCGTTGCAGTTCAGCAGGTGAATTAATTATTTAGTGGGCTGGTTAATATTTCATTGTAGACAAATCATAGTGAGTTTTACCCAATCAGGTAAAAAGCAGTGATCAAATACCACAGGTATATATAAATTTTATTCATAAATCATTCCTAAAGGCATTACAGTCAGTAGTACACACGTAGGGATGCTTGAAGGACCGTAACACTGGGTCCTCATAGAGCAATTACAGCATTTTCTTTGTGGACTCTTTTGTAATCCTCTCAGGAGAAGCGACCTAAGGATGGGGAGGCTTCGCTCCTGCTCTGTACATTTCTGAAATCAAGAGAAACTATGTTCAGTCCTTCTGTTAGAAAGGAAGTCAGTACTTCAGCCAAAATATTCTGGCTCCCTCACTACTGAATAGCTTTCCCCTTTGCCTTCACTGAACATATATTGCTAAAATCTGTTTGGAAATGAAAGAAAGATAATTCTCCAAGGATCCATGGGATTGTATTGCCTCTGGCTCTTCTCACTTCCTTTCCCACATTGTACATTTCTGTCAGCTCTGAATCTCTCTCGTGATAGTAATTGGCAGTTTACCCCATTAATGTTCTCCTTATGTTCAAAGTGTTTCCCTCATTACCAGCTATTTCTTATTCTGTCCCTAATAATGGGGAAGAATAATCCATCTCTACTGGAGTTACAGTGACTCAGGGAGGTTTACAAGGAATTGCTTATTAAACAATTATTAACTGTTCGGAAACCACACATGCATTCGTGTTATTGTAACAGCCACCCACTTCGGATACAAGCAGCTCACTAAATATGCATAAGCCATTTCGTTACAATAACAATTTAACCACCGAGTCTACATTATGCAACCAAAATGAAATAATGCTCTGGTTTAAGATACTATCATTTCCTTCTCTGAAGTCTCCTCTTAGTGCTAGCCATCCAGATCACAGCATGTGCTGAAAATTACTGCCTTCGTTTTAGCCATTCAAAGCTGCACAATCACATCCCAGCCCTCAGACACAACTCCACTCACTGCCTTGCCAATTGCCTTACAATACGATTCAAACCATCCTCCCACATTCAAAATGCTCTCTTACACTTGTTAGAGCCCTTTAACGGGCCCCTCTTCTGCTTTGCTGCCATTTCTCTTCTCCTAAAGTAGATGTTAACCAGAGAATATTGAAACAGGGAACAGAAAGAGGAAGAACAAACTGTGTGAGCCTTTCTGAACAGGTGATCTTCACTACCTCCAGCAGAGATCTAAATAAATCTTTCTGTGGAGCTCAGACAAAGCAAACTAGTCCTACCATCTCTCTTTCTTAAAATGGGTTATATCCCGAAAGTGTCCATCCAACGCTATCTCAAATGATTCTGGAGACAATCAGGTCCACAGAATGGAAATTACACTTGGGGGAGTCCTCAGTTTTTCTCATCTCTAAAATGAGAAATCTGAACAGAAAAAAATCTTCAAGGTTTAATTCTAAAGTTATTTGTCTGTTTCTCCAGTGGTCATGGCAGATTGAGCTACAAGTTACATCATTTGGTGGAATAAATATCTCTGCCTTCCAAGTCATAAATTATATTGGGGGCAGAGATATATAAACCATCAAGATTTAGGACTACTCCTAAAATGGACATAGAAAGGATAAGGGAAAACCAGAAGAAAACATTGCAGGTCTACCTGGGAAAGTCGGGAAAAGCTTCCTGAATGAGGTGGCTCTGGATGTGTTTGAGGGGATGAGTAGGAGATCATCTAGCAGACAAACAGAGTGAGCTCACGATAAGGCCAGGGAAATGCATAGGCCATAATATGAAAGTCTTCAAGATCCTAGGGTATTCTGGGCACTACACAAGTTGTGTACTATCTGAGAAGCAAGAAAATTCAGGAGAAGAAAATCTGAAAAGTTGTGCATGCTCTCTCTCTCTCTCTCTCTCTCTCTCTCAATATCCCCCCTCAGTATCTTCCTCTCCCTCTCTCCCTCTCTCTCTGTCTTCTTTCTCTCACATAGCTCCTAAAGAGTCTTAGTGCACTATCCAAATTTTAAGGCAGAAAATATGAGAAAACTATGGAAACCTATACAAATCTACCTCTACTTGAAAACAGCTCATCTCACAAACATTTTACTTCCAAAATACAACTTCAGCAGGTTCAATACAAATTGCACAGTCTACTACTCTAAAGAGATTCACTTAGCTGTGTGATTAACAGATGAAAACACCCATTTCCCCCTTGATTACAGTTTTGCAGTGTTCTATTCTGATCTGGCAGTAACAAGCCCTACTATATTACATCCCACTTTGTGGAGATCCCACAGAAAAAATCACCTACTGATAGATATTGAATATAAGCCACAGAGAGGTGAAATAAGCCATGAAGTGGTGGAAATAGATTTCAAAACCAAGCAGTCTCAACCAAGACCTTATGCTTCTTAATATGTGTACCTCGCAAAAGAAGGAGGTAGTCACACACACACACACACACACACACACACACACAATTTATTTTATATTTGAACGGATGCAAATATGATGGCTGGGTAAAATTTTGGTGGCCCAAGAGTTGAAAACATTTCTAAGTATATACCACATAAAAAATTATAGCACATAATCTATTATGTGAAATAATGTGGGAGTTTAGATAAAAACAGGTCAGGGTTTCCTTAAATCATGAAATATAAAATTTTTTTTCTTTTTTTATTCTTATGTTCAATTAGCCAGTGAATAGTACATCATTAGTTTTTGATGTAGTGTTCAACGATCCCTTAGTTGCGTATAATACCCAGACCTCATCACCACATGTGCCCTCCTTAATGCTCATCACCCGGTTACCCCATTCCCCAACCCCCTTCCTTCTGTAACCTTCAGTTTGGTTCCTGGAGTCCAGGGTCTCATGGTTTGTCTCCCTCTCTGATTTCTTCCCATTCAGTTTTCCGTCCCTTCTCCTGTGGTCCTCCGCACTATTCCTTATGTTCCACATATGAGTGAAACAATATGATAATTGTCTTTCTCTGCTTGATTTACTTCACTTAGCATAATCCCCTCCAGTTCCATCCATGTCGATGCAAATGGTGGGTATTCATTCTTTCTGATGGCTGAGTAATGTTCCATTGTAAATATGAACCACATCTTTTTTATCCATTCATCTTTTGAAGGGCATCTTAGCTCCTTCCACCATTTAGCTATTGTGGACTTTGCTGCCATGAACACTGGGGTTCATGTACCCCTTCTTTTCACTACATCTGTATCTTTGGGGTAAATACCTACTAGTGCAATTGCTGGGTCATAGGGTAGCTCTTGTCTTTTCAAATAAAATCAAATTTCCATAAACCACCACTCATCAGAATGTTTTTCATTCCACTTAGAGTGGACACATATCTAAAAGGAAACACCATGTGTTTTCAAAGGCTTTCTTCTTTCAAACACTATTTTAAAGTAATATTTACATAGTTATTTTATTTGCACAATGATTCAATCACGTCCATGTT
Organism: Eumetopias jubatus; assembly: GCF_037043125.1. NCBI lineage: Eukaryota > Metazoa > Chordata > Mammalia > Carnivora > Otariidae > Eumetopias > Eumetopias jubatus. Next base: position 92,300,613 of record NW_028274809.1, read on the forward strand.
ATTGAGAGCAAAAGTAAAACCAAAGTGACCCACCTTGCCCTCTAAAACAATCGAGACACCCTCGTATGTATAGAGATATACTAAACAGCAATGAGCCTTTAAGAAAAACTTACCTGGGGAGGGTAGTAAAAATTTATGTTGATTCCATTGAAAAGGCAATATTCCAATCTCTGGAAGTTCTATATTTCTTTCAAAGTAACACTAATCCAGGAGAGGTACTCCACAGTAACAAAGAGAGTATGTGTAATATATAAATAAAGATGTGCCTGGATATCTGTATCTATGTGGGGTGTGTGTGTGTGTGTGTGCATGCACGCTCATGTATAGTCACACTCTTAGTAATTAAAAAGTGACTTTGAACTCTGAAAAATCAAATGCTGATTGGCTGCAAAGGAGGTAATGACTTACAATATATCTGAACTGACCTGAATTAAATTATAGACTTGCTTGAAACACAGGTCAGTGAATTTGAAGGTGAAATCGGGTTGCAAAAAAAGCAATCTATGGAAACTATTGATTAACAAGTAAGGGATTCTTTTTTTTGCCACTGAAATAGAATAAACAGGCTCTAGTTAATGGTTCCAACTCTTCAGAAGAAACATTTCTAACATTTGTGAAACTTAAATATTAAAATTGTTTTTTCAATCTTCTAAAACGCTTCCAAAAGGTATTCTGTACTATAAAATTGGACTATTACAGTGTAGGTCAGTAATGACATTATAGTAAAATCCCAGAGCCAGCCAATGTCTCTTGCTATATGAAAATAAACCATTCCTCTTATTCAGCTAACAGATAACTGTTGAGCACTATCCTACATAGTAAGTTTAGATGGAACATATTGCTTTTGTTTATTTAAAGAAAAGTAGGAAAAGGAGTTCCTTCATCAAAAAAGATAGCATTAAGCTTTCAAAGAGGGAAACTTTATACAAACCCAAAAACCTACAGATTCATACTGAAAACAGTGACATGAAAGTCTAATAAGATAGATGCTCCAAACTGCCAAGTGAATCCCTAGATAAGGCCTAAAGGAAGTTAGGAAATGAGTATAGACCACAAAACCAAAAAGAAAACATTACTAACTACTTCTATTCTCTAGTTGGCCAATGTTTATGGGAATTTGAGTTTTCAAAGGAAATTGGCTAGGTAAACTGCAAACAAATGATTACTGCTTTTACATAAATCCACAGAGTGTGGTCAAAGTCGGTATGTCCTTGTCAGTATTGATTTCACAAGAGAGTAAAAATGTGCACAGACCAGTTTGGCTATTGTTTGGTTTTGGTTTTGGTACAGTGTTGATATAATGTCAGTGGCTCTCAACCTGGTACAGTGCCACCTTCCCAGGGACTCTTTTGGAAATGTGTGTAGACATTCTCAGTTGCCTGAAGGTAGCATGTAGAAGACAGGGAAGAGGGGAAGGATGCTAACTATCCTACCCCAACCGCTGTTAACAACCACAGTAAAGAATACTGGGGTATTTCCCTACCCACCAAATGCCCTCCCTTTGAAGGCCAATCTATGGGAGTCTAAACCAACCACTGTAATTTTGCAGCCTTGGAAAGCCAAGAACTGAACACAAAGCTTTCAAGGTGTTCCCAATCGGTTATTACCAGTCAGGGCTAGTCTACAATCAAGAGCAACTCAGGCATATCTTAATGTGTAAACAGGGGTTACTAATAGGCAAGATTTGAGGAACCAGCCTCCGAATACTGTTCTAATAAGGGAGGGAAGAGAGTCAAACTGAAGGAAGTGATACGGAGTCAACATTATTGTAGAGCTCAGTGCACTCTCACACAATAGGCATTCTTGAGTCTCAGGTAGGGGCCCAAGAAATGACATTCTAAATAGGAAATAGTCATAGAGGAGAGCACCAGAGAGAGAGAAAACAAATGTAACAGAACACATAATTCTGCCAGATTCTCGTCTTATAATTTTAGTAATGACAGCCCTTTAAGTTCTCTGAAAATCATCCTACATACTAGTTTTTGCAAGGATGTGGCTCATCTTGTGTATAATTACCTCCACACAAAAGTCAGATATATTAAATGGCCAAACAGAAAATTCAGCAGTCCATTTGGTATAGGTATGCAAAATACCCCACATAAAATCTAGTTATAATTAACTGTAAGTGTTTGCCTATGGTAGAGAACACTTGGAAATGTCATTTGCTTTGTAAGAAGGTGCTACGCCTTTGAAAGCAGCATCACTTGACATCAGACTAAATGCCTTGTTTGAATGAAAAGACTGAAAGGAAGGACGAATAAAAAGCAAATAGAAAATGTCCCCCTAAAGGTTAAGAAAAATGGAAGTGCCAACACTAAATAAAAATGATTAAAATGTGTGCAGAACTGTATTGCTTTCCATCTGACCAGTCTCAAAAAGATCATGAACAGTCATTATGTGTAATCAATGGCCTATCCATCTGCAACACATGAACAAGTCCATTTTAAATAAGCCCTACTCTATGGTCTTTACCCTGATATTTCATCTGCGCTGTTGAGACATCACCGGGCGGATGTCTGCTGTGAGTTTGTTCATTCTGATGAAGTTGCCTACGAAAAGACTTATGTCCTCTCCAATTGTTTTTAAGTCCATTAATTCAAAATGCAGAGAGACTATATAATTAATTTGTGTGTTTTAGTGACTCGTGGCCTTGACAGAGCTAGAGAAATGGTCCTTTAAATCTTTCCCTTGACTTGGGGGGTGAAAAGGAGTGATGAGTATCTAAACCAACTAGTGGAGACTGGAGTAATTTCAGAGAAAGAAAATGTCTCACCCTCACCCAATAACCTGTTCCAGGATCTGAAGGTTAGCGATACATAGGAGTACTACTCTCTTGCTCTTCAAGGCTCTTGAGTGAACAAAATTTGGCTTCTACAAAAGACGTCCTAGACACTTCACTTATTACTAATCATTCTTTCTTTCCTTTTTGACAAAAACAAATGAATCTTCACTTCCCTTTTTTTTGCAGGTCAACAAATATGGTATTCTAATATTTTGGCTAGTAAAACTGACAATGTTATATTCTGCCAAACAGTTCCAAAATTTAACTAGGGCTTCTTCATAAATGTCCCAAATATAGAAACAGAGCAAATTCTGTTTATAATTATAAAAAGCCTAACATTAAAAATGGAAGCTCTTCAAAGAGAAAGACAAGGTCCTGACCTTAGTCTTGATAAAATTTATATTGTGACATGTATAACTTCATAAAGAGTCTCTTTCCAAACCTAAACAACTATTGATTTCAGAAGAACTCAAAAATCCCAGCATTGATTGGAAGCACAAAGGTCAAAATACTGGGGAATATTTCAATTTTATCATTTAGTAATTAATCACTGAAAATCCTGAAATAGAGTTTATAACTTTATGTCTTTCTTCTGCCACCTACAGGTAATACCCAACTCTTATAATCCATTCTTTTTTTGTTTGTTTTTGTTTTTGTTTTTGGTATAAGCGTAACTTTATTTTTTTTCAGTGTTATATTAGTTTCAGGTGCACAATATCATGATTCAGCACTTCTGTACATCACCTAGTTACAATCCATTCTTAAAAGATTTCAATGGGAACTTAATAAACTCAACTGGTTTCCAAGTAGTACCTCTGAGAGCTGTGTGAATTGGATAACCATCTAGTTTCCCGTTGAAATTCTACAGTTCCCAGCAGGAATTCATGTCATGTCAAAATTTACAAACCTCCCTGGGAAGACACTACTAAGTCATGGGAAAACAAAAAAGTAAAATATCCTCAAACACCAGCTCATGCCACTTTGCAGGTCAAGCCAACATCTGTACCAGGTTCCCTAACAATCAGCCTGCCATGTTGCATACAGCTCCTTTAACTTTTCTCCCTCACAGAGGCGCCTGGGTGGTTCAGTCAGTTGAGTGTCTGACTCTTGATTTCGGCTTAGGTTATGGTCTCAGGATCATAGGATCGAGGCCCTTGTTAGGCTCTGGCCTCAGCAGGGAGTCTGCTTGGGATTCTCTCTCTCCCTCTGGCCCTCTACCCACCCTCTCCACTCTCTCTCTCTCAAATAAATAAATATTTAAAAAAAAACTTTTCTCTTTCATAAATGATACTTCCTGACTTATGCTTTTAGTATGATTGGAGAGGTCATGGCCACCTATTAAGGTCCTGCTGCAACTACCAAAAAAAAAAAGAGGATGTATTTCAAAAATCGTATTTTAAAGGACATCAAAAAGATGTGGGAACAATGAAGGCTAAATGAACTAAAATCACACAGAGGGAAGAACACTTTCCATATGTGAAAAGGGTAAATGAGGGTAAGATATTATGTGTGTATGTGTACTCAATATGCAAATGAAACTGATAATCAATAGGAAAATAAAAATAAAAGCAGATTTACATATAGTCCAGCTATTACAGATAGCATACAAGAGCTTTAAAAATGTATGTTATAAAAAAAAAATTTCAAGATGGACTCTAATGTCTTGGATGCATATTGAAATCTCTAAGATAACCACTAAAAGTCATACAACTATACATAACTAAAAAGACTGGATGAGAAAAAACAGAAGAAAATACTTGTTTAATCCATAAGAAGGCAGGAAAAAGAGGGCAACAAGTAGAAAATAAGAAGCAAAATGTTACACATAAACTCACTTCAGCCATCAATTGTATTACATGTAAATGGATGAATAATCAAAAGACAAAAACTGTCAATATTTATAAAAATAACAATTAACTGTATTTATAACCAGTATTATGCTGGTTGTTAAACAGGATAACAGTTCCCATACAGACGTCCCTTTCCTACTCCCAGAACCTGTTAATACATTACCATATATGACAAAGGGACTTTGCAGATATGATTAAATTAAGGATCTTAAAACAGGAAGATTATCTTGGATTGTCCAGGTGGCCCAATGTTATCACAAGTATCTTCATAAATGAAAGAAGGTTTCAGAAGAGTCAGCATCGTGAGTCAGTAGCATGAGAAAGAATGGACTGGCAACAGCTTGTCATGAATACGGAAAGGGTTCATGAGCTAAGAAATGTGGACAGTCTCTCAATGCTGGAAGAGGCAGGGAAATGGATTTTCCCATAAAGACTCCAGTTGGAATGTAGGCCTGCCAACACTTTGATTTTATTTATTTTTTGTAAAGATTGTATTTATTTAACAGAGAGAGAGACACAGCGAGAGAGGGTACACAAGCAGGGGAAGTGGGAGAGGGAGAAGCAGGCTTCCTGCGGAGCAGGGAGCCTGATGCGGGGCTCGATCCCAGGACCCTGCCGAAGGCAGACGCTTAACAACTGAGCCACCCAGGTGCCCCAACACTTTGATTTTAGACCAGTGAGACCCATTTTGGTTATCTAACCTCATGGATATCTTACTGTTTTAAATCAACAAGTTAGGGTAACTTGTTACAGCAGCAACAGGAAACTAATACAATTAATTATACGAGAAACATCTTAAATATAAGGATATAGATAATTCAAAGGTAAAGAATGGTAAGAGATATATCAATAAAATAAAAACCAAAGAAAGTGTGGCAATATTAATACTATATATATAAATACACGTGTATACATGTGTATATATGTGTTTATATGTTTAATATATATTTATGTTTAATACATATTTATGTTTAATATATGTTTTACATATACATATTCATGTTTAATATAGAAAGAAACAAGAAAGAAAGAAAGGGAAAGAGCCACAAATCCACTATCACCATTAGAGATTTTAACAACCTTCCCTTAAGAATTGAAAGAACGGCAGACATAAAATTGGTAAGGGAATTATAAAGATATGAACAACAAAGTGAACTAAACTGATTCAATGAAAAGTATATAGAACAATTCCCAATAACCAGAACAGACATTCTTTTGAGGTACAGACAGAACATTTGCAAAGTACATCATATAATGGGTCATAAAGCAAAGCCCAACAAATCCCAAGGGACTAAATCATATAGACATGTGTAGATAAAGAACTTCTATCCAGAATATATAGAGCCTCTGTAAATCAATAACAAGAATAGAACAGCTCATCTTTTTAAATGGGCCAAAGATTTGATCAAATGATTCACAAAGAAGATACACAAATGGAAAATAAGCACATGGAAAATGTTCAACATCATTAGTCATCAGGGAGATGTAAATAAAAACCAAATGAAATATCATCACATACTCAAAAGAATGGCTAAAGTCAAAATGATGGACATTATCAAGTGTTGACAAAGATGTGGAGAAACTGGAAAACTCACAAATTAGTGATGAGTCTAAAATGGTACTGCTACATTGGTAAAGTGTTAAGCAGTTTCTTATTATGCAGCCATCAAAAGGAATGAAATCTTGCCATTTGCAACGACGTAGATGGAACTGGAGAGTGTTATGCTGAGTGAAATAAGTCAATCAGAGAAAGACATGTATCATATGACCTCTCTGAGATGAGGAATTCTTAATTTCAGGAAACAAACTGAGGGTTGCTGGAGTGGTGGGGGGTGGGAGGGATGGCATGGTGGGGTGATAGACATTGGGGAGGGAGGGTATGTGCTATGGTGAGTGCTGTGAATTGTGAAAGACTGTTGAATCACAGATCTGTACCTCTGAAACAAATAATACATTATATGTTAAAAAAGAAGAAGAAGAAGAAGAAGAAGAAGAAGAAGAAGAAGATGATGATAGCCGGAGGGGAAGAATGAAGGGGGGGAAATCGGAGGGGGAGATGAACCATGAGAGACGATGGACTCTGAAAAACAAACTGAGGGTTCTAGAGAGGAGGGGGGTGGGAGGATGGGTTAGCCTGGTGATGGGTATTAAAGAGGGCACATTCTGCGTGGAGCACTGGGTGTTATATGCAAACAATAATCGTGGAACACTACATCAAAAACTAATGATGTAATGTATGGTGATTAACATAATAATAAATAAATAAATAAAAGAAACTAGAAAAAAAAGTTAAACATACACTACCATACACTGCAAGAATTCCACTTGTATTTATTAATTTAAGGAAATGAAAACATATGCCCACACAAAAAAGACTCACACCCAATGTTCACAGTCACAGTATTCATAATAGCCAAAACTGGAAATAATTCAAATGACTTGAACATAGTAAAAAATAATAATAATAATCAAAATGTGATCTACCACTGAGGTGGAATACTACTCAAGAGTAAAAAGGCATTAACTACTGATACATGCAACAACATGAAAGAATTTCAAAAACATCCTGGTAAGAGAAAGAAGCCTAACACAAAAGATTATGCTTGCATGATTCTATATAAAATTTCTAAGAGAGGCAGTATAACTATGAAAATAGAAAAAGATCAATGGTTTCTTGGGTTTGGAATGGGAATTTACTGAAAATTAACAGAGAGGAACTTTTTTTTTTAAATAGATTTTCTTTTTTAAAGTAATTTTAGGTTTGTGGCCAATTTAAGAGGAAAGTACAAAGACTTTTTTCTTCCCATGTACTCCTTGCCCCTACACATGTACAGCCTCCCCATTATCAATATCCCACACCAGAGGAATACATTTGTTACAATGGATGAATCTACACTGACATGTCATTATCACTCAAAGTCCAGAGTTTATATTTGAGTTCACCCTTGGTGTTGTACACCCTATGGGCTTTGACAAATGTATGATGGCATGTATCCACCACTAGAGTATTATATGCAATAATTTTCACTGCCCTAAAAATCCTCTGTGCTCTGCCTATTCAACTCTTTACCCTCCCAACCAATGATCTTTTGCCATCTCCACAGTTTTGCCTTTTCCAGAATGTCACAGACTTGGAATCATACAGTATCTAGCAGGCCTTACAGCTTGGCTTCTTTCACGTAGTGACAGGCATTTAGGGTTCCTCGCAGAAGAATTTTTGAGGGATGATGAAAGTATTCTTTTTTTTAGTTTCTTTTTTATTTAAATTCAAGTTAGTTAGCATATTGGAGGATGAAAGTATTCCTAATCCTTGATTATGACATGGAAAGATGCTCAGCATCATTAGTTATCAGGAAAATGAAAATCCAAAACATGAGATACCACTTCATACCCATTTGGATCAAAAAGAGATAATAACAAAGGTTGGCAAGAATATGGCAAGTTAAAACCCTGAGGCACTGCCGGTGGAAATGCAAAATGGTGCTTTGAAAAACAGTCTAGCAGTTCATAAGTTTAAACATACAGTTATCCTACGGTCCAGCAATACCACTCCTAGGTATGTCCAAGAGAAATTAAAACAGTCCCAAAGACTTGTACAGGAATGTTCACAGCAATAGTACTCATAATAGCTAAAAAGTAGAAACACCTAAATGGCCATTAACTGATGAGTAAAATGTATGTTCATCCAATGAGATATTACTAGATAATAAAAGGAAAGGAATACTGATAGATATGGATGAACATGGGTGAACTTTGAGAACATTATGCTAAGTGAAAGACACTAGTCACAAAAGACCATATACTGTATGTTTCCATCTATATGAAACTTCCAGAATAGGAAAACCAATAGAGAATAACATAAATTAGCGTTGTCAAGGGTCAGGAAGGAGAGGACTTGGAAGAAACTGGGATGCTGACTGTTAATGGGAACGGGGCTTCTCTTTGGGGTAATGACAGTGTTCTAAAATGTATTGTGGTAATGGTTACACAGCTCTGTGAACATACTAAAAACCACCGAATTGTACATTTTAAATGGGTGAATTGTGTGGTATATGAATTGCACCTCAAGAAAGTTGTTATATTAAAAAAAAAAAGAAAAAGAATAAACCTGTTTTGACACAGTTAAAACAACTAGCTTGTGGAGATGTTTGCATAACTGTGACCTTACCAGGTTTCTTTGTCCAAGAGCACTGTCTATTGGCATGAAGAGGTGCACTTTTTTAGGGGATGGTGGTTAGGAGTGACCAGATCTTCTGATTTTGTGATTTTGTTTCTCTAGGGCCCTTAAATTTCTCCCTTTCTTCTTCCTTTCGCATTACTACCAAGTCTCCAATGACTAGTCCCCATGTCAAGTCACCCCCTTATCCACTAGACGTAAAGCCTCCCTGAGAAGGCCATCTCTCTTCCCATATATATTCAAATTATTTCTTTTAAGTCCCCACCAGTCAACATTCTGACCTGCCAAGTCTTAGGCCTCCTCCTAAAGTCCCCAGTGTAGGTGGTACTTGCCCTCCAGCTAGTGAATATTTTCCATGTTTCCATCAAGCCTCCCGTTTCCCTTCTCCTCTCTTCTGATTTTCCTCTGCTAGACTTGGGTGTTTCTTTAACTTGAGGCAATTTGAAGTCTGTAGTATCCTAGGTCTCGTAGTTATGCTGTGGTTTTATTTGCTCTTTGTTGATCTGTATTCTTTCTTTGGAAGATGTATGGGTAGATCTGGATGTAGATGGATGCCAATATGCAATGGGAACCTAGAAGCCCTATGTTGCATGTTTACAACTATCTCGGTGGAGCTAATGTAAATTACAGTCCTTGGAATCTCCAAGGACTTTCATCTTTTTAGGGAGAAAATGTTTTTACATAGACAATAGGAGATGAGATACAAGGCAATTCAGAATTGACAGCTCCATTACATACAGAAATTGTAAATGTTACAGAAGTTTCAAATAAAAGTGGAGATAGCTGTGACAAATTATTGGCAAAAGCTTCATAAAGAAGGCAGAATTTTATTTTAACTTTCACGAACAAATATGATTTGTTATAGAACTGAAACCTGGATATTGTAACAATATCTAGTTCAATAAGGGTAACCAGATATTATTTTAGTATTTTGAGATATTAAATAGGTTTTATTTTCCTTCACATTTTTTTATATTATCTATGCTTTCCTCCATCTAATCAATGGGGTTTATTACCTGTGGGGAAACCTAATTTATCCAAAGTGAGGTGGGGGAGGAATTTTAATACACACACACACACACACACACACACACACACACAGCTTCTTGGGCACTAGAGAGCAACAGAGAGCTAGATAAGAAACATCGATGAGCTAAGAATTTGGTAGGTCCTGAGAACAAAGCTCCTTCCCTTCCCTAGACCATGAAAGATCTCTAGATAGGTTTAGGAAATAAAAGAGCATAGGATACCTCTGCACAGGGCTCCATTCTTTCTGTCTCTTGAAACTAAAGAATCCTTTGCTTATACAATGTCACAAGCTCTAAGAACTAGGAATAGTTATATATTCATTATTCGCTAAACTATCCCCCAGACACTTTTTATATCCTGTTCATCTTAACTCCACTGCTGTCTAGATTGAGAAGTCAACTTTTAAAATAACATATTTTCAAAATGTTTTGTTCATCTTTCCCTATTTCCCCATAATGGAATTTCTCTCTCTTCTACAATATTCCCATCATGCCATATATCAAGCTACACATTGCTTCTTTTTTATGTGTCTGCTTTCTTTCCTAGGTTGTAAGCCTTATGAGGGTAGGGAGCAAATCTCTTCATCTCTGCATCACCAGTTTAGCATAGTGACCGACACTCAGGAGGTGTTTAGTGAACTAAGTCATTCAAATTAACAGTAAGTAGCGATTATCAATTCTTTAGGATTGGGAAATGTGTATTCCCCTTTTTCATGTCAAAAGGATCACCCTTTGCTGAGGACTGAAGTGTAGAAGGAAATGGCCTCGAAGCAACTTTAAAAACTATAAAAACTTTAAAAACCAAATTGCTATGCTTTTAATTATTAAATCTTGGCAACAATATCCATTTAAATAGTGATTTTCAATATCCTTACACCTCCAAGAACCTAATTTTGTCCTGAAAATGCAAATCTAGAGGTCATTTCATTTAATAACCATGTACTTCCTAATCAGCTGCATACTAATGAAGTTAATCTGAAGTATAAATTTCAGTTATGAATTGCAGACCCTCATCTCTGTTTCCTGATTCCCTGAATTACCTATATCTGAAATTTTCCAATACATAGCAAAATTATCTGCTGAGAAGAACATCCTTTTGAACACCAGCTTCATTCAGTCAGGTGAGGTGAAGTGATGTGTCTCTAATTCTTAATTTGTATGTGATTCTCCTTATGCAAAACCATGATTTATAACCACCTAGTAGGTAGCTTGGCTAACTTAAGGCATGCTGCACAGGTTTGGATGCTTAAACTGAGCCATAAAACTTAAGATCCCTGAGGTTTGTAATTAAGGCACACACTTCAGCAGGAGTATTTATCCTGCTTCAGTTCTGAGAAATTAATTTCCATTGAGGAGAGAATGGTTTTTCCTCTCAATGCATAGCTCTCACACTTTATTCTGAGCATGTTTTCTCCTAAAAAAAAAAATCAAATATAAAGGAATTTTTTTTCCTAAGCTGAGTAGGACATACATCAGCTGACATTTATACCTCAGTTGAAAATTAATTTGTGTAACTATAAAAGCAACAGATTGTGTTATTTCACAATGTGACACTGCAATTCAAATAACTATCTCAAATAGCATATCTGAAGGAAAAATAATTAAAAAGTTCCAGCTCACTTTCAGTTAATTGTTCCAACAAATCACTAGTGCTAACCTCAAAGAAGACTAATGCTCCAATCGGAGAAAGTTCTTTCTCATTCTTGCAAGCAGTTGTGATTTGTGGTGTTGTGCATGGCTTTAGTAGCTTAACGTATCTCCCCATGGGCACTTTAACCCCGTTCTAGTTTGACAGCTTACTTTATTGAATCACAGAGCTGAAAGGAAAATCCAGATGCCTTCAAGACAGGCATGCAGAGGATCACGGACTAAAATTCTCATCCCTACCCTCTAGCTGGTATCAGTACAGTCCTCGGTTATATTCACACAGCTCATGTCTCCTCCGTGGCAGTCAGTTTAGGCTAAGTGGTGCTGCAATAAGAAACAAACCAAAATGGCATCCAACCACAAACAAGGTTCGTTTCTCGAATATGCTATACATTCATCACAGATCTAAGAGCCACGTTGAAAGAGCAGCTACTGGGGCGCCTGCGTGGCTCAGTCGGTGAAACGTCTGCCTTCAGCTCAGGTCATGATCCCAGGGTCCTGGGATCGAGCCCCATGTCAGGCTCCCTGCTCAGCGGGGAGCCTGCTTCTCCCTCTGCCTCTCTCTCCCCCTGGTTTGTGCTCTCTCTCTCTTGCTCACTCTCTCTCTCTCAAAATAAAAAAAATCTTAAAAAAAAAAAAAAGGAAGGAAGAGCAGCTACTACCTGGGGCATGCCAGTCTCAGGGCAGAGGAAGAAAAGAGCATTGGTAGAACCACACCATGATCCCTAAAACTTTTGTTGGAAATAGCACGTATAATTTACTCTCACATTTCATTGGCCGAAGCATGTCACATGGCCAAGCATCTAGTTGGCACCTGAGCAAGGGACAGCAATATGTTTCTAATAATACAATTAATAAGAAGGTAATAGTGCAATATAATCTACCATACCTCTTAAAACCACCAATCTCTATATTTCCCAAAGAAAACTTCAAATTCTGTTCCAAGTCTTCAAAGGACTTTGAACCTTGTCACCCAAGGGGACAAATAGACGAGCAAAGTTGGTCCCTCTTCCAAACTTACACTCCGGGAACATTTTCCAAAGCAGCCTGTTCCTAAGAACTAGATCTTGAAGCTCTTGAAGAATCCAATACTATCTAATCCTCCTAGCAGCCTTAGAAGTAGTCAGTGTACCAGAGCACAGGGTAATTTACTCCCGGCAAACAGAAAAGAATAATTTACATCTGGAGAGCAGAAAAGAGAGGGCTTATGAAGAAATTGTCAGAGCTCATAAAATCCTGGTACTTCATCAAAATATACTATACTGATAAAAAGGAAAAAGTATTCCAACTCGAGACTTCGCTTCAAAAAAAGAGTCATTCAACTTCAATTTTTGAAGTGTCTTAGATTTCATTTTTAAAGTGCCTTAAATTTTTTGAATAACATTAGATTACAAATTCCATCATTTTTTAAACTTTCATCCTCCCTTTATACTCATCCCAAGCATAAACTCAAAATCATTCTTGGTGAAAGTCACCCTACACTTTCTTGTGAATTTTAGTCTCATTGCTTGATATTTCTGGTAATCCTGTGTGTCTCGGCCAAAAAGATATGTCTTTGCCAAAGACTTCTAAGATCTGGACTCCTTCCTAACTTCAACAAGGAAAAGCTGATACAGCTACTTTTTAAAAAGCCTCCATGCCAATCTGCATCTCTGTAATATACTGAGTCATTTCTTTTGAATTAAAATACCTTTATTCATTATACGTGGTGCTAAAACCATAAGGTGAATGGTAGATGAGGAATTAGACATTCATATAATGCCAAAATAACCCCATACACATTGCTTACTAGACAGAACAGGAAATATTTAACTGAACAATGAAAGCATCAGAGAGCTATCACCCTAACACAACCATTAATTTCAGCACCACTAAGATTTTGTATTCTGATAAGACACAATCTACGGCATCAATGATGAAGCAAGTTAAATAAAAGTGAAAACGTTTTAGACGAATGTCTGGTTAACAAACAACAGAGTTGTTCGAACAAGCTAATCACCTTGAAGAAGAAGTAATACAAACCCAGAAGATAGGACATTTCACAGGACAACTGGACAGGTCTTAACAAGTCAATGACAGTAAAAATTACACCACTCTTACTTAAATAAGATGTAAGAGACAGAACAAACACAGGCGATCTGCACCCCTCTTTTGGATGCTTACTGGGATAACCAGCAGTGAATGACATTTTGGGGACAAGGAAAAAGAGAACATTCTTTGGCTCTAAACGAGATGAAAATTATGTTATAAATTTATATATGCATATATATGTATACAGAGAGAACCAGAGAGATCAAAGTGGATATGCGCTACACTGTTAAAAGTAGTAATCTCTGCTTGCGGGAATATGGTGACTTTTTTCTTGGCTTTGCTCGTCGGTGGTGCCTAATTTCCTACAGCACACATGTACTGCTTCTGTAATAACAGAAGACTTTTTCTAGGCTTCCCCTCACCAGAGTTAGAGGAGTAACACTTGGAATTATAGCCTTGAGTCCACTTTCCGATTTTATTTGATATTGTGTATCTACCTCAGTTAAACCTCTCCGTCTCTAAACTACTGGGGGAAGAGGAGAAGCGGAAGAGAAAGAACTAACATTTTTGACTAGTCAGTGACTATGGCAGCCGACCTAATCTATCACATTTCATCTTTAATAGCCACCTGCACTGGGCAGTAGAATCTCTCTTTTACAGGTGAGGAAACAGGCCCCCAAGAGTTACATAACAGGCTTCAAGAAAGCTTATCGGGTATTGTCTGAGGCTACCTCACCCCAGCTTGACTGAACTTCTTCCCTGGGACCTTAGGCCTTTCCCCACAAGGACCTCTACTGAATTATTCATTGCCTAAAGGGCATGTGTATAAGGGAATCAGGAAACAAAAAGCTCAAATTCTTAACTTTTCGGCTTAAAAACTGGCCTTGTAAAAATGTTTTTAAAAGAGCAGAAACATTCAAAGGGAAACAGAAGAGTTAAAAGAGCAGAAACATTCAAAGGGAAACAGAATAGTTAAATACAGTTTGGGTTTCTAAGAAGGGGGGGTGGTGGAGAACAATCAAACCCCCCAGAGTCATGTCCTCCTTCCCTCCTGGAGCCTTGGGGAATGGTATGCAGCCCTCTACCACCCACGTCTTACTGTCCCCACACTCCTGTGGCCCAAAATACCAGGTAAATCACCTCACCAAGCTCACTGCATGATGTGAGGAGCAAGCAAACATTACCCTCATCACCAAGAGGGGCAAGGTTGCAACATGCAGGGCAAGAGAGCAGCCCAGAAGGGCCTCCCCCAGTGATAGAGGACACTGTGGAGAGGGCAGGATGGACCAGCTGAAGGGAGCGCAGGTGGGAACTGGGATATTCTGCAGAAGCCAGTATGAGGAAGGCTGGACAACGACCAATGTCAAGGGTTTACAACTCAGAGAATGTCAGCTTGGACCATGGCAGACCCCCAGGTGCTAGATACACCTCCCACAACAGGTTCCAGCCAGAAAGAAAGGTGACAGGAATATCTTGAACTGAATAAGAAAAAAAAATAGATATGGTGAAGGCAGCCCATAACTAAGAAATTTACTTATTTGCACTCTTAAGTATGGGGCTTAAAATACTGTAGCTAGTATAATAACTTATCCCCACTCACAGAGCCAGTGGATGCCAGTGTAACTTGCCTTGTAAATTACACTTTGCAGTGCTACTAACAGAGGAAAGGATAACAAATATTTCACCACGACCACAATTTTATAGACTCCAAATAAAAAACGTACCTTGTGTATAATGCCTTTGAAATTCAAAGCTAAATGTTAGTTCTGAAATAGAACTACAGAATGCATAGAAATACAATTTTTTTAAATTTAAGATACATTTATTAAAATTAAATTGCATTTTTAATTTCACTAATGCTTCTTCCTTGTAAGGGGGAATTAGTCAATGGTTTTAAAAGTTTTTCATTCATGCACTTAAAGTTTCTCACATATATTTTACAAAAAAAAAAAAACAAAAAACAAACAAACAAAGAATGGAGTCTACAGAGAAGTACTATATAGTCTTTTCACTGACCTGAGCCCTTTAATATCCTTCCAAAAAAATAATAACAATCTGTGCCTCGCCATTTCTGCAGTATATAGCACTGTCGTGCTAAATGATACAAGGAAGGAACCAAATAAAAAGGCAACGCAAATAGAAAGAATGTTCTCAGTCTCCAGGATAGTCTGCTCGCAATCATTATCTGTAAAAGCTCCATTTTGATTACTTCTATTTTGCTCTGGAGAATAATATTCAGGTGGGAATATAATTTCTGGGGGACAATACTGCTTATAAACTACAAGGAAAATAAGACAGGGTAAAGGAGAGAAGCACTGCACTGCTCCTCTGACCGGAAGCTAGAGAGAGACTTCCCTTTTTTAAAATATTTTGCATCACAACTCATTAGGAAAAAAGTTTCATCAGGACGCATACTGCATCCCTCTGGTTAGCTAGATCTATGTGAAACACCGTGTAATGATAAATATTCCATTAACCAGTACATTTTTTCGTAAGGAAACTCTGAAGTCCTAACTGTTGTGTATTTCTCTTACAAATTGATGAAGAATTCTCTTATGAATTGATGTCACAAAATGACTCAGAAGGCAGCACTGATACCATTGGTCCCTTCATTTGTTGAAAGGATGCAGTGAGACAGTGGAGCTGCACCAATATTTTGCCCCATTGCACTCTCCTTCCCCCTGCTCTGCCCTGTTGGATAGGGAGCTCATTCCTGCAACCCACACTCCTGCACTCCCTCACCAACTGGCTTCTAGTGAAGTTCTTAAATTGGGAAGCACTGGCCGGAGATTTGAAATGCAAGGACAGGAGAAACTGGGTGTTTTTTAGCCTCTCTCCCTCTCCCACTCCCTCTGCTTAGATGGCACGAATGAATTCATCAGTGGCTGTGACTCCCATTTTGTGGTGCTAGGTCCCTCTGGGTAGCACTGGCCTTCAGCTCTGGTATGACTGCCTCCTTCATTGGTCTCACCAGTCCTAGGGTGGGCAGCAACTTCCTGCTATAGTCAACCCCTGAACTGCTTTACCATGCCCTTTGGTTTTTCTTTTTAAATAAAAAGTATACATATTTAAGGTATACAACATGATTGTTTGATATACATTTACACAGTGAAATGATTACTGTAATCAAGCTAATTGGTGTATCTTGTCCTCGGTTACTGTGTGTGTGATGAGAGCACCTGAAATCTACTCCCTTAGCAAATTTCCAGTATTCAGTACAGCATTATTAACTATAGTCATCATGCTGTACATTAGATGTCTGGAGTTATTCACTGTATATAACAGCAATTTTGTATCTTTGGCCAGCTTCTCCCCAATTCCCCCACCCCTGGTAACCACCATTCTACTCTCTGCTTCTCTATATTTGACTTTTTTAGATTCCACATATAAGTGAGATCACCCAATCTTTTTTCTTTCTGTGTCTGGCTTATTTCCACTTAACATAATATCTTCCAGGTTCATCCACGTTGTTGCAAATGACAGAATCTCCTTTGTATGAAGACTAAACAATATTCTATTGTGTATGCATGTATATATACAATTTCTTTACCCAATCATCCATCAACAGACACTTAGGTTATTTTTTTACCTCTGAAAAATACCTTTTGAATAAATACCCATTTTAAGTTCCCTCCATCAAACAAGTTGACATAAGTTCTGTTTTCCCACCTCAGTTCTGCCTGATACAGGGACCATGTGGATAATTAATGAAGAAACCATCATAAATGGTTAGCTCTCTAGATAAACACACACACACACACACACACATACACACACACACACACACACACACACACACATCAAACCCATAATCAGCCATAAATCCTTCATTCATAGGGTATCTAGCCAAAATAAGAGTCCTGAGAAAAATAGAACATGAAGGGAAACTGGACAGAGAGATTCATTTATTTGTCAAGTGCCTACCACTAAGCAGACAATATGCCAGATGGTGAAGCCACAGAGATGACCAAAAACAAATACAGCCCTGCCTTTATGGTGTCTGGTCGAATGGGAGAATATGTGCAATCATGGAAAATCACACAAATACACGTAAGTTTACAACAGCATACACTCAGTTCTGCTGATACCTGTTTTGTAAATGTGAAGTTGACATATTAGAGAACGGTTTGAGCATAACATGATTTTGTGTTTGCTTATGCAGCGATTTCATCTGTGAGGAACTCCAGATGGACACACACACATCTGCACCCAGCTGAACAGAGCCAGGTAGGAATACACAAACCGAACAGAAGCACAAACCTCTCCCAGGGACCTCGGTTCACCTTGGGCTACACCCATCTGGTGGTACAACTTTCTAAAGGATTTCAGACGGCCTCCCTTCCACCTCTCCACAGCCCACAAGCAGCACCCTTTCTAAAGCCCACTTCCACAAGTAAACACCAGATCTTTCTCAAGGGAAAACACCATATTTATTGATGTCTTAACGCATTTCTCAATGATTTCACATGTGCAAAAGTGTACTACCATTTTGTATTAGTTTCTGGTCTTTTTTATGTGTCACTGAGGAAGTTTTTAAATGTTGTGCTCCAACTGCATTTTCCCATAAGCCCTGTGGTTTTCACTGTGCCGTTCTGCACAGCTTGGTGATCTTTTTAAATGTATATGTTGCATTTCAACAGAACTGACTACATTTTGAATGAAAGGCCAATGGCGCTATGAATGCATATACCAGAAGAAAAGGGAGAGAGGAAACGGAGCATAGGTACAAGGACCCGGGAAGGCTGGGGCAGGGTAACCGAAAATAAAGAGACAGGAGTGTGGTCTGGCAGAAGGCCTGTGAGCTGTAGTGGTAGGCCGGGACTGCCTGTGGTTCCCACCAGGCGTGGGAAGTGGTGATGGACCACAGTAGACTAGCCAGAGGGAGCCGGGCACCTAAAGGCTCCATTTTCTCAACCATAAAATGCGAAATAATTTGGGACCAAATTGAATGGTTACATACAAACACATACGCACTTTTGGGTATATATATTAATTTGAAAATATCTACTTGTAAAAGTTCAAGTTATGAACAAATGCACATTGAAGACCACATAACATGAACTCATGCAGTAATTTTTTTTAAAGATTTATTTATTTATTTTTGAGAGAGAGAAAGAGAGCACTTGCACACACACAGGAGCAGGGGGATAAGGGCAGAGGCAGAGGGAGAGAGAGAATCCCAAGCAGACTCCTCGCTGAGCAGGGAGCCAGAAGCAGGGCTGGTTCCCACAACCTGAGATCATGACCTGAGCTGAAATCAAGAGTCAGAAGAGTCAGATGCTTAACTGACTGAGCCACCCAGATGCCCCTCATGCAGTGATTTTAAAAGACTGCTTTTTATGCTCACACATTTCATGAAGCATTTTTTTTAAAGATTTTATTTATTTGACAGAGAGAGAGACAGCGAGAGAGGGAACACAAGCAGGGGGAGTGGGAGACGGAGAAGCAGGCTCCCCGCTGAGCAGGGAGCCCGATGTGGGACTCGATCCCGGGACTCCAGGATCATGACCCAAGCCAAAGGCAGTCGCCCAACCAACTGAGCCACCCAGGCGCCCCATGAAGCATTTTACTCATGACCTTCACATCCTTTATATGAACTGCTAGCATCAGTGGTTTATCTTCCCTATGGGTATCCCCCCCACTTCTAATTATTTCTACTTTAATTATGGGTGGAAAAAAATGGACCTCTATGGCCCTGGTCCAAAGAGATCAGATTTGGATAAGGAATTTAAAACATATGTTTAAATACTTATTCAAAAATTAAGTATTTGAAAGAGAATCTTACAGGAAACCTTGGTAAGTGATTCTTACTATTCTAAGGAATAAATTAGAGAAGAGTCCTTGACATACAGTGAAAATGAAAAGCAAGTCAAAGTCAGACATGAGAGAGTGGTGAGCCTTGGAGCAAACGAGAATCTTCCCACCCTGCAAAGAAAAGGTCAGGTTTGGCTGGGGTGTGTTGGGGGCAGAAAGAGAAACAGAAAGACACACACACACACACACACACACACACACACACACACACACACACACACACACACAATCCTTATCTGTGGTGAGCAGCGTCTGCAGCCCTTGCCAATCCACTCCTTCACCTCTGGCCTTTACATTTCACCTAGATCCAGAGCAGACTCCTTTGCTTTCCCACAATTTCTGTGCATGTACTCTGAGTACATGCACAGAAAAAGTACACACCTTTTGCAGAAGGCCTGGCATCCATCCCTCCATAGAATTAGCACTATTTGAATCAAGAGCCAGTCTGTTTGCATTCTTCCATAGGATTGCTGAGGCTGAATGGGTCCGTGTGCGTGCATTATCTGTTCCTTTTTATAGCAAAATCCCATTTATTATAAGTCTAAAACCCAAGAAAACTTAAATAAACAGAATTTATAGTGTCATTCAATGGTAATTGATTTTCTTAGTGTTTCTGGGAATACTCCAAGTTCCTAAAGGAATTCTAAATCATCAAAGCAAGATTAACCTATGTTCAATGAAGTTTCCAAGTATTTTTTCCTGACTCTAACATGATTCACTTAAGAAATGCTTATATTAGCTCCTACTATATACATAGTAATGTGCTCAGCATAAAACAGAGAATCCAAATATACTAGAAGGTTTGGGACCTTAAAGTAATTATAATACTCATATAAAAGAAAAGCCAGAACACAAGTTAAGCTACAATATAACAATATTTATATTAATGCCACACACCAATAAAGACATTTTTCTTTCTGCTCTAATGTGTCCTAAGAAACTAGGTCATAAATTTGATTATATATCCCAAAGGAAAAATGTTATAAATTATGACTAGAGGTTCTTTTCTTGATCAAGGACTTGGCATTGAAAAGAAAATACACACACACACACCCTACACTCAGCAACATGTCACAAAACAAAAATTGCAACAAACCCTAGTAGCTATTTAACATAAGTGTCCCCAAAATGGGGTAATAATTATGTAGACATTATACAATGAGATCCAGTGTACTCAAGTGTACACATAGCACAAAAATAAAACTTTAATGTATACTCTAATGTAGCATAAATTTTACTTAATGCCATAATGCCAGCTCTGATAAATACAAGCATATCATTAACCATAGTTTTGCTTGACTTGTTGGATTTAAAAGGGTACTTTTGGGATGACTAGATGGCACGAGTCTTTTTTAAAAATGAGCTGATGCATTCTTTTTCTCTAGATAAATTTCCCTGCAGAGAATGTGAGCACTCAGAATTTCTCACTGACCTTACAGCTGACTTAGAGGACCAGGGCAGGTGTTTAATAAATGTCTGCTCCTGATGATGATGGTGACATCAGTGTATCTCTCCCCTTTTAGAAGGACTAACCTAACATTTATTCCCTCCAATCTCTCCACTCTCTCGAGCATTCTTAAAGTGACAGTTTCTGAACAAATAAAAAAAAAAGATGAGGAAAAGGTAAATATCAAATAAACATAGAGTCTATAAATAAGTATCTAAGAATTTAATGGGGAAACCCTACCCCTCACCAGCAATTATTAGACAGGGGACTGAGATGTTCTTTGAAAGATGATTCCAAAGATAATGCTGTCAACCAGAATATTCTACAAGCACAACTTTCATTCTCTCCACACTCTGAATCAGTAAGTTTGGTGCTCATAAGGGCATCTGTGTCCGTTTACATGTTCATCTTTACGCATTCCTTAAAATTTTGCCCCTTTTAACTTCTTTTTTTAGGCTTCAAAAGCTTCTAGAAATAGGGACATGTCTGTATGTCAAGCAATGTTTCCCCTCATCGCCTGTCGAGTTAACAGGGTTATCTTCCGTGAAGGATTGTTATATTTTCTGCTAATAAATCCTAATTAAATTGCCTTTTACTTATCCATATCTTGCTCAATTTCCAAAGGCTTATGTTCCAATTTCCACTTTATTTTGGAGTCATTCTTTTTGGCAAAATGTTACACATTTCGATCTTTTCCAGTTTACGTGTAGTCCAAAATTACCCATTTTGCTTGTCTAAATCTTCAGTAGTCATTTTGGCAGCTTAAAACAGAGAATCAAAATGGTAGGATCATGGGAACTTTGCCAATCCATTCTTGGCTTCTCTAATATACTAAGATTCTTCTTTTAATCATCACAATAAAAAGGGACTGGAAAATGTCCATTGGATTTGACAACTAGGAAGCAATTCATAACTTTGGCAAGAACCTATTCAATTGGAGCAGTGAAGGCAGAATCCAGGCTGGGTGCTTTGAAGAGTAAATGCACAGTGAAGACAGGGAGCAAATTCTACCAGTTTCAGGAGGTAGAATGAGGAAGGCAAGAGATAAGGAGATAGGATTCCCTGGGAAGGGAATCAAGAGTACATTCATAACCTCAGAAAGACTGAATTGGAAAGACTTGGGTTTGCATATACTACATATGAACTTCCGATGGTACATTATATATAGCACTAAATGTCACTACATCTCACTGCTTCATTTCTCTCCCATTTGTTTTTGCTCTTCTTCATGCATCTCTAGATCCAAGAGCATGCATAATCTATCTGACTGGGTTGTACGGATTTCTCCTACCTTTGCCACGGGCCAAGCCTCTGCAGCAGTATGTTTGCTTTCTGAAGGCTTTTCCTCTCTCCCTTCAAACTGACTTATTTGCTGGCTTCAACTGAATGATATTTCTGAACACATGTCTAGTTCCAACAAGTGAAAATGCTTTCCCCCTTCCAGTGGAATTGTCTGCCTCCTCTTTCCCCTGTCATTTCTCATGTTGGATTTGCTATCACTCTCCTATCATATATGTGTATGTTTTCTTTGGTACGCATGTGTAATACGCGCATGTGTGTGCATGCTCACACACGTGCCCTACCAAATTTCCATCATCCTATGCTCACTTCCTAAGCCTTCACAGCACAAATGATTTCATACTATTTTGAGCATCCCTTAGCTTTCAGTTCTTGGGGCTGATTGACTACTTTGCTATTTTAAAAATGCCTTTATCTTGTAGGCATTTACCAAACATCTACACTTGCCAAACTTGTTGCCAAATCAATGGATAATTCTATCCCAGTGTACATTTTCCTGCCACACACCACCACACACCAGGACAAAACTGTTTACCTTAGATTATAAGGATTTGGGTCTCACTTTATTTAAACTGTGAGCATCACAAGTTTTCAAAACACAGAGTTGGAGAATGCAATCAAGTACTATGCAGACCAGTAAACCAGGGATAAGCCATTTTGCCCACACCGCCGGGCTGCGGGAGAATGTATTGTTGTTTTTGTCGTTTTTAATGAATCTTGAAGAGGTTTCTTAAGCCACTGACTTCACAAGCCTATATAAAATAAGATTTAATATTAAAGAAAAGATAAATAATCAGTCTTAGAGACTAGCATATATGACCCAGAATAAGAAATAATGTTGAGAAAACTATATGAAAAAACAAATAGGTTGACAGAGATTCCAATTTTTCCTTCCCATGCTGAATCTACTGATCCATAAAACTGCACAGAAACATTTTTTTTAATCTTTGAAGCATCCTTCCTTTTTTCTCCCTCCTACCTCCACATGGCCTCCACATGAACTCATGAAAATTCCTTAAGGATGGCCAATTCTTGAGTATAGGAAGAACTCTTTTAATCTATCAAAGTACATTAAAGCTCTGGCATGTAAAATGCTAAAGAAATGTTTTCTGGTGATCTGATGCCCAGTTTATATCAATTTTTCTGTAAGCAGTTCAAAGAGCCAAACTAACAGTGCGGCATGTTCTATGCCCTTCATGGGATATTCAAAAGGGGATCCACCTGTGTAGGTTATATATAGCCTTGCTAATTTTTAGCTGATTCCTTTTTGTTCACAAATACTAAATGGTCATCCTGGTATTATTTAGCACTATATTCTTTTTTTTAATTTAACATATTTTATTTCCCCAATATATCCAAACTATTACCATTGCAACATGTAATCAATATAAAAAAAAATTGCAGTATTTAACTTTCGTTTTTCATACTGTTTGAAATTCCGTATGCATTTTACACTTAAAGCACATTTCAACTTGGACTAGCCACATGTTAAGTGATCACTAACCACACATGTCTAGTAACTATCATATTTATTGATCTGTACAGGTCTAAACCAGAAATCCTATGAGGGCAGGGACCTTGTCTATTTTGTTTACTGTTTTGTAAGAGCCTGGCACATGGTATATACTCAAGAAAAATTTGTTGAATAAATAATGTGATGAAACCAAATGAAAAGTAAATTATATATATTCATTCCATATATAGTATTTCCGGATGATTCTGATGATTTTCTAGATTGTTCAAAAAAAAAAAAGACTGAGCTATTATATACAATGCCGAAACTCTTCATAAAAAAAAAAAAAAAAGCCTCTTTGGAGCTTTGTTACCTGTTGGTCTGGTATTCAACCTGAAGAAATCTAAATCACTTTATCCTCTGTGTATGTGTTCTGATCACTAAAACTTGCATACACTTCTAAAGTTCAAAAGAGCCTAGACCCATTCCTATTCCCAACCCCTGTGCACTGCCACCCTCATCCAACCCCAACCCTACCCTACAGCTCCTGGTCACTCTGGGGCCATCATATTCTGTACTTTAGGGCTCCGTAGCAGGATAGCACCTTGGCGCTCCTAATCAGCCAGATGGCCAGAAGACAAATCCTCTGTTCATCTCTTTGAGCATCTATCTCCTTCAAGAATAGTTCCAACACACTGAAAGAAGCTCCTGAATTATTCTTTGGGGTTTTTTATTCTTCAGAGTGAAAGAGTTTCTTAGAAATATAGAGTCTGAAAATATTGATGACCTTAAAGAAAAAGATGGTAGAATTCAACTGGAGCAAACCACAGATTTAAAAATAATATCCAGAAGCTGAAGAACTAATGGTTCGAACTGATGAATTTGAAGGCCTGGGTTTTTTTCCAGTTTTATTTGGAAATAATTAATGTACCTCCCTGTATAAGTCTAAGATATACAGCATGATGGTTTTATTTACATCTACTGTGAAATGATTACACAATAGGTTCAGCTGGCAAATGTCTTCTCATATAGATACAAAAAAAGGAGAGAAAGAAAAAAAGGAAAAAGATGTTTTCCTCATGATGCGAACTTTTCAGATCTCCTCTCTTAACAACTTTCCTATATATCCTCCAGCAGTCTCAACTATCATCATCATATGGCACATTACATCTCTAGGACCTGTCTTCTAGCTTGAATTGTGTACCTTTTGACCATCTTCTATCAGTTTCCCTTCACCCCACCCTCCACCTCTGGTAACCATAAGTCTGATCTCTTCTTCTAAGAGCTTTGTTTTCTTTTGTTTTTAGACTCCACATGTAAGTAAGATCATACAGTATTTGTCTTTCTCTGTCTGACTTATTTCACTTAGCATAACACCTTCTAGGTCCATCCATGTTGTCTCAAACAGTAGGATTTCCTTGTTTTTCTATGGCTGAATAAAATTCCACTGTGTGTATATATACCACAATTCCTTTATCCATTCATCCATCAATGGACACTTAGGTTGTTTCTATGTCTTAGCTATTAGAAATAATGGGGAGGGGGGTACAGGTATCTTTTTGAGTTAGTGTTTTCATTTTCTTTGGATATATTCCCAGAAGTGGAATTGCTGGATCCCACAGTAGTTCTATTTTTTATTTTCTGAGAATCCTCCATGCTGTTTTCCATAGCAGCTGTACCAATTTTCAATCTCACCAGCAGTGCACAAGGATTCCCTTTACTTCACATCCATGTCAATAACTTGTCTTTTTGGTGATGGCCATTCTAACAGGAGTGAGGTAGTATCTCAGTGTGTTTTTTTTTAACTTTTATTACAGTTATTATAATCTTTCTACTTTATTATTATTGTTGTTAATCTCTTACTATGACTAAATTGTAAATAAAATTTATCATAAGATGTGGTTCATATATACGATGGAATATTACTCAGCCATCAGAAAAGATGAATACCTACCATTTGCATCAACATGGATGAACTGGAGGGCATTATGCTAAGTGAAATAGTCAAGCAGAGAAAGTCAATTATCATATGGTTTCACTCATATATGAAACCTAAGGAATAGCACAGAGGACCATAGGAGAAGAGAGGGAAAACTGAATGGGAAGAAATCAAAGAGGGAGACAAACCACACAAGACTCTGGCCTCTGGGAAACAAACTGAGGATTATAAAGGGGAGGGGGATGAAGGGATGGGGTAACCGGGTGATGGGCACTAAGGAGGGCACATGTTGGGATGAGCACCAGGTGTTATAAGCAACTAAGGAATCACTGAACACTACATCAAAAATTAATGATGTACTGTATGTTGGCTAACTGAACATAATTTTAAAGAAATAAAAATTTTTTAAAAAGGAAAAAAATCCAAAAAAATTTTATCATAGGTATGTATGTATAGGAAAAATAGGGTTTGTTACTATCCATAGTTTCAGGCATCCACTGGGGTCTTAGAACATATCCCCCATAAGGCGGGGGGGGGGGGGGGCGTGGCAGGGAGGACTACCGTACTTTGTTTTCTTTAAAAAAGTAGTGATTATTTTTCTGATTATATGGTAAACACACTCATTATAGAATTTAGAAAAGCATCCATAATTTCACCTCGTCACCCAGAGACAATCACTATTAAAATTGTGTGGTTCTTTCAAATATATTTATAAGTATATATAGATTTTTACAAAGTTGTATTATGGCACAGAATGTTAAACATTATGCCTTTAACACTTACAATACATTTGCCTCCACAATCCTATATAATTAAATAGTATTTTAAAACATGGTTTTAACAGCCACATTTATGCCATCCTAACTTATTTTGTTTGGTTTTTCTTTAATTTATTTATTTTTATTTAAATTCAATTAACATATAATGTATTACTGCTTTCAGAGGTAGGGGTCAGTGATTCATCAGTCTTATATAACACCGAGTGGTCATTACATCATGTGCCCTCCTTAATGTCCATCACCCAATTACCCTATCCCCCCACAGCAACCCTCAGTTTGTTTCCAATGCTTAAGAGTGTCTTATGGTTTGTCTCCCTCTCTGATTTCGTCTTGTTTTATTTTTCCCTCTCTTCCCCTATGATCCTCTGTTTTGTTTCTTAAATTCCACATATCAGCGAGATCATATGATAATTGTCTTTCTCTGATTGACTTAATTCACTTAGCATAACACCCTCTAGTTCCATCCACGTCATTGCAAATGGTAAGATTTCTTTTTTTTTTTTTTTTTGGTGGCTGAGTAGTTTGGAATACTTCTCATTGCGGTCTTAATATGCATTTTTCTAATGACTAGTGATGTTGAGCATCCCTCATGTACCTGTTGGCCTTTCGTATATCTTCTTAGGAGAGATGCCTATTCAGATTGTTTGCCCATTTTGGGGGTTTTTGTTGTTTTTGTTTTCTTACTACTGGGTTATATGAGTTCTTTATATATTTTAGATATCAACCCTTATCAGATGTATGGTTGCAAATATTTCTTCCCATTCCATAGGTTGTCTTTTCACTTTTTTGATGGTTTCTTTTGATGTGCAGAAGCTTTTTAACTTAATGTAGTCCCACTTGTTCATTTTTTATTTTGTTGCTTGTGCTTTAGAAGTCATATCCAAAAAATCATTACCAAGACTCATATCAAGGAGCCTTATATCCTAGGAGTTTCATGATTTGGGGTCTTACGTGTACATCCTTAATCCAATTTGATTTTTTTTTTTTTTTGAGTGGTGGCTATGGGTCCAGCTTTGCCTTCTACACATGAAAATCCAATTGTCCCAGCACCATTTATTGAAGGGACTATCTTTTCTGCATTGAGTATTCTTGGCTCCTTTGTCAAATATTAGTTGATTGTACATGCTTGGGTTTATTTCTGGGTTTGTGATTCTGTTTCATTGCTCTATTTGTCTGTTTTTATGCCAGTACCATATTGTTTTGATGACTATAGCTTTATAGTACAGCTTGAAATCAGGAGGTGTGATACCTCCTGCTTTGTTCTTCTTACTCATGATTTTTTTGTTGATTCGAGGTCTTTTATAGCCCTACATTCTTCAGTAGTCACTGAAAACCTTATGCAGGCATACGTAAACATAATTTTTATCCCACCCCACTCCCCGCCTCTCACATCCGCATTTCCAAGATTTAATGTGATTAAATTGTCAAGTTTCTTCATCCTCAGAACAAAATAGAATTATTATTATATTTTCTACACTGAAGGAGTCTATGACTGAGGTTAAATCCTACCACGATGCTGGTGTTCTAAGAAAAGAGGTCCACATTTCCTTCAGGTTAACACCATCTTTTTCAACTGCAGCTGATCTGTCAGAAGTCACCAACTGGAGTCAGCAGAGGATTGAGCACAGTAGCAAAGAAACTGGAACTAGACTTTATTCATCTTCATTATTTAAAATGAGATTTTTATGTAGGTGGTCCCATTATAAATATGGTATTATGGCTATTTTTAAATTTATGTATATAAACAAAATTAATGTACCACTTCCACTTACTCCAACACATACCTATTGCATAGTTACTCTCTGCAAGGTGCAAAAGATCCAAATATGAGTAAGATGCATTCTCTGCTTTTATGGAACTCATCCTTAGTAAGACAGCTAAACATATGTAAGTAAGGTAATTTGGCGTTGCTAAGGGCAGAGGATGTACATGTCACATCTCCCCAGTTAGACTGCAAATTCCTGGAAATTAGGGCTGGTGTCCTATACTTACTTTTATACTCTGTGCCATGGACACAGAAGGTACTCAATAAACAATCTTTGAATTTATTCACAGAGCTCACAAACAAATGCATCTTGCACTTTCCATTGCTTTGTCTTGCTCTGTGAAAACTATTTAGTTATTAAAAAAAAAATCTGAAAGATGTGCCACACTGGGGATATACTATGTCCACAAGCATTATGTTTTAATTCCACCAACTCTATAATCCAAATGAAATATCTAATATTCATGCACATAATATTAGATGACACATCCTTAGAGTCTGTCTCCACAAGGAAATTCTTCCCTATGAAGTTTAGAATTTTTCTTTCTTTCCAACTGAAGCCTTGTTCTTAATATCTTTCTTTTAATAAGCAACTGAAGTGAGATTTAAACTACCCATGTAATATGCCCCCCCAAAGAGACTTGGAATTATTAAAATGTTTCACATTATCATGTATAGCTGAATAAAGGTTGCACTTATAAAGGAGACACAGGACTTTTTTTGTGTGTTCCACGCAATGAAAGGCATGTCACATTCTGCTTTTTCAACTGAAGCCCAGAGAGTTGGTTACTACCAGAAATTCAACTTGAGAAAGGCCTTTCAGATCACTGAGAAGAATGCTACCTGCCAGGAAATGAATTAAACCTACCAAAAAATTACTACAATTTGGTCAGAAATATCACTTTGGTGGGCCGCATGTCATTTCTGACTACAGTAATCATAATAAGGGTAGAGTAAAAGAGAACAGAGAAATATGGACAAAGTGTAAGTGAGAAAAAAACGGTTAAGTTCACTCTTAGGTAAAGGTTATTTTTTACTTCTCATTCTTACTAGAGATAAGCAGATTCTCAGCTGTGCCCATTTCCTATGCATCAGCCTACACAGCTACCCCAGCAAACCAATAAAAAACAAGCAAATATAATAAACCACAAAAGAAGTGCGTTCTTTAGCCTGGAAATGAGAAGGGTGAGGCGATTTCATAATGTGTATGAATAGTTGTAAAGTGGAAGCAATCCAGATACGCTCCATCTTCACAAATGAAAGACATATGGGATTCATTTTGTAACAGATGAGATACAGAGAAATCTTCCTATTTTACAGGTTTTTAAAGTAAATACATTCCTGAGAGAAGTCATGGAAGTGTTTTAAGGGTTTTTTTGAGAGATTATTCACACTGGTATTTAAGGGCAAAATTAATACACAGATGAATGGCCTCACACACACAAAGACTGATGGGTGATGCCTCAGAAGGAAACTTGGCAGTCAACAGACAGAGGCAGAGTAGAAAGGTTCTTAGTATGGGTTCTAGTCATGTCCCATATGGTGGCCACCTGTGCCACAGGTGGCCATTGAGCACTTGAAACATGGCTAATCTGAACAGAGATGTGCTTATAAGTGAAAAAAAAAATAACCTTTTCATAATCGATACATGTTGAGATGATAATATTCTAGATATATTAGGTAAATAAAATATACTATTAAACGTAACTTCAATGCATTTTTCCCTTTTATAATGTAGCTACTAGAAAATTTAAGATTGCACATGTGAATTATGTTTGTGGCTTGCATTCAATTTGTATTGAGGAGTTCTGCTCCTAAGCTCAGACTGCCTGAGTGCAGATCCTGACCTGAAGCAAGTCATTCACCATTTCTGCATCTATAAAATGGGAAAAAAATACAATTAACTCCAAGCTTTTTTAGAAGATTTCATAAATTAATATATGTTGAGTAATATATGGCATATAGTAAATGCTCAATAAATCTGCTATTAATATCCAATGCACATATCCTCTCTGCAGAATACCCCAGTGTGTTGTTGTTTATCCTCAGTTTGAATACCCCTAAAGATGGGGAACTCACATTTCCTTTAGACAGCCTATGGCATTTCTCAACATCTTTGAATGTGAAAAAGTTCAATCCTGGAATAACTAAAAATCTCTCTTTACAACTTTGAATCTTCTGAGCTTCTTTATATGATTGTGCCAGAGGCAAAGAGAGAAACTGGTCCTATTCCAACACTATATTTCTATAAAAATTAAGAGACTTTGGTATTGGAAATGGGGATATTATATGTTCCCATGTAAGTTCATGCCAAGAAACCTTATGCTGACCCAGCAAAATGCTTTTAAGGAACAAATCTTCAGAAATACGATTTGTCCATACATGCTTAACCAAAGAACCATCCTCCTCTTCTTAGCAAGGTTGCTCCCCTGCAACAAAGAACACTTTCCTGTGGGGATGCACATGAAGCAAAGAGAACAGACAAGGGCACTGGCCTAAATGGACTGCTCAGGCTGATCACGGGAGTGACCAAGGCTACTGTCAGTCTACCCATACTCATATGGGAAAACTGGTTTTCCTGCTCTTTATGCTAATTTTAAGAACCAATATTTTGTATATTTGGCAGAACAACTCTGTGGTAATGATAAGCCATTAATGAGAAGGAATATGATGTGTATTTCTTAAGTATGCCTGGATTGTCTGAGTCTTCCAATGGTTCCTTGGGAAGCTCAGGCTTTTATACATGAATGTCTTGAGCTCCTTACAGTTCTAAGACATTACCATCTTCACACATAAGGTCTGTGTCAGGTCAAAACGCAGCCTTTCCCAATATTTCCAAGTGACACTTCCACCTCCAGGTAGAAGTGATTCAGCAATACTCTTCCTGTCAGTCACCTCTGTTGTGTATGGCGACTCTGGCAGTAACTGAGTATGTGTGTGCTCTTGCATTTAGGAGAAATACCAGCCAAGGTTAAGACTACATTTGTTGACTGAAACTTCAGACTCTAGGGCAGTCTAGTGTATGAGGAGCAGAATAGGTTGTGCAGTCCAACAGGTTGGGATGGAAATCTTAGCTTGGGCGTTTACCAGCTTCACTAGCCTTACACCAGGTGCCAAAGGTCCCTCAGCCTCCATTTCCTAGTATGAAAAAATGATACTAAATAATAGAACCCACGCTGCAACATTATCATGAAGATTAGACATACTGATTCTAATGCACCTAGCCTGGTATGCAGTGTGCAGTAAATAATCAATAATTAGAAGTCCCTCTTGTTGCCTACCAGTATATTATTAAGCCTTGCCTTAGGGATGCTCAAAGGTCTGTTACTACCCAGGCCCCTACCTTCGATCACATCCTGCTCTCCAACAGTTTCCAGAATCCTCAAAAGAGCCGTGCCCTTTCTCATTCAAATCCTTTACTATCAGACCGCCACAAGTAGATGCTAATAAGAAAACTGATTCAATCAAACATTAAAATTAGAATTTACCACCTGAGTTGCTTGGACAGAGAGAGGGCTTTGTGAATTGGCATAATCAGAGAAAGCTCAGTGGAAGTATAATTAAACCTGGGTCTTGACTAATAGGTAGACTCTGGATAACTGGAGGTTGGGGGTGGAGAAGGCAGCATTTGGGGTCTTTTTAAGCAGGTGTGGGTCTTGTGGGTGACTTAAAGGGGGCACACCTTATAGAGGAAGGTGGGTGGTAAGAAGTTAATGGCTAGCCTGAGTATAGTTGATGTACGACCTGGAGCACTATATTTTTTGTTCAAGAAGGAAGCATAATTTGAGTTGTGTTTTTCTGGGCCCACCTAGCAGTGTCTGTTTTTATTTTTAGCTAGAAGAGATCCAGACGAAAATCCCCAAAAAATTTTCCTTAAGGAGTCTGCGAAGTCAACAACATCCCATTCCTCTCCATGATTGGCCAGAAGATGTTCCAGTTCATAGAATGGGTCAGTTCAGGTGAAATCAAGCTTATTAACAATTCTGAATCACAAAAAATGAACAGAAGTCAATATGAAATAAATTGAGTTAATTCTGAGGACTAGACATGGAGATGGAAAAAAATAATTACTTTTTCTCCAAAAGAAAAAAAGCCTGTTGAACTACTCCCCCATACATACATTTTAATTAAGTAGTCTGAGACAACTGTGTGGAGCAGAATGTACAGCTGTAGCAGACAAGCTGGGTTAGAAATCTGGTTTTGCCCCCATTACCTACGGTATGACTTAGAATGCTTAGTTTATGTTTTGGGGGAAAACAAATTAAATTAAAGGTACAGTGGCTTTATATGTCTTGACAACTCAATTAAAAGGGACCTAGCTACCTTTGAGCTCTTGGGCAATATAAATGTGGCGGATAATAATATTTAAGTGTTTTTAACAAGTATAAATGTTAGACATAAAAAAATTAAAATGTACATTTTAAACAGAGTTTAAGTTCAGCTACTTGATAGTGCCAATGGTTACATTTATTCATGTCATAAGTAAAAATATCAAAGGATGATATAAATATTTACCAAGTGTTAGGGCTCAAGCACCAACCAGTCAGAATAAGCTCTGACAACAGCCCTGGAGCTAGACCCAAGGCCTCCCTGTCATACATAGCAAGTGGGGGCTCTCTTAGTGGCTATAACAAGAGATGATCTAAGAGGTGTCGGGGCAGGGGTGCTCTGTAGGACTGAGGTACAGGTGGGGCCTTCAGGGAGCTCAGAGCAGTATCCATTTACCAAGTGGTACAGAGGTACTTCAATATTTTTATAACCAGTAAGGCCGTATCAGTGTACATTGGCCGAATCACCTGACTATATCTAACGTAAGCACAAAAGGCAGAAATCAATACAGGAGAGCCCAGAAGGAAACTCTGCAAGGAGAAATTAATGCAAGCCTTAGTCTTATTATAATTAAAATTTTCCATTTATATGTGCTACTTGGTATGTTTTTTAAAACACCCGCTTGAAAACAATTTTTAAATATACATTACTACAAAACTATAGTCTAAGAACAAGGCAATGGTGCCTTACTGCTAGGAAGCTGAGTGATTTTCTCAACATTATGATTCTTCCAGAAGTAATGAGCTGTTCGCTAACATAACACTAGGGTAAAAATCTGCACCCAACCCTCATGCAGGCAAGTGGAACACAGCAGTTTCTCTCCAGTCAAGGCATTGAAGAATCGTTTGTGCGTTCATTACTTAGGATTCTGTTTTTAGCTACAGCATATTTAATTACAAAAGGCTGATAATTAAAATATGTCTAGAGAGGCAAAATCAAAAGCATGCATCATGTCCTTTGCTGCAAAATACCTAAGTTCCACAATTATAGCCTTTTGTTCCTCACAGGAAACAGTTCCACATTTTTACAGATCCTTACGTGTAGGTCAATATCCAAACTTTCCTGATATGGGAACTTCTCTTTCTTAAACCTCAAAAAATTCTACAGATTCCCACATCACAGCAAAAAGTTGTACTTTTAGAATCCACTAATTGCAAACATACCTAATAACCAAAAACCAGCATGAATAGTGATGCCTTTAAAATGCTTAGGTTTCAGGGGCGCCTGGGTGGCTCCGTCATCAAGCGTCTGCCTTCGGCTCAGGTCGCGATCCCAGGGTCCTGGGATCGAGCCCCGCATCGGGCTCCCTGCTCCGCAGGAAGCCTGCTTCTCCCTCTCCCACTCCCCCTGTTTGTGTTCCTTTTCTCATTGTGTCTCTCTCTGTCAAATAAGTAAATAAAATCTTTTAAAAAATAATAAAATGCTTAGGTTTTACTTACCATCAGATCATACACACACTCTTAAAATACAGTAGCTCTTATATATATGCTGGATGACTTAACTGTTCAGATTACAAACCAAGACCTGGACTGAACTCTCTACCTTGCAGTAACTCAGAGTTCCTACCAGCACGGAAACTGTATTCTGCAGCATCTTCAGGGCTGGTTTCAAAAGGCTGGCAAAAGACATGGGAATCACTGGATTTCACAAATACTCTGTTTTCCCTTACTAATGAATTGCTTGATCTAGTAGCTACAGAAAGCTACTAATAAATCATGGGTGGATTAAAACTGAAAAAATAACTAAGTATGTATATTTTGTAATAACTGGTTCACTCCAGGCAAGATGGCTTAGAACGAAGGCATCATCCTGGGAATTCAATGACTGTGATCTCTACTTCCTCCTCAGTCAAGAGCTGCATACAAGCTGACAGGCAACTGCACCTAATCCTCTGACTTGCTTTCAACAATAGCTACTGTGAGCTACTGTAAATAACCGCCCATGAGAATACTAGTTTAAAACATCAACAAAATGATCCCAATTAACAGAGAAATTTTAACTGGTGAATACGATGTTTATCACTGAAACAAGAGCAGACTTAACATTTGCTAAAGCACTGATCCCACTCAAACTCACAATCTCCAAAATTTCTAGAATTAAAAGTAGAGTTTAAAAATCTTTCCACTTTCACAGGTTTAACGTGCTAATTATCACTTAGATATTAATCTTGTTAACAGCTCTAAATTCAGGAACTGTGTTATATTTAGGAAGCTGCCTGGTGTTCAAAGTGAATGCAGCTGCTTCTTTTATAGTTATAGACTGGAAAAGTGTCTTCTTTTAAAAATATGAAGCATTTATGTGTAGTTCACAGTCAACAATCCAAGAGCATATCGAAATAGCTCATGTAAATAGTTGTGAATACTGTAATACCCTCTAGTTAGTCAAGGACTCAACCTTTACCCTTTGTCTGTAGAGCATCCTTAAAGCTGTGTTGGTAATCGTGCTGTTCTTTTCTCCACCAAGTGGTAGAGTTGTCACCACTTAGAATCCTTTCATCTGTGTGTCTTGATCGTGTACTTAATATATCGTACCATTTGTCATTTTGACTCTTAATTCAATAGGACCAGTCAACCATTCTTCATTGTTCTATTCAAACTTTTGAAGTAGTGTTATTACTTTCATGCCTCATCTTTATAAAGGTGTGCAGAAGAGTGAAACTGCAGTTTTGGCAAGGTTGTTTTTCTTTGAAGAAATCATATGATTTCAGCTTCAGTTTGTGAAGTATAATTAAAATGAGCTGATATGCTTCGGAATTTTTCTTGTTTGGACACTCCTCTTCCACTAACTTAGCTCCTTTTCATGCTGCTTTGTCAGTCTGTTTTTTAAGGACAAACTTTTCTTTTACAGATATTAATGAATCATTCCTTCCAAAACAAGAGTGGCAGCAAAGCAGACAAGGTTCGTAATAGCTTCTCTGATGAAATACATTATAGCAGTACCATTTTTCTTTAATCCTTTACTTTCTCTCGGAAGGCACACTCAGCAGAGACCAGAAAGGTGCCTTTAGCTGCCGATTTATTAGTATCAATACTCAAGGAGTGGAGTCTGTGTTCACATTGTTATTATGATCAGTAATTTTTTCCACCTGCCTCACATTCTTCCTGTTTCTTAGCCCTTCAAACTCTTTAACAAGCAACAACTTTGATTAAAACAATGGGGGAGGGGGTGCAGAGGAATAAGAAACATTGTAAAGATCATTTCTCAAGTACTGATTTAAATATTAAGGTAGATATAAAATAAGCCCACTTGTTCTGAACCCTCAAAATGGACTATCTAACTCTATCGGCAGCAGGCAGTGCTTTCCTAGACCATACATCTCCAAGTACTTGTCACGGACTAATCTCAAACCTTCAGAACTCCGAATGGTTTGTAGGTGTTCAGCAATGCTAGAACAAATGTGCAAGACTATGCCACACTTTTTAAGTCAGCAATTACAGCTGTGTGTGTTGTTACACATCAGGGGGATTATCCTCATAATTCTTTTTTACTTTAATTTGCACAAAGAAGAGTTTCCAGTCCTCAACTCCCAGCAGTTAGGTGAAAAAAACACAATGCCCGGGCATAAGAAGCCAGTTCCAGGGAATCTGCCCAGCTGGCTCATCAACCCACAGAAAGCAGAAAACTGGCCACATTAAGTTTTAAAAGAAGACTACTGGTATTAATGGCATTGAGGTTTAAGAAGAGCAGGGCTTCAAAGTGAAGCCTCAAGACAGGGACTTTATATAGCATTCAACCCACAAATACATGAGCTTTTCACTCACTATTACATAGGACTTCTTGATTTGGTTAGTAATCCTAAGTGGCTTTCAGGAAGCCTTAACCAATGGCTGTAGTACAGTCCAGAGTGCAAAAGGTTTCCCTGGAGATCACCGCCTCCCAGTTAGTTACTCAACAAACCCAGACTGTCCTGACACTGCCTGGAAGATAAATGTATCATCTTGACATTCAAAGATTGCCTGTCAAAAGGAAATTTCCAGATGCACATGTGCACAACTATACACATACACACACACACACACACTACAGCCTAGCTGACAGGCACCTTACTCTTTCCATGAGGACAGACACCCACAAGTGCACTCCTGAAAAACACCAGCAAGGCTCCTCCAGCCAGGTTGTCATTTACAAAAGCACAACGCACTTAAAGCAGACCACCTGGCAATGAACAGAGCACCAAATAACGCTGGCCTCTTCCATAGAACACTCCCAAGTACTATAATCTTAAGTCAAACTCCGCCTTGACCATACAGAATCAAACAAAATTGTAATAGCTCTTAAGAAATACTCAGAATATTTCCAAGAAAAAGTACCAGTACATCACACACACTTCCCCTGAAGGGTTTTCCCCTTGTATTTAAAGAGAGAGAGCCTAAAGCCCCCTTCCCCAAACACACACACTCCAAGCTTTCCAATTTGTAGACTCCAAACTCCGCGGACTTGAAAAAGGGGAGGTTCATTTGCGTATTCAAATAACTTTAATACTGCGGGAGGTGTTAGAAAGGAAAGGTGACAGGAACATATGGGTGATGTTTAGAAATTACGTGCGTCCCTCACTCTCACCCTCTGTTCCCAGTTTTCTCTTGATAAACTGTGAGATGACAGGGCAGACCCAGGAGTCCCACTCTCCCCAGCTCGCCCCGAGCCCCCAACGGGGACAATGGAAGTATAAACTGTTGCTGCAGGCTCCTGACACTCCACTGATAAATCAGAGGAAACTGCAAAACTTCTTGACTTGCTCAGCTATCCTCCAGGGGCACTGAACGCCCACGCGCAGATTTCACAGTCAGCACTACCGAAAGGGAATCCTCAGTCAACCTGTTTGCAAAGCCCGCAGAACTCCCCGCCCTCCAATCCTGAGCTCCTCGGCTCCCAGCGCAGGATGGGGGACCCTGGGTTCCCTTCACCAATAACCCCCAAAGCAAGCTGGAAGTGGGGGAACACGGCTCCCGCCGCCCCAATCCTATGTCTCTGTCGCACTGTCTGAGGTCTCTGCCCCGGTCTCTGCGTGGGGTATCTCCACCGGCCCAACCCCGGGCTCTCCGCACCATGCACCTTTCCCGCAGCCCCAAGCCAGAGGCGTCGGAGAAGCTCCGATTGCAAGTTCTGGAGTCTGACCGGGCGAAGGGGTAAAAGAGGCTGACCAGGGAGCAAAGAGCAAAGTCAGCCCACGGCGCACCCCCCCGCCAACAGCCCGGGCCAGTACCACCTCTCTCCCGTGCCGGCCAGCGGCTGGGCATCCCCCGCTCGGGGCGCAGCGGGGCTGCACTCACCCGCCTTGCTGGAGCCACAGCCGCAGCCTCTGGGAGCCGCCGAGCCCCGAGCTTCCCGAGCGCAAGAAAGATGGTGGTGTGTGTCGGGAGACCACCCATTCCAGCGTCTGGCAACCTCAGCACTGAAGGAAGAGGAGGAGGACGAGGACGAGGAGGAGGAGGAGGAAGGAACGGCGCAGTCGGACGCCATCTGCTGTACACCTCTGCGCAGCCATTGGCTGTCTGGTGCGTCCCCGGGAGCCGCGGGGCGCGGGGCGCGGGCCGCGGGGAGCCACCTTGCACCTCGCCACCCCCGGCAGCTGCTCCCGCCTCCCCTCTCTTCTCCCCCTTGCGCCTCCTCCCCTTTCCACCCCTCCTACCCCCCAACCCCCTCCTTCGTCTAGCGCGCACGCACCCACCCGACCCTTGGCTCAGCCCTCTGCCCCTGTGACAGCCACCGGCGCCCTGGCCTCAACCTCAGCTCCCCCCCTCCTCATGACTGTTTCCCGCAACTTTGAAGCTTCGGGTGCTGGTGCAAGCCAGTGAAAGGGGACTCCCCCGCTGGCCTGAGCCTGGGGCACCCAAGTCAATGATCGCCGTGGACAGGGACGAGCGCTTTACGCCTCGGCATCCACGAAGTATGAGGGGAGAAAGGAGGAAGAGAGAGTGGGGTGCTTTACTCATTATTTATAACCCTCCCCCCAACACACAGACTCCTGCGAACACTCACACCATAAAGCACACACACAAACACACACATAGAGCCATGCAGCCCGGTCCGATGGCCGGGCGTTCCTCTGCAGTCCCCGGGCAGGAGAGGGCTTCAGTGTTACAGGCAAAAAGACAAAGACGATCCCAGCGGGATATGTAGAAAGGAGAGAAGAGAAAAAAATGGGGGTGACTCCGGGGGTAATGCCAAAACCCGGGTCTGCACCTGCCTGGACGTCCCCTTGTTGAGGGGCTCTCAGAGGTTGTCAGCTCATACAGACCAGAGTCTGGAAAAACGGCTAGCTCCAGCCTCTTTTATTAAAGGGGTCTTTTTACTCCTGGAGCTTGGGAGGTGGGAGGGCGGGTACCAGGAAGGGAGGAAGAGCGCCTTTGGCTCCTGGGTGGCGGAGGCCCCTGGCAGCGAAGGAGGTGGGAGAGTTGAGTCTGCCCTGGTGAGGCAGGAGTGGAGAGAGCACGTGGGCAGACTAGGAGCAGAGATCTTAGAGTCATTTGCTTACTCTCTGACACTTGTTCCAAACCCTCCTGGTTTTTGACACCTTTGATCTAGGGAACTTCTTAGGCTTGTTCAGAGAGATGAAGAAATTTCTTTAAAAGGGGGGGGGGCGGGTAAAGCATGAGAACTACATAGTGCCAATTACAGGATATTTTGCCTGTCGTACCTCTTTAAATGTGTGAGCCCAGCGACAGCAGGGATTGTATCTTTTCGATTTTATCCAATGCTTGGCACACCATGGGTGCTTAAAAAGAAGCAAAATAATCATGAGAAAATTAAAGCTTGGTGTCATAGCGCAAATTAGATTAAAGAGATAAATAGAGGAGCTATAGGGTTGTCACAGGAAAAGAATCAAAAGAATGTAAGTGCCACTGAAAAG
The DNA here is from genome assembly GCF_037043125.1 of Eumetopias jubatus. Taxonomy (NCBI): domain Eukaryota; kingdom Metazoa; phylum Chordata; class Mammalia; order Carnivora; family Otariidae; genus Eumetopias; species Eumetopias jubatus. Next base: position 92,339,803 of record NW_028274809.1, read on the forward strand.
GGAAATGTGAATGTTATGAATGTAATGGTGAGGGGCTCTGATCCATCTTCCTAGAATGCATCAGATCCTTTCCTAAAGTGGAAGAAGGAACCCACCCCACTTAATATTTTAAACAGCAATCGCTATTCTCCCAGTGAGCACTGCCGTCACACTCTAGGTTATGCTTTTCTTTCTGACATCACTGTCTTAAAAATAAATCAGCTGCCATCCAGATCCTAGAATATTTCCCCAAATCCAAGACTGTGATTTATTACTCCCAAGAAATAAAATGCCAATTCTGTGAGCCTGGGGAAAGAGAAACTGGTCCATTATGTTTTATTGTGATCTCAATATATACAGATCAATAGCCAATGAGTCTCATTTAAGTAACTTCAGGAACAACAGCCAAAGAAAAACATTTCTGTTTTCCTGAACTGTTACATCCAGCCTTCCCAGATTTCAGGCTTCCCAGAATCAACGAAACGTTTTCAGACCACATCCCATGTACTCACAGCCATATGGTGGAAAGATCTGTGTTTGCAATCCTTCTGGAAAGAAGCCATCAAGGATGACTTCTGAGTATGTCATTTATGGACATCTTCATAGCTCTGTATCCCCCTCCCTCTTCAGAAGTAGTGATATGTATATTTTTCTTGAGGCTGGCAATTTGGTTTCAACATGCATTCTAATTTAATGTTAGCTGATTCTCACCGACCCCCTGCTCTAAGTCAATGATCACTTACAGTACTCATAAGAATACTTTGATTCTTAAGATGTAACTTTCCTCCTCTGTCATTATTGCTTGTATTTGGTCCCCTGTTTTTTGAATCTAGGCTATAAGAGATAAGAGCTATAAGGCAACTATGTCTTAGACATTGAACTTCTTAAAATCAAAACCACATAATTCATAAATATGAAATCTAAATTATTTCTAAAATACAAAGAACTATGAGCTTTAAACATTGCTAGATTTTGCTATCTTACTGACTCCTTTAAACTACTAAGTAGCCACTTTTCATTAAGGTGCTATGCCAACAACAGGTATTTCAGTATAGTCAAATAGCATAAGGTGCCTGAACATTCTCTAACATTGTTCAGTTGCATACAAATCTAGTAAAAAGAAAAGGCAGACATTTCTAGCCCAAACTCCCAATTTATGTTTTAAATACATACCTTACTAATAACATGAGTTTCTTGCCAAGACAGTCAGCTTTGGTCCTTAATAAAAGCACTACCCTCAAAACCTAGATCAGGTAATAAACATTAAAAGAATAACATAGTCAGGGAAAGAGACGTTATCAGTGAAGACTGACGGGGGCTGAGGGGGACTTTTACAAAATAAGTGGCCAAAGAAAGGATATGGAAGAAATGGCCATGAAAAATAGGTGACATTACTATATCTAAAGAATAGATTCAGTGTTTCAATGGGAAAATAAACTGGAGATTATAAATTCCCATAACCCCACACACAGAGATGCCCAAAGCTCCAATCACCTCCAGGCTTCCAGTGAATAGGGAACAAAACAATAGAACAATGGAAGAAGGGGGGTGGGGTTGAGGGAGGAGAAGTTCTCTTGGGACCAAATCACTAGTGAAAACCTAGAGGCAGCCACAGAGGAAAGTAACCCTGTACTATCCAAATACCGCTGGAGTTTAAATGTTTATTTTTGTTGTTGTGTGTATTTGTCATTCTTTCTAAACGTGATATTCTCCATTTGGTCTAACAAGCTTGGATGGGAAAGTGCGGTGTAAATAATAGAGACAGGCATTGGCATTAAACAAATAAGAGATAAAGATGGCATATAGATAAAGAAGCCCAAAGTAAAAATAGGAGCAAGAAATGCAAGCCTGAGCCAACATCTTGGGCTTGTTACCCAGAAGTCATTTGGTCTACACTAGCCCAACCATTGAAGCAATGAATTGAATCAAATGTTCAGTCACTTTGGTAGGCAAAACAAGAGTGGGGGGAGGGAGAGGATCTATGATTGTAACAATTTACACAATTCATTCAGGCCACTTTCAGGCTGGATAAGATGCCATGACAAATCTGAACATTTTTTTTTCAGCCAAAAAAGAGCATTTAATCCTGGCATACAAATGTAAGTTTTGAGCTTGGTCCAGTAATTTGATTTTGATGTGTCAACATCTTAAAATACAATGCAAAGATAATGTACTGAAAAATAGTGTAGTGGAACTCCACTGGCTTCTGGCCCAGCCCAGTCCCTCTGAGGTGCCAACGCTTTCCCAGCAGACCTCAGCATTCACAAACTTAGTCCTGAACCATCAGCTTCAGTCATTCATTTAGCAAGATATTTGTTGAATGTCTGCTGCACAATACTTGTTATACAGTGATATAGTGGGCTGACTCCTTGCCCTCATGCAGTTTATAATCTAACAGGGGCATCAGACAATAAACAGACACACAAATAATTATAAGCATATAAAATGGGAGAAATGAGTTTTATGAAAAAGAAATGCAGTAGAAAGGAATAGAAAAGAAGGATCAAGCTCAGGTGAGATCTCTCAGAGGAAATGATGTTTAGGCTGAGACCCAAAAGATAGTAAGAAGTAACATTTATTGAAATTTTTCTAGCTATAAGGCAGTGGGCTAAGTCCTTTATATGTATCATTTAAGCCTCATAACTAGCCCATGAGGTGGCCACTATCATCAACTCCATTTTACAATAGAAGCATGGAGAGTGTAAGCAACTTCTTCAAAGTCACACAGCTGATAAGTAGAAAAGCTAGGATTTGGCCACACAGTCTGCTATGTGTACATTTTTAACTGCTAAGATGCATTGCATCTCATGTAAGTAGACATCAGCCAAGAAGGGGAAAGAGGTAGAACATGACCGAAGACCCTGTGGCTTGAAGAGCTTGTCATATAAAGAACCTATGAGGTTCCGAAGTAGGTGGAGACTAGTGAGCCTGGTGGAGGCGGGGGGGGCGATGACATGAAGCAGGGCAGGAGGGGCAAGCGAGGGCTTGCAGGTCCTTGCAAGCTAACGGCTGGTTTTAACTCTGTGAGCAATATGATCTAATTTAGACTTCTAGAAGATCACCACCATGCTGTACAGAGACAGCACAGAAAGTAGCAAGACTGGAACAGTCATGCAGGCAAGAGATGATAGGGTCTTAATGGAAAGGGAGAGAACTGTACAGGTGGATGGATATTTGGAAGGCTTTGTTCATCTCTTCATTTCTACTTCTGTCTTCCCAGATCTCCCCAAGTCTGACATGTAGTTTTACCTCAGGATGCCAAATCCTAAATTCTTTATCTCAGTCACTGGATCTTGGGTCTGTTTTCTTGTCACATATTAATATTGTAGATAGAATGAGTAGCAACGAGTCCCCCCCATTTGCCCAGCTCTGGGACCTTTGCTTCTGAGCCCTATTCTAGAATGCCCCCTCTGTACCCAGTATTATCTGAGTTCTTTGTTCTGCTGCTATCCTCCAACAGTATTTATTGACCAAGAAATCGAGGGTACAATGGTCTCTTCTTCCCCACTGCTCTCCAACCTCACCAAGCCATAGCAGAATCAGGGGAGGTAGTCACGCACGCGACCCACACTAAACAAGAGGACTGGGGCAGGTAACTTCAATATATATAAGAAACAACTCCGACTAATTTGAAAATAATAAAACCCCTGGAGTGACAACTTGGATCACATTCATAATGACTTGGTTTGTAAAGACCAGGTGTTATGTAGATTGGAGCTTGTTATTATCCAAAGATTTGGCAACCCTAATCCTCTTCTACTGGGCACAAAGCCATGCAATACTCACAGGCCTAAGTTTGACAAGATGGGCAGGAGAGCCTGTATCTTCTGTTTTGCTGTTTTTCAAGGACACCAGTCTATCAAATGGGCAGCAGGTCCCTCTGTAATTAAGAAGGATAGAAAACACTGGAAAATGACTGTATCATTAACAGATCGCAAGCTACCGTGTTTGTGAGTGTGGAACATGGGGTAGGACAAATAGAAGAGGTTTTTCTCATTTCTTAAGCATTTAAGCTATAATGCCCAATGATCTAGGTTACAAAAAGTCCCCAATACATACAATGTCGAAAACAAAATTTATATAAGAGAAAATTTCATAGCCAAAGCTTTCTAGCATGTTCTTTATAGATTCTGAATTATGCCATTGTCCTCGCTGCTTCCTCATTGATTTTCCACCCTTCTCTGTATGATGTGTTATCTTCCTGAAATACTCTTTGTCATACCACTGTGATTCCCAGGAATCTACTATTCTCTTCATCTTCTCAGTTGGTCTCTTCATAAATATCAGCTCCTCAGAAAAGCCTTCCCTAACACTCCCCTATAGAAAATGGCACGTTCCATCTCTCTGTATCTCCTTAATCTGCCTGGCTGTGCTTCACAGTATTTATCACAATCTGAAATATTGCTACATAGTTGTCTCAATATTTTTATTATCCTCTCATCAATAAATGTAATCTCCGTGAGGTCAGAGACTACATGTGTGACCACATACACACACACACACACACACACACATACACACACACACACACAATACTTAAAATAGTGGCTGGTACATTGTAGGGACTCAATGAATGTTTCACAAGTGAATGAATATATTAATAAATGAATGGCATGAATTACCAGTTTGCTGACTTTTGAAATCCTACCTAATCTGGCCCCACCCTATCCTTCCAACCATATTTCTTGCCACTGCCCAATAAACACCCTTTTCTCTGGTTTCAGGGGTCTGGTCACTTGCCCCTTCACAGTCAGAATCTCTGATTCAGCACTTCTCTCTGTATCCCTCCACAGCCTTGTGGATCTGACCTGCCCTCAAAGTCCCACCTCCTCTAAAAAATTTTCCTAGATCTAATTTTATTTCACATTCATCTACTTCTTCCCCTTATCAAACTCCTACAATGCTTGTTGTCTGTGGCATTCAGTTTTTCAATTAACTGTATACCATCTCTTACTATTCTCTGATGTATTCATAGCCATTAGCATCACCCTCTCAACTATACTCTTACTTCCTTGAGGGTAGAAGCTAAGATAGATACTTCCTATTTCCCTTCAATGCATAATTTTTGGACCCACCAGGCATTTGGTAAGTACTTGTTGATGGACTAGGTATGGCAAGAATCTGAACAAGAAGGTTAGGCTTCCTTTGATCATGGGATGTTAACAGGAACACTACCTTATGTTTGTGACAACCAGCACCCTTATCACCTCATGTTCATGGGAGTTGATCTTGCCAGGTGCTGTCCATTCACTGAACAAACAATGACTGAGAATCTGCTTCATGACAAGATACCTTCATGAGTGCTAGGGAGAGTCCTAGACTAGATGATTATCTGAGGACACAAGACATTTAAAGTGCAATATAGCTAGCCTTAGAGACCTCCTGTGGACCTGTTGGAAATCTCAAGAAGGAGCATCTAGCATCACCTAGTGTGGGGTAAGTCAGGAAAAGCTTTCCAGATTGGGTCTATCTGCATCTTCCCAGATCCAGAGCCAAGAAAAAAAAAAAAAAAAAAGTCCTCCAATCTTGTGACCTGCTGGCTTGATATAGTGTACCAACATAGCCTTTTACAGTGTGCTGTTCTCTACTTGGAATGCAGGCTCTCTCTACAACCAACGATGAGAAGACACAACTGCCGTTGCAATGCCTATCCATGCTGCAAAATCATTCCTCATGCTCAAATACTCAGGATTCCAACTCCTATCTTTACACTTCATCTTCCTCTCTTTGCTTCTGAGGCACCATACAACTCTGACTCTCTGCTTTGGCTCAAGCCCAGTGTGTTACAGTGCATTAGAGTTTTAGACTGGGCTCCCTTTTCCTCTCCATCTGCACTTTCTTCTTACATGAAAATGTCCATTCCCATGATTTCATGTAGTATCTTTTTACTGAAAATGCCTAACTGCATTTATCTGGCTGTACTAGTCAGTATAGGCTCAGTTGTGCTGGAGTAACAAATGAACCCCCAAACCTCAGTGCCTTAACACAAGAAGGTTTATTTCTCTCTCATGCCATGCGACCAGTACAGATGAGCAGAGGGAATAGTGACTCTGCTTCAGCATTCAGGGACCCAGGCTGAAAAGCACTCTTCCATCTGGAACACCTGCTGGTCGCTTTGGCAGCAGCAGGAGAGATCACAGAGAACTTGAAATTCCCTCTTGAGTGCTTCAGCCCAAGGCGACATAGCCCCATTGACCAGAGTAGTCACATGACCCTCACCAAAATGCAAAGTATGCAAAAATACAGAAAAGCATGTGTATATACAGTGAACAATAACTCTCTCTGCCACACCAGCACTGGGTGTCCTTGGTGCTCCAACTTTATATCCAAGTGCTTGCTTGACATATTTTTTTAACATCACCAGTATACTTCAAACTGAACACTGGTTTCCCCCCAAACTTGTTTCTGTTCCAGTCTTCCTTGTCTTAGTATACACCACCATCTTTTAAGTTGCTCAACTCTAAGTCCTAAGAATTACTCTTCATTCCCTCTTTCTCTCACTTTATCCGCATGGAAATAACTAACTACGTTATTTCTATCCTCAAAATAAATTCTACACACATCCACTTCTCTCCTTCTCCACTACCAAAATGGTGATCTAAGCCATCACAGTCTTTCAGGGTGGGTGACAGTAGCCACTTCCTAACTGACTTGCTTTCTTATGGTCTTGTCTTTCTGCAATCCATTTTTTGCAGAGCAGCCAGAGTGATCTTTAAATAGTACGTTGATAAAATCTTTTCCCTGCTTAAAACCTTCCAATAATTTCCCAATACTCTTAGAATAAATTCTGAATTCCTTATGTCTGGCTCCTACCTTTCCCTGAGAAGTCATCTCCTACTTCTCTACTCTGTCGTCACTAAACTACAACCTTACATGCCAATTTCAGTGCTGCCTGAGGACTTTTGAGCCAACCAACTCTGTGTTGTGCCTGGAATGCTCACTCCTGGATCTGCACGGGCTGCCCCTCTCTTGTCATTCATAATTCAGCATTAATGTCTTTTCTTCAGGGAGTCTTTCCGGACACCTAATTAAAGTAGCCCCCCGTCACTCTCCATCACACCCACCTACTTGGTTCTTTGCATAGTGTTTGTCATTAGTTGATATTTTTCTATTTCTGTATTTGTTTCTCCACAAGAATATAGGCTCAATTAGAGCCAAACTCTGCCTGCCTGTTTACTCTTGTACCTCTCAGTGCCTAGAGGGATAGTGCCAGGCATCCAGAACAGGTGTTCAATAGACATGGGCTAAAGAAATGCATTCATCAGTGCACTTAGAAACTCTGGTGCCATTATTAAGTCTCACCTTCATCTTAAGAGTGAGCACTGGCTTCTTTTCCATATAACCTTTTCATACAAAAGACTCAGGCTGAAATCCTTATTTGAACTGATGGAGACAAGTACAAAGAAATAAAATAGTGAAGTGATCACCTATGCGTTGGTGATTTGCAGTCTTCTCCTTGCCAATCAGAAGGAGGAAGTTAACTATAGAGGCAGCTACTTGTCACATCTAGAGGTTCTTTTGACCCCAGTGATTAAGATGATGTGCTGATGTAGTGAACTTTTATATTACATTGCCAGAGAACTGTGAAAACAGCCCTTTTGCCACCCTGAGTTCTCAATTTTGGTGATGGCTGTCACTGTTCTGGAAGGAGATGACTCACCTAGCAAAGGGGGTAGGGAATGGGGACAGTGATGGGACAGAAGACAGGACTGATCTGAGGGTCTGTTTCAGAGTCCACTGAAATAAATAGAAAGTGAAGGTGCCATAATACACAGGCACATCTTAATACCATAACATTATATAACTTTGGTACAATTTCTAAAGCCCTCAAGGAAGGAAAGAGCCCACCCTCCTCCTTAGTCATGTCCTCTCCCTAAAATGAGGATGCCAGAAACCAAAAACAGTTTATTCTCTAGTGTCTGGTTCTACCCAGCTTTTCAAAACTCCCAGGACTCCAGGACAGGCAGCTGGGGCCATAGAAAGGAAGGCCCTCATAGTGTATCAACCTTCATCGAGCACTGCTTTCCCTGAGCATATCCTCACTTCTTGCTTCTCGACTTGCTCCTGATCTTCCCCATCACTGACTCCTTGGTCTGGCTTCCTGTTTGTGGCCTCCCTTTGACTGATTACCACAGCGTCTCTTAGCATGTTTCTCCCATTAGGACAACTTCCCTTCCATGTCACCTGTGATTTGGTCCATCTCTCAGGGATATTTCTTCAGGTGTTTAAGGACAACACCCTACCCAGTCTAGTATGACCTCCATGTCAAAGCAGACTCCCTAGCTAGGTTTACCCTACTTAGAACTACACCTTCCTCAGCAAGATAGTTATTTTGGATGGAATGTTTGTGCCCCCATCCCCCCCCCAACAAAACCCTAACTGCCAATGTGATAATGTAGGGAGGTGGAGCCTTTAGGAGGTAATTAGGCTTAGATGACATCATGAAGGTGGGGTCACCATGATGGGATTAGTACCTTTATAAGAAGAAACAAAAGAGCTTGTTCTCTCTTTCTTTCTCTCATGTGAGAATACAGCAGGAAGGTGGCCTCTGCAAACCAGGAAGAGGGCCCCAACCAGAACCTGACCATGCTGACAACCTGATCTCAGACTTTCAACCTCCAGAACTTTGAGAAATAGATACCTATTGGTAAAGCCACTTAGACTATGGTATTCTGTTATAGCAGCCTGAGCTAAGACAATAGTTATTCATCTTTCCTAAAAGTTAGTATATTAAAAAAAAAAAAAAGCCATGTTCTATTATCTCGTAACCTTTAGAGTCAGTCAGGGAGGGAGGAGGTCTTCTATATTTCCAGTCTAAATTTCTCAGGATTTAATTTAATTAGAGCTCATACCAAAATGAAGATTTTGACCTCATGAAAAAAAATGCTTCTTATTTCATTCCTATAAAGAGAACTTTTTCAATCTTTAAGGAACCTTATTTCAATGGTATTTGATCTATCCCTGATTATACAATTATTAGCCTTTTGGTGATCTAACCAATGACATTTAAATGGCATTTATGTGCAGGGCTTGAATTATGGAATCACAAAACTTTTGAGCTGAAAGATACCTCAGAGAAAATATAGTCCAATTCCTGAATTTAAAAGATAAGGGAAGCTGAGCCCCAGATAGCTGAGGTGTCTTGTACAAGGTCACACAGCTTGTCGAAAAATAGAAGAGGAGAAAACATGTGAGATGTCCTTCTTACCATTCCTCCTGTAGTTGAAGAAAAGTGTTTAAAAAGATAAAAAGGGAAAGAAATGGTTTTAGACTCTTATATAAAAAAATAAAATAAAACAAAAAAAAACCCACACTGAACTGATGCCTTCCCAATGTACTTTATCACACTTCAAGGATGTATGTCATTACACAGAAATTCTTTTCTGAATGTAATTTTGAAAAGAGGCTAATTCCCAGATCACTGGGGTGGAGGGGCATGGGAGGGAGTGGGAGCAGATGTCTTAAGAATACCAACCTAAATCATAGGCCCTGGAACCAGTTTCTTCTGCTTCTGTCCTATTGGGAGCATGTTATAAGAGAAAACGAAATTTTCAGCTGCACACAGATTGCTTTATTTAGCACACAATCTTAAAAACACAACATGTTCTCTTGTGATTTGAAGCTTGATTATCTAATTTTCTCTTTGTGGTGCCCCGCCACCAGTAAACACCTGTTAAATGGCCAGAACAGCCACGACTACTCTGTTTATGGTCCTGGGCTCTCCAGGTTTCTCGTCCTTCATGTTCTCCCTGGGAGCGTCTATCCACTTCCATGGCTCCCAGCAGATGGGCCCACCTCAATCTCCAGCTCTGGGCTTTTCTTGGAACTTTAGACTCATTTCTAACTGCCCAATGTGTATCTCTGCCTTGATGTGGGACAGGCACAGCAAACCCAGCAAATCTGAAGATACATTACTTTCCACATGACCCCAAATCAATCTCTCTTTTAGAACCTACCTAACCTTTCTAGGTTAACAGTGTCACCAGGCACTTGAGTGGCTCAGAAGCATCTCTGACTCTTGCTTCTGCATTACCTAACGCAACCAGCCGATCACTAGTCTCTCCCGTCTACCTCTTAGGTGTCTCTGGAATCTGCCTCCCATTCTCTATCCCCTCATCATCTGCCCAAAGTCCGGACTCCATCATCTTTTGCCTAGACTATTATAATAATCTTCTCACAAGATGATAATCCTATTTTCCTTGCCTTCTCCAGTTCCAATATACTCCTATTAAAAACCCTTCTGCGGCTCCCTACTGCCTAAAGAATAAATTCCAAAATCGGAAACATGGAAAAACAGATGATTTTAAGTTTACTTACTTTACATTTAGTTATACTAAGCCATATAAATATGCCATCCGGAAAATTTTATCCATTAGCAATAGATCTGTTCTTAAGAGCCAAATGTGGCATAAGAATATCCAAGCCCTCTTGCACAAAGAAAACTGTGTATTGTGGTTGAGAGGGCACTAAAAGCAGATGGAACTAGACGAAGTTCTGATTCTTACCATGAAGCACCGTTGTGATCTATTTCCTTATCTGTAAAATGGGGATGATAATAGTACATAATGCTCTGGGTTGCTGTGGGAATTACATGCAATGAGACTAACACCTAAAGGTGTTAATATTATTATTATTACTAAGGTTATTATTATTCGATACTATTACTAATATCATCATTACTACGAACATAATAGCTCTTTAAATATCTTAGGATAATTATGACAGGCCCCTCATTATTCATGTCTTCAAATCAAACATTGCACTTCTTACAAATCAGTTTCAAAATCGTGTTGTTTTGAGAATGGCTCTCATTCTGGTCAACGCCTCCAGACCATTAAGAAACTTACCTTGACTTTACCCTAAGGCTTGAAGATAAAAAGAAAATCATCCTTCTGAACAGTTTAAGGGTAATTAATAAATACAAAGCCTCTTTTCCAAAGGTGTTTTCTCTTTTAATCATTATGATTCTAGAGGCTTCAACTTCTCTTTCCTTTAGTGTATACTTTCACTTCCTAATTGGGGCTTTCAAGGAAATTTTAGAGTGACTACCTCAGACCACAAATTAGTCTCTCCTTTCTAAAAATGCACCTTCCAGGTTTTGGTCAGAGATTATTGGCAGGAAGTGAGGGGAAGGTTTGCACTTCCCTTCTGTGGCTTCCTAAAGCAGTACTATCAATCTAACACTTTTCACCAGCTCTGAATTTACAGTCATTTTAATAAGTAAAAGAGGATAGTTGGTAGAGCAGCAAAATTGTTCTTCCCTTGCTATGAAAATGAAAACAGCAAACACAGTATCTTATCAAAGCAAGAGAAGTCCTCCCAAGAAGTCAAGATATTGTTAGAGATGTCTTCAAAATATCAACAGATAACGAGATTGGGCAATGAGCCAATGATATCCAAGCAGAATATATTTATTTGTTTCTTATGTGACTTAAATGATATTTCAAAAGTACCAGGGACTTTCCATTTAACACATTCACAGCGTAGTTACTTCCACCCTGGGTGTGAATACTGAGGAAGTTTTAAAACAAAATCACTGCAGTAAAGCTTGATGGAGGTAGCATCATGGGAAAGAGTTCTTAACTCTAAATATTTCAGTCTTAATGTTGGCCCATCAGTTACTAGCCCTGTGACCCTGGGCAAGATGCTTCATCTCTTTAGATCTCCATTTACTTAACTATAAAATGAGGAGGGGCAAAAAGAGGAACCCAATACATTGTTTTGGAATGAAGGCCAAGTGAAGATAATGCACATCATATGCCTAACACAGAGTGTACCACACAGTAGTTACTCAACAACTGTTGGTCAAACACAAGTGTGATTGGACAAAACTGCTATTTGAATAAAACTGCTATGAATCTTACTTCATTTTTGCTTATTAGAGATCCAATGCAGTGACACCAAGTAAAAAAATCCAGTCAACAGTTTTAAATTTTATCTCTTCATCATTTGCTTTCAGTCCACATAAAATCAAACACAGGTGGCTTTTATTCCCACTAAAATGACCAGCTGTTCTATCACCAGGTAGAAATGCCCTGAGTATTTCCTTCGACACGCTGCACTTTGTTGTTCTGTAAACTTAGCTGCATAGAAACCTGTAAAGTCTAAAGAAATTTTATTCCTAAAGTTCTGTGCAAGGTCAGGGAGTGGCATATGATTAAGAAAAATGTCACTCAAATATCTTGATTGGGAGTGCTCTGCAAAGTAAACTATTATCCTGGCAAAGGTGTTGATAATGAAAGGAAAGATCCGCCCCGCCCGCAAAATAAAAATTCCAGCAAGCACACGGATGGCTTTAATTAGGTGTTAAATATGGGAACATGAGTAACAATCAAGTCATACTCCTATCAGCCTGTAAAATATTATTATATTTATTGCAGTCAGGAGGGGTGTGGGCAATGAGTTTTGACGGATGTTCAAAGGACTATAGGACAATTATACAAGTCTCAGATTTCCTTGGGTTTCATGGTGATTAGATTAGCTGCTGTTCTGTTAGAAGTCAGATACAGGGGCACACTACATATCCCCCTTCCTTGTTATATAGGGTTCAACTGACATTATTAGGTGGTGAATACAAGATCACAATTAACCAAATTAAGTCAGTACAAAATACCACAATGTATGTTTAATAAGCTGTTTTTCCAGTATTAATCTAGATAAGTAAATAAACTACATTGTCTTAATTCAAGAATATGTAAATTTGATTTTCTTTTGATTGATCAAAACATGTTCATAGATAGTAAAATAGCATCCCTTAATGGAAAGTCCAGAGCAGAGCAAAATGTGGCTAATAATATCGTTAACATTTATTGATTTCTAGATATACACATGCATAGAGTTCTAAGCACTTCATAGATATTTAATCATTTAATCCCTATAGTAATTCTATGAATATCTAATGTAGACACTATTATCAGCCCCATTTTATAGATGAGAAAACTGAGGCACAAAAATGTTAACTAATATTTGGCAATACCTGAAGATAGTTTTTTTGACTGTCACTACTGAAAAGGGAGAACTACTGGCATCTAGTAGATAGAATCCAGAGATATTGCTAAATATCCTATAATGTACAGAACAGCCCCACAACAAAGAAATGTCTGGCCCAAATGGTCAACAGAGTGGAGGTTGAAAACACTGCTCTATATCATACTGCCTCTGGGATCAGTTACACCTTTGCTATAAAAGATGTGGTCTGCAGACCAGCAACATTCCATCACCTAGGAGGTTATTAGAAAAGCCCACCCCAGATCTACTGAATTAGAATCTGCATTTTAATAAGATCCCCAGGTGATTCATCTGCACTCTGAAGTTTGAGAGGCAGTGAGTTATTACTATTAGCTACCATACTGTAAAAGGTCTCTAATAAGACAAATACACGTTTGTCCCGTACAACAATCTCGTTTCCATGCACAGGCACGGAGTGGAAATGTTAGGAAGATGATGGAGCAAGAGGGAAGGAGGATGGACAGACTCAACAGGGATGTAATATTAGGGGCTGGAATTTTATTCAGCAGACGGTTACCTGAAGTAGCAATCAAAGGTAAGTACAACCTGAGTCTACAAAAGATGGACAGAAACAACACTCAAAATCTAACTCCGTCCTCAGGACTAAGAGTGGAAGACATAGGCAGATGGCCAGGAGCTAGGCAAAGGCAGGCATGCAGTGGAGGGGACAGTGAGACGTGGGGATGGGCAGCAGGGTGATTGTCACAAATATACAAGCCAGCCAGGATAGCAAAGTTCTTTACATCTGGATACCAGCTATGTGGACTGGGGCTTGGCCTGATTTAAAGGCACAAGAACAAAGGAGGCCTATTCACCTAATAAGATTGGTATGTATTTCCACCATGAAAACTAAAGGAAATCCCACAAAGTGAAGTCAGGAGGACAGAAGAGGAGGCTACAAGGAGTTCTACCACTCAATGTCTATTACAGGAAGAACTGTCAACTATAGACCCCACAGAAGAACGGTCAGCAGGAAAGTATTATCAATTGCAAGCCCCAACAGGGAAAGATGGAGGTTGTACCTCCTATAAGATACTGACTAGCGCTGCAACTAAGCCAATGAGAAGCTGTCATCACCCTGAACTTGTGCTTTCCTCCAATGGACTTCCATTCAAAACAACCCGTTCCTTCTTCCTTCTTTTCTTCCATAAACTACCATTCCTCTCCTTTGTTGTTAGACTTGCCTATGGTTTTGCTATAGCTTGCATGTCTCCAATTGCAGTTTTCTGTTATTCCCAAATAAACACATTTTTTGCTGGTAAAATGACTGTTTCATTTTTAAGATTAACACCACAGAGTGAAACTTTTCCAGAACACCTTTTTAACAGTCAATAAGGTAAAAGCGCTGCCAAAATACAAAACTCCAACAATAATGTGTCATTCTTTTAGGAGAAGCCTCCTGTCCTTTTAAGAAATACATGCACAGCAGCTAATGGAGACGCACAGAGAGCTCCTACTCCCAAGGGACCCTCAGAATTGACCACAAAGCGCTTTAGAAGGACACTGATATAAAAACCCTTACACAATTTTGCATTTGGAGATTTAAGACAATACTTTTGTCAAAGCATGTTTCCTCCCCCACAGGCTTCTCAAAGCAATAAGCAAAATAACAATGTTTTGTGAACTTTACCAAATGTTAACTGGGAAACCCTACTGTTTTTAATTGTGCTTGAATAAATACAGACCAGGATCTATGAGTGCAAATAAAGTGGTTTCTTTCCCACTCCCCCTTCTCTAGAATCAGCTTTGTACTGATGGGTGGCTATTCCCAAAGGCAAAGGTGAGGTAAAGGCAAGAATGAGGCAGAATCCTCAGAGCCCAACCACTGTGAAAACCATTTCATAGTAAACCGAGAATTTAAGAATACTACTGTTGTGGTTATCCAAATAATTTCCCTTGCCATCATTCTCTATTCTGAAATCACCACCCTCACTATTGTATTAAAATCAGAGGATTTGGGGATGAATGGATCTGAAAAGATTTTCTAGCACAAAAGTTTCCAAATGTGGGGTCTTCACACTTGGGGAGAGAGGGCTACATTAAAATCAGCCAAGAACCTTTCCAAAATGCATAGTTGCTGGGCCCCATCCCCGAGAACTCTCCTTCAACAGGTTTCAAGGGGGGTCCAAGGAATTTGTGCATCTAACCAACTCCTCACATCATTCTGATGTTCAGCAGGTTTAGGGAGCACTGTCAAGTTTAACTTCCCCATTTTACAAATCAGGAAAGTGAGAACCAGACAGTGAATTCATTACAATGCCAGAACTAGCATCTTGATCTCCAAGCTTAATGTATTTTGCTGACCTAATCTTATCATTTTTTTTCATTTGATCAATACTGCATCATAGTAAACTACAGTGTTTCAGAATGTGATCCACCAGAGGTGCCTGGGTGGCTCAGTCGGTGAAGTGGGTGACTTCAGCTCAGGTCATGGTCCCAGTGTCCTGGGACTGAGCCCCATGTCAGGCTCCCTGCTCAGCGGGGAGCCTGCTTCTCCCTCTCCCTCTGCAGCTCCCCCTGCTTGTGCTCTCTCACTCTCTCTCTCAAATAAATAAATAAAATCTGTTAAAAAAAAAAAGAGATTATGATCCACCAAATGCAGGAGAATCCAGAATTTGGAGCTAGGCTCTTTTCTATTTTTTTCTACTTCCCATTTCTACTCATTTTAATCCATGTAAAAATGAAACAGCCTCCCAGATACTCCTAAACACCAGCCTCCTGGACTTCACAGGGTGAGGAGAGGAATGCTCCTCGAGAAACAGTCTGCAAATTCATTGTGTATTCAATGACATTCCATAATTGTATTTTCTCCCTTTTGATCTCTTATGGCTTTATTGTTCTTGAACTCTCAAAGAATCTCCAGTTATACCCCAAAAGAAAAATTGCATCATTATAACTCAGGAACATCGATGTTTTACCTCCGTGGCCCTATTGATTGGTCAGCTTCAACTATCATAATTGCCTTTTTACCCACATATATACATACGTTTTAAGGGGAAGTTGATTTTAAGAACACGTCCACTGTTTAATTTTCCCTCATTGCATTCATGATTTAAAAAGCGACTCACCTAATGTATTCACAAAACAAAGAGCATTAAGAAAGAAAAAGTGTAACAATTAAGATAGTGGTATTGTTTTGTCTTGTTTCTTTGAGGGGTAAGGGATAACGAAAACAAGAACAAAAAAACCCAGAGACTATTTTTTTTAATCTTTTTTTTATTTTTTATTTATTTATTTGAGAGAGAGAGAGTGAGAGACAGAGAGCACGAGAGGGAAGAGGGTCAGAGGGAGAAGCAGACTCCCCGCTGAGCAGGGAGCCCGACGTGGGACTCGATCCCGGGACTCCAGGACCATGACCCGAGCCGAAGGCAGTCGCCCAACCGACTGAGCCACCCAGGCGCCCGAGGCTGTTTATTTTTAAGGAAAGGCTCACTCCTGTTTGTGAAAATATGTCCAAATTCTAGCTGAATTAATTGAGCTCACTGCTTTGCTCTGGGGTACAGGTGTACTGTTACTATGGCTATTTCTTTTTTAGGCATTAAGTTTTAAAGACGGGCAGGTAACCCTAACAGCCATGGCTTCCCTGCACAGTATGCCTCCTGTTTAGTCCAGAAACTTTACAATTTTTTTGGTATCTTAATAGCCACATTATTTTCCCTGGTATTATCATGTTAACAAATATGTGTTCATAAAAGACTCAAAACACCTCCATCTATCAAAACTGTCTAAGCTGTAGGGCCTACATGGTATCCTGCCACCTCTGGGAAGTGCTCTGGAATCATCCAACTTCTACTCTTCCTACACATCTGGCATCAAGATTGTCTATGCCTTTGCTACTCAAAGTGTGGGCTTCACAACAGCAGCAACAACATCACCGGGAAGCTTATTAGAAATGCAGAATCTTGGCCCCACCTTAGACCTACTGTATCAGAATCTACATTTTACTAAAATCCCCAAGTGGTTCATATATTCATTCAAGTTTGAGAAGCACCACTCTATGCCATGGAAGTCTTCGTTAGAGTCTGCTTCAAATCTTTTGTCTCCCTCAACTCAATTCGTACACCTTACAGAGAGCAACTGTTGCGTCCTCTCAGCCTTCGGTACCATGGAAGTCTGTGATGGAGTTTAAGATAATACTTGTGTAGCAGACACAGTTCGGGGCATGGCCAACAGCTCTTTCTCACCTCAAACCTTGTTAACAGTACCTAGACTTCAATCAGGTGCGCCTGTTCAGGTGCTCCAAAGGAAGTGGGGCCCAGGCGCAGGCCATGGGGACAAATTACAATCCGTCAATGCTGATCATGGTGATCCCACTTCTCTTCCCAGTGACTGGAGATCAGGGAAATACAATTCCAGCCAACTTACTCATGAAGGATGGCCCCTGGGAAAGGATTCTGAGCAATGACAAGGGATGTAAGTACTAAAAAGTCCCATTTTTTGATTCCGGATATTTCTTGATGAAGATGTGCTTAAAACTAAATAAAGCATCTTGTGAAGAGGGTTAACCCAAGAGAATACTCAACAATGGTTGAGTTGAAAGAACCTGAAGGAAGAACCTGAATCTCTACAGTATCCCCATGCCACCAAATTCATCAACCTTGGACTTGCTTTACCTCCAGTCTTCTTGTCACATGACCCATAGAAATCATCTTATTAGGCCATCTGAGTTGGATTTTCATTACCTGGAACGCTAAATATTCTAACTCATAAAACTGTTGACTAAAATAATGACCAATAATTAGGGATGTACATTCACCCTTTACATATACTATCTCATGTGATTATTATGTCAGTTTCAAGCTAAAGACACCATTGTCCCTACTGTACTGACATGGAAACTAAAATTCAGAGGGATGAACAGTTCCAAGATTCAGGACTTGAACCCAGGTTTGCCAGATCCAAAAGCTCAGACATGTTTTTCCATTCTCCTTCCATGGTTTGACTTGTTAATAGCCATGATAATTTACCATGATCTTTGGGAGGATTATGTTCCAGCTTGGCTGGGAAGGGGAGTCCTTTATAGGTTTTCTTGAGAGTAGTTTATTTCCTTGCTTTACTGATGACACTGCATGAACAGATGCATGGGTTATCTAAAATGGGAATAATCTCATCCTACAAAACTCTATTCCCAAAGAATCCGACAGCATGCCAAGCAGGCTCGAGATGAATAAAATGAAGCTCCCAGTTTGTGGAACTATTCATTGCAAAGAGATGTTGTGTTATAAAATTAATGAATCCTTCCAAGAGAGTTGATAACAATGAACTGATAGCCAATTCCTGACATGTACATATAGGTCTGAAGGGAGATGAAACCTCTACAAGTAGTGCCAGAGGAAAACATAATACTGTACTTCTTTTAGTCTACTAGTTCACTTTGAAAGTATGTGGCTCAGCTTTCAAATTTGCCCAATTTAGGAGAGCATCTGCATTCATTTGTTCAGATGTTTTGTCTGAAAGAGGAGATATCCAAATACGTGAAAGCCTCCAAAAACACTTCCTAAATATTTCATTTGCCATCCCCACATGACGGAGTGGTAGAGACACAGCCCTTGAAATGAGGCCAACAGTTTACTCAGGCTGGACTCCAAAATTATAAAAGATGAAAGGCTTTTTGGCCAGTCCTTAACTCCCAAGGTAGTGTCATTCTTATTCTTAGATATGTCATTTCCTGGGTAAATACAGATATATATAACGAGCAGCAGTGTTTTTTGAAATAAAAGGAGAATACATGCTTAGATACAATTAGCAACATTAAAGGAAAGAAGCTACCTTTCCACCAAAACAAGGCCCTAGCCTCACACAAAGTGAACGTCTTGGGGCACTGGTCTTCCACTCTCCATGTGCAGGCTAACCTTGGAAGGTCAGCCCATGTAGACAGAACGCTAAATCTAGCTCTTAGTTAGGTTATTTAGTCATACAATGGAAAATTCAGTCCCAACGGTTATGTAATGCACGTAAACAATGTTTGTCTTTTTTCATTTTGATGTTAAAATCTCTCAAATCTGTTGTTGGAAGTGACCAATTATTTCAGTTAAAAGAAATGAACTAATAATTCAAGCACTGCTAATTAACTCTGGAAATGGTGTTAATCCACTCAGCATTTTATCCAAAAATATTCTACTTGTGCTTCTTAAAATAAGGACTCTGACTCATTATTGTGAGAATCAGAAAACTGTGTCTCTATCTCAAGTCAATAGAACAATGAAAAGGACTTATTTCAGTATTTCATCTTCTGATTGAATTTCTGAGTTTCACACAGGCATTTCTAGTAATTAGGAGGAAGACAAAAGATGTCCAGGAATAGAGGAAAATGAACCACCCTAACTGCTAAAGTTGAACATGTACCACCAGTTTGTTATTAATGCAAATAAGGAATTTTAATTTTTTCTTCCTAATTAAAAGTTGATTTAAACCCATCTTTTTTGATAGATCAAACCATCTAGTTAGTCAAAGAAGACCCATGATATGATTGATGATTTTTATATATTTTTGGAAGAGAATCTCCAAAATGTTAAGCAATCATTGCATGGCAAATTCGCTTAAACTATTGACATTTAAGGAAGTTAAAATCTTTAACTTAAAATCAGTTTTAAAAAAAATACTTATTAATTTCTAAACTGAGATCATGCTGATAGACATTTTTACTAAAATTGAATATAAAAATTTTGACTATAAATGCATATTGTTGAAAGTAAAGCCTGTTATCACACACATACATATGATATTATGATAAAAACGTAAGTCTATGGGGATTAAGGAGTGTATTTGTTGTGATGAGCACCGGGTAACGTATGGAATTGTTAAATCACTATATTATACACCTGAAACTAATTTAACACGGTATGTTAAATGGAATTCAAAATTAAATATAATTCAAAATAAAACATAATTCTAAATAAATTATTATTTTTTAACAGTGACCAGTTCATATTTTTTAATTCAGTTAGCCAACATGTAGTACATTATTAGTTTTTGATATAATGTTCAACAACACAAAATAACCCAAGAATTAGAAATCCTGAATTCACAATTTCTGTTCCTTTTGCACAGCTTATATCATAACAATAACAAAAAACTTTAAATGATGGCACAGCATTAAAAAAAGAAAAAACTTTTTACTGCTATTTTCAGCCAATATTTAGCTCTTCTTCTCATGAAGTAATAAAGGCCTATCACCTTAAAATTTTTCACTAAGTAATATAAGATCATGGCTTTTTCATTGTTTGGGTAATAAATGCTGTTTACTCAGAGGTATATAATTATATGTTTCCAAAGATTATTTTATTTTCTAAATTATGAGCCTATCTTCTTAGAGTGAATCTTTATTCTTTTTATACAACATTCAAAGCAAAGCCGAATGGCAGTTGGGTAACAGTCTCAAATTTTCCTTCATTGTGAATGTTGCTTCCAATGCCCAAAGCTCCTGGCGGCACACTTGCAGACTTGATAGAAATACAGAAGTCCCTTACAGCAGCTTACCAGGAAACCTGAGAAGGCTAATATTACATTGACTATTCTTACAGATGAATAAAGGTTTTCTTCTGGAGAAGACAAAAAGTTGCTATAAATATGAATTCTAATAGCTATGGAGATAGGAGAATGGAAGGCATCTCTCTCTCTCCTTTTAAAATCATTTTCCATCAGTCAGTAAAGACTAAACAATCTTTTGGTTCAAAAAATTTGTAAAAATGGCTCTTGTCTGAATAGAGCTACAATTCAAGATATTTATATTTCATTTTCCTCCTCTAGTTAAAGATTTGCTGACCAACCTAAATCCAAGAAGTTCTGTTTTTGGAGTTCTGCTTTAGGAGAATGGTTTACACAATATTAAAAAGTGGGAAGAGACAGCAAAAATGATCTACTCCAGTAGTTTTTATTACATTTCAAGGTTGGGAACCTTCTGTGTTCTTTTTATTTCCCCAAACCCCAACAGCTGATGTGATATGAGAACAGGTTCAAAGGATGTGTAGTAGGAACAAATGAAACATGACTGCTATGACCAACAGATCCTTGAACTCTCCCATGAAATTCAGTTTATTAAGTCTTTCAAATGCATTTTATACTTTATGGATGTGTATCTCTTCCCAACTCAGCATGTAGTGTGACTGCCTCATTTGGTTCTCTTGGACATCCTCCAACCTCTCAGACAGCTCTGTGCACCAAAGCACTCTCTTTTGACCCTACCCTTTGCCTGAGCCCCTGTAACAGCTAGTTTTCTGAGCCCCACCAGCTTCACTGGGGTGCAACCTGACAGTGCCACACAGTCCGAGCCTAAGCCCAAGCCCCACACCTCTCCCTTCCCGCCCACCACTGCCTGGGAGCCATTGAATAAAGATTTCTTGTGGTGGTGCCATCAACCACATATAAGTCAACTTGACTGGCCAAGAAGTGCCCGGATTAAACATTATTTCTAGGTGTGTCTGTGAGGGTGTTTCTGGACGAGATTAGCATTTGAATCCATGGACTCAGTAAAGTAGAGAGGGACATCATCCAATCCCTTGAGGACTGCACAGAACAAAAGTCAGAGGAAGGAGGGATTCACCCTTTTTTTTCGTACCTCAGTGTTGAGCTGGGTCACCTCATATTGTCTCTTTCCCTCAGACTTGGAATTACATTATCAGACCCCTGGTTGTCAGGCCTTCAAATATATACCGAATTATACCACTAGCTTTCCTAGGTCTCCAGCTTGTAGACAGCAGACTGTGGGACTTCTCAACCTCCTTAATGATATGAGCCAACCCCTCATGTTAAATCTCCTTTTATAACCTATTGGTCCTGTTTCTCTGGAGAACGCTGATAGCACATTTCCCTTTTTAGAAGATTTTGAAACACATTTCATAAGGCTCTCCAAAAGGTCCTGACATGAGTGACTATGTCACCTGTAGCAATGGCCCACTCAGCCACCAATATTAATTTTCCTCCTTTCCTCTTCCATTTTCCCCAGCCCAGAGCTCCCATTGGCTAGACTCACTTCCCAAATCATCTACCCACAACCAAGGCTCTGACTCAGGCTCCATTTTGAGGAGGATCCCAACTAAGACACGTAGAACCTCATCATGATCATACCATGGTTACCTGTGAACAACAGCTTGCCATAAACTAGTTACTTTACTCAAAGAGCTGACAGATCTAAATCAGAAAATTAACACTGAATGATACAGTGAGGATGTAAGTAGGATTCAAACCCGGGTCTGCTGGAGACTCAAAACTGCCTTCCATGCAATACTTTCAGAACAATACTCTGCAGATAATTAGAAGGTGGCATCAACTATACATTACATTTCAAAGTGCTTCAAAGTTGTCCAGGTATTTCCTAATACAGACAATAAAAACTGCTATCTATTGAGGGCTTTCTCTGTGCCAAGTTCTGTGTGCATTTGTGATTTCATTTCATCTTTACAGCAAACATGTGAAATAAGCCAGACCCCATTTCCTCATTTTTGGGTTACAACACCTGCCAAGTAAATAGACAGTCAGTTCTTGTTTATTGAATTAAATTGAACTGTAATAGTTTGGAAACAATAGGTCTGTTCCATCTTTTCAGTTTCTTTCAGAAAAATGTCGTGGACCTAATGCTCACAAATTTCCTAAAAATTTCTACTTTGTTCTTTGACAACATATTCTGGTGCCTCCAGAACAAAGAGAAACATATTTTCAAAGCACAGCCTCGTAGTATCTTCAAAGGAGGAATAAAAGTGTTGGATTCACTCAAGGAGATTAGTATTGTGGAATTATGGAGTCATGGTGAACCTCAGAAGGTTATCTAGTTTATAACCTTGCCTCCAGGCAGAACTACAACAAAGATATCATGAACGCATTTCTGTCTGTGTCTACAGGTCAAATCTTATCATAACCCAGGATAATCCCAAACTCCAAATGATGAAAAAGATCCCTCTGATCCAACAATTGCCCAGTTTATTTCAAACAGTGTTTGATAAGGCAACATTCTAACAAGAAACATTTTAGTGGGCCAGAAAATGAAAACTTAAATGGGAAGAGAATTTCAAAAAACTACATAAAGACCAAAGATTCTGGGAGCATGGATTTGCATCCACATGTTCATTTTATTTTTTTGAAATTACAAACCCTGGACTCTAAGAGAAATTAAAGAGCAAAGAAATCCTGAAACTATAAAACTTCATTACACCAGTAAAATAAATACCTATTTCTTATAGGTCAGGAGTAAACGATCATCATTACATGTACTCCTTCATTGGACTAATAAACACGGTCTTGTTCCAAGAGCCCCTGGGTCAACGTACAATAAAAATGTGAACAAGAAGAGGAAAAGAAGGATAATATCTTTGAGCACCTTCTAACCCAGCAAGTGAGTTTTTATGTACACTTTTTCCATTAAAAAATGCAAAGATCATTTATGAAAATAGGATGATAATGACGGGGCCTGAAGTGCATTCATCAGAATTCCATTATATGCTAGCTCATTATTAGATGCTTTCTGCATACAGCACGGGTCAAGATACCTCCTCTGAGACATCTCAACTGCATCCAGCAAAGCACAACATCAGGTTTTCTCACAGTGTCAGACTTATGAAAAGACGGAGTCAAATCTCTTCATTCACTACAAATGAAGGAAGATAACGAATGAACTTAATTAATTAGCTAATTTATTAATTAAAGATATCCTAAAACTACTGCTATGTTGTCCGTTGAGGAGGAAGACGTTGATTTTGTGGAGAGTCATCTATACGGTGATAGAAATGGCTTTTCCATGATGAACTGGCATGACAATAGAACATTAGTTTTCCCATTCGCCCTCACACCTGGGTCCCATGAGCCCTTACAGTGCTGCCTCTCTGTTATTCAGAACACGGCACTGGTGTATCCAATATCATCTATTTCATGTGTGCTTAGTCTCTGCCCTTTCTATTTGTGGCCATCCCTGCTTGAGCCACATACCAAATCAAGGACCAGTACCAACTCCAGGACTATCCTGGCTATTGGAAAACTCTAGGACATGTGTCCTCTGGAAAACTAACCAAAGTTGTTGTTGCTGGTATGATTGTTGTTTTAATTTTAATAATTCTATTTGGACATCTTCCTTAAAAATGTGTTTCTGCCTTAATATAAGGTGTAATGCAGCTTAGTTAAATAGTGTAGCATTAGCATTCTAGTACAGTATTACTATTACAGTGTAGTATTAGTATTATAGTATAGTATAATATAGTATAGTATTAGCATAGTCTGGAAGAATATACTGAATATATATTTTTGTATCAGTGAGGTAAATAATGTTAGCTGTTATGACAAATCCCAGCAGACAAATCCTGGAAACTCAATACAAAAGCTGTTTATTTTTCACTAGTATCCCATCTAATTCATGACTACAGCAGGTAGGTTCCCAAACTCCATGCATGCTGTGCCATGCTGTTGTTGGCTCCAGTCAGTGGAAAGGGAAAGAGAAGGTAGAGGGGGTATAACAGCTTCTTATAAGTCTTGAATAGGAGGGGTGCCTGGGTGGTTCATCGGTTAAGCATCCAACTCTTGATTTCAGTTTAGGTCATGATCTCAGGGTTGTGGGATCGAGCCCTGCATCAGGCTCCATGCTCAGCATGGAGTCTGCTTGAGATTCCTTCTCCCTCTCCCTCTGCCCTTAATCCCACTTGGGTTTTCTCTCCAAATAAATAAATAAAATCTTTAAAAAAAATCTTGAATAGGAGTGCCGCTCATCACTGGGAATCAGGATATGACTGGTATAGCCAGAGGCCATATCTAAATGCCAGGAGGGTTGGAAATTCAGTCCCTGGTTGCACAGCCATTTCCAGCTAAAATTCTATCATGTGGATGACACAAATGGACTGCAATAGGCAATTAGCCATCTCTCCCACATTGTTCTAGAGCACACCTGTAAAAGGCATTCCCCCTTACTTGTTCTTTGGCTGGGTTTCAGATAGGTGAAATTTGCCACATGGCTGATGTACAAGATATTTAATGAAAGGATAATCTCTCTCCTTATTATGCTTGCTTTACTCACAGCCACATTCATGTCTCAAGTTCTTGCCCACTTGGGTAAAATTTTTAACTGATACCTTAGTGGCTACTCTTCTTTCTGCTTCTAGATCCCTAGCTATATAATACCAAATGCTTAATACTGAAATTTGCAAAGAAAGCTGGTCTTTCCTTTGAGCTGAGCTTAAATGTGGGTTCATGTATAGACCCACCCTGTCTCTAATAAGCTCTGTCTTTTTTTTTCTTCTGAATCTATCATAGATTCCAAGGTTGAGACAAAGTTCTTTGCCAACAGACTCCATCTATCATAGAAAACAAATCTGGTAAGCTTTTTAATTTATTTCTTTAACAAATATTAATGAGCACCTACTATGCATAAGATACTGTGCTAGACTGGGGGACCGCTAGGCTATATAAAATGCAGTCCTTACTCCCAAAGCATTTATCAGTAACATAAAGAATAAATACAGTCCTTCCTAAATTTTTTCTCCTTTCTTTTTTCCCTCAAAGAAAACAAAAAACAAACAAACAAAAAACAGAACAAAAAACCCTCCCAAATATTTATTTAGAAACCAAGTCCAGTAGAGGGCAGTACACACACACACCTCCACTAGCACCCCTGCACCCCCAATAGATCTAGCTAAGTAGATAGAACAAAGTGGAAGTTCCTTACATAGTACCAAGTGCATGGTAGGTATGTAATTGATTCTCAGAAAAAAAATAGACATAGAGTAGCAAGGAAGAAAGTATTTACAAACAAGGAGATGTGCCCTAAATAAAATTAGTATTCTAAAAGATAACAAAGAACAACCTAATTTATTCTTCATGTCTTAGTAATTGTTGCAAAAACACAGTATACATAGAATGCAGTAAAAATCCACTTATAGTGAAAATGCTCTGTAATTCAGCTCTATTATCATATTACTGTTTGATTTGTTTTCTCTGAACTCTGATACAGCTATGAAAATGAGAAAATAAGTGTAACATTTTTTTCATCAGTGAAAATAGAGATAGATGGAACTTAATTATTGAAACTGTCATGTACCTTAGTCACCCACATGCGTAGATAAATTGTCCAGTTCTCCAGCACATTTTAACCATAAAATAGAGCAAGAGATAAGCACTAACTCATTAACACTGTATGAAATTGTTCAGTTTATTAATAAAAGACTCACTGTAAGAGAGCCTTGTGAGTACATAAGGGAGATTTACATATGACATTTGCAGAAAAAAAATGTGTACATTTGCTGTTAATAAATTTAGAGCAAAAGTTTTTCTCCTCATAATAAGCCTATATACATAGGTTGTGTATTGTGTTGTAATTATGGTCCTCAAACCAGAGAATTGCTAAATTAGCACATCTAATGAAATCACTACATTCTGGGGCTCAAAGAACCTTTGTGAGGTCTGCAAGGAAAAGCACTCAGCATGGCATGGCTGCCCTTTGCAGCCACAGAGTGCTGATTCATCCCCTCTAAGTAGATGCCCAATGATTGAGCATCTATTACCGAAAAAGTAAGTATGATATAATATTAACTCAATCCCACTTTAATTAAAGGGAAAAAAATCCCTTTCATTTGGGAGTAGCAAAGTTTTGTTAGCACCATTAGTAGTAGAAATGGCTTCTCCCTCCTTTTTACTAGGTGAGTGCAACTGAGAGGAGCACATAAAAATTAGACAAAAATGGCAAAAAGAGAAAAATAAGACATTTCAGGAACTCTGGGTCACATAAGATATTTTATCCTTCTTTCCACTAAGGTTGTAGCCCTTCAGATTTTCACCCTGACATTTGGGTTTTTTAATACTGTATTGGGTGTCAGGGTAAACATTTGTCATACTTTCAGATCAATTTAGGAAAAAAAAATCAATACTTTAAAAGAGTATGTGTCAAAATGCCCCTACCCCTTTCCCACTTTGAACTTTCTCAAGCTCTAAAAAGTTTCCTTCAATTTCTCATCTTCTGAAATCTAAGTGCTTCTCCCCCCTGTCCACCAGGCTTGCATTTCATCAATTCTTGAAAATGAAAACAAAACAAAACAAAAACAAAAACAAAACACCACCACAACAATAAACACTGTTCACGCTAACTTGGTTGATAAAGGAAAGAAGAGAAGTGCCAACAGCTTGTTTAATGACAATTTCCTGAGAGGTAGTTCTGGCAAATACATGCATTTTGGAATTAGGTGCCCTCTGAACGGTAGCAGCACAGGGAGGCGTGAGCTGGGCCTGGAGGACACAGCAGAAACTACATTCACTTGTATGCTAGAAGGGAGAAAATAACTAGGAAGTGCTGCACCAGTTGCACTTTTCCTCAACAGCCTTTTTTTAAACAAACAATAGAAACTGCTGCATTTGATTTTATGAAAGTCCTATAAAGAGTGCATTTCTCCTGAAAATGATTCAAGAAAAGGGTGGATTACTCACTAGCTCCTGAGTTTGCAACGTTCTCACTTGTGTTGGAAGTTTGGGGAAGTTAAGTTTATTGCCTTGCTAAGGATCTTCATATTAAGGATTCTCAAGCTTTCTACTTTCTCACTGGAAACACAGAGCGACTCTGTAGAGTTGCCTACCCTCGCCCTGCTTCCAGATAGTGATAGCAAATGTTTGAGTTGCACTTTACAGTAACAAACGACTTTCTTGTATGAATGCTTGTGTGAGGCACAGAAGTACTGTGACATAGGCAGTGTTATCTCTGTCAAACAGTGAATTGTAAAACCTACCAGAAACAGATCAACCTTCACCCTGCTGGTCATGAAGCATGTCATCATATGCCACCTCGTGCTTCTACTGGCTGCTTTGTCTGTATGTTTTTTCTCTCCAATTGGCCTGTAAAATCTTCCAAAGATTATATCATACACTTTTGTCTCACCCTTTGCTCTAGCACAATGTTGAATAAAAATAAATGTTCTATAAATGAAAGAATGAGAAAAAAATGAAAGAATGGATGAACAAAGAACGACTCATCAGGGAAGAAGCCATTACAATTTATCCTGAGAACCATAAAGCCAGAACTTTTGAGTATAAAGAAATGTGGCTCCATGTCTAGGCTGAATCCCTGCCCATTCAATTTGGGGCCTTAATGGCTTTCACAATTTGAAGTACGGATGGAGCACAACTGATATCTTTTTTCTCTGTTGGGCTTCTCTCCTGAACTTCAAGATACCTATTTGGCCACTTTCCCCACTCTCCATGAGATGTCCTCCTTGCCTGAGCTGGAAGATCTGTCCTTCTTCTGAATTTCTAGAGTATTTGTAGTCAAGCCAGCACTCAGTCATTCCCTAGATTTTTTTTTTATTTCATTTTTTGACAATCTTGTTTCTCAATTTTAGACTGTCTTGTATTCCTTTTGGATCTGCCAGGATATTTAACATAGTAGCAGAGTCATGTCATGGACGCTCATAAATATTTTTATTTAGACAATGGTTTTAGTCATTCATGCATTCAACAAAGATTGTAAAATATCTACTCTGTACCAGGGACTGTTCTGAGCATAGAGATACATCAGTAAACAAAACGAAGTCATTGCCTTCACGAAGCTTATATTCTAGTAGTAGGAGACATATATAAACAAACAAGCAAATAACTAGTACAGCAAATGGTGAGAAATGCTATGGGGGAAATTAAGCAAATAAGTATATATCTTTATATAATATAAGAGTGCTCTAGAGCAGTGGAGATGGAAGTAATGACATTTGAAGCAGATTTAGACAGGAAAGTCCTCACTGACAAGGTAATTTTTGTGTAGAGATCTGAAGGAAGCAGGTATAGGAAACAGATATCTGAAAGAAGAGTATTCTAGGTTGAGGACGCGAGTACAAAGGCCCTGAGGCTGGGTCAGGCTTAACACATTTAAAGACCATTAAGGCTTACAAAATGGCTGGAGTATAGTGAGTCAGAGTATAGAAGATGAGGTCAAAATGTTGTGGGGACCAGACTGTAGGCCACTGTAAGGACTTTGGCTTTTATTCTGAGTGAGCTGGGAAGCCATTAATGAGCCTTGTGAAGGAGACTGATATAATCTGATTTAGATTTCATATAATCATTAGGATGAAGATTAGAATGTAGGGAAGCAAAAAAGAAAAAAAAAATGCGAGGAAGCAATAATGGAAGTAGAGAGATCAGTTAGAAAACTACTATAGCTGTCCAGGTAATAACAGTGGAGGTGGTGAGAAATGTCTGGATTCTGGATGTGTTTCGAGCCAATAGGGTTTACTTATAAATCAGATGTGGAATGGGAGGGCAGGAGAGGAGTCAAGGAAGATGCTGAGGTTTTGGTCTGGGTGACTAGCAGAATCGGATTGCCTTCAGCTGACCTGGAGAATACTGTGGAAGGAATAGGATCAAGGAAAAAAATCCACCAGTGAGCTTTTGTTCATGTTTCATTTTAGGTGCCGACTAAACGTAAAGGTTGTTAGGCATCTAACTGTGTTTCTGTAGAGAGCCTTGGAGTATAAATATGAGAGTCAACAGTCTATAATGTTATTTTAAGCCATTAAGACTAGATGAGATCTTTTAGGGAGTAAGGGTAGTTAAATAGCAGACGTGAAAAGACTGAGCCCTGCAGCCATATTTATTTAGATGTCAGGCAGATGAGAAACAAGGAAGGAACAGTAAGAAGGACAAGGAGGTAGGAGAACTAAAAAAAGACCAGTGAACGTTTTATCAGAAAAAGTGTTTCAAGAAGGAAGAAGTTATCAGCTAGGTCAAATCCTGCTGATAGATGGAGCAAGACGAGGACTTGAGATTGGATCAGACAACATGGAGGTCATTGGTGACCCTGACAAAAGTGTATTTGCTGGAGTGGTGCCAAAGGAAGCCTGCCTGGTCACGATGGGTTCAAGAGATAATGGGAGGAATGGGATTGAAGTGCAGGAGGGGAAAAGTTGCTGGATATAGACTATAATTTTTGATGAATCTTTCTGCAGAGAAAACCCCAATAGGATGGTGCTATGTGTGTGTGTACTATGCAGTCAAGGAGGACTTTTTAAAATATGGGAAATATTAGCACATATGTTACTGGCTGATGGGAAAAATCTAGTAGAGCAGAAAAAATTGATGACCCAGAATGAAATGTACATATTTTACAAATACCCACTGGATAGGGAATGTGCAGTATTTAGCCCTTTGTGTAAATAGGGCAGGGGACCTAGCATTGTGCTTTAAAAATTGTTCCTCAGTCATTTAGCCTCATTTTGGTACCTATGTTTTGTTATTGGTTTCCATTTGTTTGGTACACTTGATGGAATTAGGACATTCCTTTTCATCACTTTTGCTCCTTTTTGTGCTTTTATTTTGTGTCATGCTGTCTCAAAACGTTGCTTTTCATAAGAAGGAGAATCAACAGGGTAAAACACAGGCACCAGGTCTATGAGCCTGTTGTTCAAGCTGCTTCTTAAACTACTGAGGTTCTCACCAGACTGGTGTCAACTTGAACAAACTTTGCTCTGGGTCACCAATAATACTTTTCTGTGTCCTGAGAGCCAGGCTTTGAGAGAGAGAGTGTTCTTTCTGGTTTTATGCCTGCTGGGGGTGTGGATTGTTGGGTCTGCATTTGGAGGAGGACAAATATTAGGGTGCGTGCCCAAGACATGACTTGCACAAGCACTGCTCTTCTACTAACTGTTGCCACGCCTCTTGGGGGTGTCTAAGTCTCAATGTTCTCCTCCAGGAAAAACTCTCATTTGTAATCTGAATTCTTACATCTATTTTTCTAGATGGCATAACTTCTCCAAGGATGGTTTGGGCCTTCAGTGGCTACTCTAGGAAACACTTCAAAGGGACAAAACTGTTTGGAAAAACATTTTAGGAAAGAAACATTACTCAGTCTTAATTGGCAGCATTTTTTGATTGGTAGGCAGAGGCCTCCAAATGAATTCTGATCAAAAATTGCTTTGCTAAAAGATCTTTGGCCAAGCTAGTGAGCAATTTGACAAACTTACGCAGCAATGAACTAGACTCATTTCTCTGGTAATTCCTCCCCCTGCTGGTCCTCCCTCTTATCCTCTATTCTCGCTCCCACACCTTAGTCAACTCTTCTCTCCTTCCCCTTGTCCAGACTCCCTACTTTTTCCCAACGATTCTCCTAAGACTCCACAATGCTCATTGCCTCTGAAGATCCATCTTCCTATGAGCTAGGTATGTGGGCAACTATAGAACTTAAACTTTGTACACATGCCAAACTAAGAGTTATAATTAAGGATTTCTCTACACTCAGAGAAGTCCAGAAACTATTCACAGGAGAACTTGGAATTTTGGGGGGTAAATAGGACCCAGGGTTACCTGATCTATATTAAATTATACGCATATTGGACAGAACCTCAGAGGCTAATTCTCGAATGGCAAAAGCTTACTGAATTGACTCAGAAAGGTACCTACTGAATCTCTCTTTCCACAAACCTAAGGATCAAAACAAAACAAAACAAACAAAAAAAGGTCAGAACGTAAGTCAAAGTTTCCTAAAACTCACACCTAAACTTTCCAATAAAATTTGGTTGGACCATAATTCAATCATGTAAACAGATAAAAGATGAAATAGGATATTTTCAAGATACACCAGGAAATACCATCAAACAACATTCAGAAGCTAAAGTAGGTTTTGAGGTAACAGCAGCTCTTTTATTTCATTTTGTCATTGAGGTTAAATCTGACGTTAAAGACGTAATTAAAGAACAGAAATTAGAATGTGAAATAGCCCCTTTTCCTGACAGAACATTTTGAAAGAGCTTAAGAACAAAAACCAGACAAGACCCAATATTATGGCCCTGCAGACCAGACAGCTAGATGACCCACTTCCCAATTGATCACCTATTGACAAGGATGATTATAGATATTGGAAACAGAAGGGACTCTGGAAAAAAGATTGTCCAGTGTTGCAAAATAGAAACCAAGATGAAAATAAAAACCAGAAAATTCACATCAGTGAGCACGGTCCAGGAAAGAAAAAGTATCCAGCATCTTTCCCCGTCTTTAAACACTGAAGGTAAATTAATTATAAACACAGATGGTCAACTTCATCAATTCCTGGTAGATAGTAAGGTTACTCTTTCTACATGAAACTCTGCCATCTTTTCTCAGCTTCGTCTTTGGAATAATCATATCACACTGGTGTTAGGTATTTCAAATAACCCAGAGATTTCTCTAAGTCCAATGACTTAACTGTAACACTTGGACCCTTAACTGAAAAACATCCCTTCTGCCTTCTGATATCACCCCCACAATTTAACAAGGAGTCAATGGCTTCACTGTAGAGATCTCTGCTTTGTTCAGTGTGCTTCCAGACTAGGACAGTAACTGTCTGTTTGCCCTCACCTGGGGAGGACAATAATATACCTAGACAGTCATGCACAGGGGCTCACTGAAGCCCTCTCTTATCTCCCAGTTCCTCAGTCAGACTTAAATTATCTAAAATCCCTTTGTGATTCAGTACTAATATAATATGTAGATGGCCTTTGTTAATCCTTGTTCAGTAAACAAGGAATCCTGAAATGAGGATTCCATTTTCTTGCTCACAGCCTTAGCAAGAAAGGGACATCAAATTTTTGTCAAAACACACTCCATTATTTAGGGCATGACCTATCCCAGGAGGGAAAAACACTCTCTCATGATATATTTTAAAGTATCTTAATCTTAACTTATCCTAGATATCTTACAAAATGACAGCTGAGAGTATTTCCAGGTTTAACAGGATATTGTAGATAATGAGTCCTGATTTTTTCTGAGATTGTGACACTTCCATATGAATTGACAATATACTGAGTAAGACACCCTCTCTCCTCTGGAAGCCCAAACATGAAACAGGCCTTCTATAACTTGGAGAAGACTCTTGCACAGCTTCCTTCCCTGAACATCCCTAACTATAAAAGATCCTTTTATTTGTACATGAGTGATCTAGATAACCCCTTGGGATTTTAATTCAACTTCATGGGAACCATCAAAAACCCATCACCTGCCATACCCTTATCCTTGACCCTGTTGCAAAGGTTTATCACCCTTGTCTTAGGGCAATGGAACCTCATGGTGTCTCGTGCGGCACAAACATATTGCTACTGTGAGAACATACAACACTTTTCAGCCAGCCAATTAATCTCTTATGACATTGTTATTCTCTCCTTCACATTACTATTCACTGTAGCCCCACCCTGAATTCTGCCATTCACTTGCCCCCACCAGAAGGGAAACCTCATGATTGCCTTACTTCAGTTAGAGAACTTTTCTGTACTTCACTCAGATCAGTTACACATTCCCATTGAGAATCCTGACCTAATATTATTTGTTGATGGAAAACTGAAGCCAGATATTATGAAGCAGGATATGGCATCACTAATTTAAGCTTTAGAATATAATCCCCCTACATGAGATAAAATCAGCTCAGATGGCCAAAACCTCGAGAGTAAACAAATATACAATAGCAGGTATGCTCTTGGAATAATGTGTCATTTTGGGACACTTTGGAAACAAAGAGTATTTCTTCCACTGGAACCTCCATCCAAAATGGACAAATTAAGCAACTAATAGATACACTGTACTGCTACAGAGGTGGTCATCACAATGGTTGTAGACCATGCAAAAAGAGATCATAGGGAAGCTCTCAAAATCATTATGCCAAACAAGTAGCCTTAACCAAAGTTGTGAGAGTCTATGCACATTCTCAAAGGCTAAATCTCTGAAATGACTCAAAGAATTCATAAAATATTAATATTTAACCCCTAACTTCAAAAAGAAAGAATGGGAAAAATCTGGTTTCAACTTTCACTCCATCTCCAGTGCTCTCAAGAAAACCACTTGATGGCATCAGATGCTTTTAAATGGATGGATATTTGCTGAATTTCTCCATTAAACTATTCGTCCTGATGTAGACAAATTGGTTACTGTCTTAGATCAGGATTGGTGAGAAAACTTTAAAAAGAGAGTTGAAGTTATTTTCAGGACATGTGTGAACTGTCAACAACATAATCTTGGAAAAACTATAAAGGTGGGACATAACCAGGAACCAAGGGGTCTAGGGGTTTTTCAACACCTTCAGATGGTTTTTAATCAAACTCTACTCTCCATGAGATTTGAATATATTTCAGTTATTGTAGATCTACTCTTAGGATGGGCTGAAGCATTTCCTTGCCAAAAAGCTACAGCCCTTACAGATGCTAAAAAAGCTGTTTGATTTTGTGTTTCCAACCCAGAGCAAATGAACTTTTATGCCAAGTGACTAAGGAACCACATTTTATGGGAACCATTATCAACGAACTCTGTAAGGCATTACCTCTTATTTAAAAACTACGCTGCGCTTACCACGACAATCTTCTGGAAAAGTTGAAAGAATCACTATAATATTTAAATTAAAATCATCAAAACTGGGCGCCTGGGCAGCTCAGTTGGTTAAGCGACTGCCTTCGGCTCAGGTCATGATCCTGGAGTCTCGGGATCGAGTCCCACATCGGTCTCCCTGCTCAGCGGGGGGTCTGCTTCTCCCTCTGACCCTCTTTCCTCTCGTGCTCTCTGTCTCTCATTCTCTCTCTCTCAAATAAATAAATAAAATCTTAAAAAAATAAAATAAAATCATCAAAACTTTCAGAAACCCTTAAACTCCTCTGGTCAAAGGTAATCCACAAGCCCTTAAAGCCATACAGTCCATTCCTTTGAGGACACATCAGTTATCATCCTATAAAGTGGTAACTGGAAGGCCCAGGCATTTTAGGATTTCACCTCTGATACTAGGCTTGCCCTACAACAGGCAATCATGGTAAAATACTGTAAAGGACCCATATATTATACCCAGTCCTATCACCAACAGTTTAAGGCTACCTTTCCACATCTTCTTAAATGCATTTTCATGATCTTGGGCCAGAAGTTTTTATCTGTTGGAAAAGACATCAGAGAAAAACTGCTCTTTAACCTCATTGGAGAGGACCTTATGAAGTTCTGTTAATAATAAATACACAGCATCGCTTCTCAGCCTTTTGGCTAAGATCAAGTGTAATAATAAATACAGCAGTTAAACTCCAGGTAATCCATCATTGGGCTCGTATTTAACAGCTAAAGAAGCAATTTCAAATTTGAAGGCTACTCCAATACTGCCTTTCAAATTGAGGATTCTCAGAGATCCACCAGAAGCAGCCAGTCTTTGGTAGTATGCAACTGACCCAAGATCTTCAAAACAAGCTAATAACCTCAGATAGTAGATAACTTTCACCCTGTACACAGACTTGGTGCTTGCTTATAATAATTTTTCTTCTCATTTTCTATAAACATCTAGTTGTTATTCCTATAATGACCTTTTCCTCTTTTCTTCCCTTATTGTAACTGTTAGAACAGAACATATTCATTTTAAAGCCATTTTTACATTATCCCAAATAGTAGCCTCTGCTTTCAATCTTACTGTCTGCTGGATATGTCATCAACTGCCAGAACCCCATGGTTAAAACTTCTGGCAAATTCCAGCCTCATCAAATGAGACCATAGGGAATAATATCTGTTGGCATTTACACTTTACCTACATGGACAAATGACCTTAAACAAATCAATCTGTGACTTTGTTAGTGTCCATCTCTCTCAGAAAAAAATAACCAATTATTACAATCTATTGATCAGACACTAGGTAACTCTAAAATTGAATTCAACAACCTTCATATTGATGGGTTAAATAATTGCCATCTATAAGAAACTAATAGAGATCCAAATATGTAACCCAGCTAAGGTAAGGTCTTGGTTTTGACCTTGACTCATGAACAACTCCTTCATTCCTGATGCCAGGATTACTATTCCAGTAATAGAGGATACTACTTCTTTTGTGGCCGGGATACCTGATTTTGTTTGCCTCGTTCTAAAACCTCATGTACTTTAGGAATAGTATTCTGATACTTTCTATACACAGAGATCCTAATTCTATAAATCACCAAGGCTCAAAACTTCAACTCAGACAAGAGCTCCAAAGCAAAGCCCATCCTTGATTATTCAGGCATTCTACCTGGTTGTTCATATAACTCATTCTTTACGTTAAAAATCAAAGCAGTATTCTCACTGGTGGAAATTATACAAATAGAAAGGACTGTAATGAATTTATCAGCAACTCCGGCAGAAGTCATTAACAATACCATCCTGCCCTAAATGGAATAGAGAGCAATCTAAACTCAACGTCACCAGTACTGATGGGCAATCGCACTGCTCTAGCTAGCTTTCTTGTTGTGCAGCTATGGTGGTGTCCGTGCCACCAGTAATACTTCCACCTGTGTTTGAATCAATGAAACAGACAATATAGAATGGCCTATATATTTTACAGCCTATGGGACTTGAACTCTTGGCCTGGGTTGAATAATTGGGGTTCCTAGTTCCAAAGCATCTTACAGATTTAATTGTTCTTGTTCTTATCATAGCGATCATGATGCTGGACCACTGCATCCTATCCAGAGCCTTAAATGCTTCTGCACAAGTGCTCTCTCCACAGATGATCTCCATGATGATGTAAGAGCAAAAAGCTAGTAGACAAGAAATAGTGGACAGAGTCAAGAAAATCTCATAATACTGCTGGCTATGGAGACAACTGGACAATCCTCAAGAGGGAAGATCTGATTCTCTAGAGTTTGGTGAAGTATTCATCCTCACAATTGAGAGAATGATCAAAAGGGGGGACAAAGAGATGAATATACAAATGGACAATGGCCAGACCTTAGATGACAATAGATCTCTGGCCCACAACTTTGCAGCAACCATCCCAGGAAGTCAAACCGCAGATTCTGCAGTAATTGGCCCATAATGGCCAGGAGTTGGTCACTGACTGCCAGCTTCCCCACTGTTGTCTCCTCTTCCAACATAAGACCAACCAGAGAAAACCAAATACACTCCTCAAACCAATCACATAAGATGCACTCACCCTGGGCTCCTGGGTGGCTCAGTCGTTAAGTGTCTGCCTTTGGCTCAGGTCGTGATCCCAGGGTCCTGGGATCAAGTCCCACATCGGGCTCCCTGCTCAGTGGGAAGCCTGCTTCTCCCTCTCCCACTCCCCCTGCTTGTGTTCCTGCTCTCACTGTCTCTCTCTGTCAAATAAATAAATAAAATCTTAAAAAAAAAAAGATGCACTCACCCTCTGGTTAGGCTACCGCAGGCTTCCTGAGCAACTTCTCATCAGAGCATAACCAAAACCATTTCCTTTATGCACCATAAAGCTATTGTACCATTCTGTAAGCCTTTGAGTCTCTACCAGACACAAAGTGATGGTAGCCGACTTCTTGCTATAGCAAGCTCTAAGTAAATAGCTTCTAACCTTATTTGGGTGATTGTTTATCTATACACAGGAAAGCAGAGAGAGACAGACTCTGGCTGACTCCTGAGAGAAGAAGCCATGATCTGATTTAGGATTATTAGAAATCAAGGTTTGGGGGCGCCTGGGTGGCTCGGTCGTTAGGCGTCTGCCTTCGGCTCAGGTCATGATCCCAGGGTCCTGGGATCAAGCCCCACATCGGGCTGCATCGGGCTCCCTGCTCCGCGGGAAACCTGCTTCTCCCTCTCCCACTCCCCTTGTTTGTGTTCCTGCTCCCACTAACTCTCTGTCAGATAAATAAATAAAATCTTTAAAAAATTAAAAATTTAAAAATTTAAAAAATTTAAAAAAAGGAAATCAAGGTTTGTCCCTGAATTTCAGATCCTTCAAAACAAATTCATGCATTCCAAAGTGCCTGTGTTCAGCTTCTTTAAAAAGAAAACCTATTCCATGATACTATAACTTTTAATTTAAAAAAAAAAGCACAATGTCCATTATCCAGTTGTCTTCAGCAATATAGAAGCTATTAAATGGTACTTTTATAGGCAACATCCCAATGAAAATGTTGGTTTGTTTAATTGGTGGCTATTATGACACTGGAGCCTGGGATTACATAAAAATCGTGTTTTTACTATCTATAAAATATAAATCATATTTCATTTGGGACTGGAGTCTAATTTACAGCTCTTGTGCTTTTATATTACCTGTTGGCATGCTAAAAGAGAATGATATGGATAGCTAAATAAACCATACAAATTGTTAAAAATTTAAATATTCACTTAGCAGGATCCACTAACTACTGGGTCTGGTGGATATAAGCAAAAGATATGCAGATTCCTTAAGAGAAAGGGCTATCCGGGGGAGGTGTGCTTCTCTTGTGTTTTGAATCCTTTTTTCAAAAATATTCATTATTCAATTATGTCTACAACTGCAATGCAAATTGATGCTCTTGCCCTACAAAAAGAAAAATGCAATCCCAATCTCAATGTTTTTTTCCTTAGGCAAGTGCATCTAGAATGAAAGAAACCCTAGAACAATTCCAGGGACTTGGTCTGTCCCCAGATGGAGAGAAGGAAGAATATTCTGCAGTCTTTCAGGGCTCAGAAGCCAAGCAGCCATCAACAGGAATACTTCCAATACAGAGACTACAGAGAAAGGCCTGCTGAGCTGGGAAAGTGGTTGGTATGATCAGTATTTAGGTGATGCTATGTGCATCTTAAGTGACTATTTAAAATCTAGGATAAATTTTAAGCCATTCCTTTCAACAAATATAGCTTATAAGACTGCCATATGTTGGGGATAACCTATAAGAAAACTGGAGAGGAACACATTTATTAATGGCCTCTCCACCTGCAGCTGATGACCAATAAGTGTTTTGGCAGA
Source organism: Eumetopias jubatus (assembly GCF_037043125.1). NCBI lineage: Eukaryota > Metazoa > Chordata > Mammalia > Carnivora > Otariidae > Eumetopias > Eumetopias jubatus. Next base: position 92,378,390 of record NW_028274809.1, read on the forward strand.
ATCGATATCTAGAGCCAGAAAAATCTCCTGTTAGACCTTTGATCTCTCAGCAACTGGAGGGATAAAGGTTTGACTTGCCTGCAAGTTTTACAAGGCTGAATTCTATGTTAGGAAACTCAATAGAAATGATTCAGGGATTCCCTCACTATTACTTTCACTTGGCAATAAAACTGCTAATATCAGCCCAGTCTTATAACTTTGGTCTGTGGACCCGTTTTCAAGGGCATTGGGTTCCTCTGTGGCATCTTTGGGCATTTTTCTAGCCCATCATGGAGTGGCTTAGGTATTGCTGGGTGGCAAGTTTCTCCTGTAAGTCTGCTAATCCATTCCTGTAGTGAAATCAAACAGAATAACCTCATTACCTCCTCAGAATAATGATTACACTTCAGAGAATTTTCACATGTATTAGGGTATTGGCTTTGAAAGTGTGTTCCAAAGGCCACCTGGGGTATGAGCAAATGGAGGTTTAGGGGATCTCACACCAGACCTACTGAGTCAGACTGTCTGGGAATGAGATCCTATAATCTGCATTTTGACAAGCTCACCATGTGAATCTTATACATACACATGTTTCAAAACCATTGCCTGTAATCTTCAAGCCGCTGTTGGAGAGCTGGAAGCCAGGAATCTGGTCTTACTTGTCCTCAGCAACAAATAAATATGAAATGAATAAATAATAGAAATTATTCGAAGTATGAGGTAAATAAGTGTCAAAGATCACTTTTCTGCTATATATCTATTATATGTATAAATGATATATATGTCTCACATATCTACTATGTATATGTAAAATCTTATATTTTATGACCCATTTAGTTTTATATTAGACCTTCCTGGGGTGCCTGTTAGAAATTAAGATTCCCTAGCTCCATTCTAGACCTACACTCCTTATTCCCATAACAATGGGCATTATTCAGCACTCTGAATACCAGCCACCTTTCATTATTGACAAAACATAGTCAAAATAATGATGGCAATTAAATAAAATGTAATTTCATTTATTATCACAAAAGCCTGGAATAGAAGGTTCTGTTGTCCGTATTTTTTTTATTATGTTGTGTTAGTCACCATACAGTACAACATTAGTTTTGTTTTTTTTATTTTTTTATTGTTATGTTAATCACCATATATTACATCATTTGTTTTTGATGTAGTGTTCCATGATTCATTGTTTGCGTGTAACACCCAGTGCTCCATGCAACACGTGCCATCCTTAATACCCATCCCCCCCCCAAAACCCTCAGTTTGTTTCCTGGAGTCCATCGTCTCTCATGGTTCATCTCTCCCTCCGATTCCCCCCCCTTCATTTTTCCCTTCCTTCTCCTAATGTCCTCCATGCTATTCCTATGTTCCACAAATAAGTGAAACCATATGATAATTGACTTTCTCTGCCTGACTTATTTCACTTAGCATAGTCTCCTCCAGTGCCATCCATGTTGATGCAAAAGTTGGGTATTCATCCTTTCTGATGGCTCAGTAATATACCATTGTATATATGGAGAAACAGAAGGTAAAGAAGATGATTTCCTTACTACCCAGTAAGGAGATCCATTAGCTTAATTCGTGTCATGAGTCCTCTGTGTTTCTAACACCATGGAAAAGAGAGTCTACACATAAAGAGTGCATTTGCTCCCAAATCTTAAATGTTGAGATTAAAGGATTGTATGAAAAGTTGTCATATCATATCATTTCTCTTTATAAAATTAAATCAAATCTGTAAGTATTTAGTGATAGTTTCATAGGTACATCAAAAGTTAAATCATGGATGCTGGGGTTCAGATATCAAGGCAAGACAATATAGAAAAACTTCAAACAATGTTCCGTTCTGAAATTAAGGCCCCCCCCAACATCAACTATGAATCCAATGGTGTAAAAGCAGATGATGGCTGCAAGGAACTGTTAGGGTATCTGGGAAAAGGGATTCACACTGGACTCTGAGGGAGACAATATTTAATAGTCAAATAGATAAACAGGTATTCTTTTCATCTTTTTTTTTTTGATGACTGGTTATATCTCTCACTTTTCTTAATGTTCAATTAGCCAACATATAGTACATCATTAGTTTTTGATGTAGTGCTCAATGATTCATTAGTTGCGTATAACACCCCATCTTTTTATTCAAAATTTATTGGATTATCTTTTAGATGCAAAAAATTATGTTAATTAGCAGAGTGACTATTTTCCCAATATCCAAACCTTTTGGGAATCCTCTATGTCCCATTTCCTGTGGTTTGAGTGGGGCTGACCATATCCACCCACCTCAGGAGTAGACACATGGCTCAAGCATGGGCAATTAAGTCCTCTATTCTCTCTGCCACAAAGGAATAAGCATGGGACCCAAGGTGAACTGATAAGAGCCTTCTGTGGAAATATTCTGTCTGAGAAATTAAAAAAATACTAACTTTCCCACCATAAGCTACATGTTCCAAGTATGCAACAGCTGCCCGAGGCCATCTTCTCTGGCTATTTGGGGGAGTCTTCTAGGAGAGAAAATGCAGCTAATATGCCATCTGCATGAGAGGCAAAGAGAGATTGCTGGTAAAAATCATTTGGCTCGGGGCGCCTGGGTGGCTCAGATGGTTAAGCGTCTGTCTTCAGCTCAGGTCATGATATCAGGGTCCTGGGATTGAGCCCTGCATCGGGCTCCCTGCTTGGTAAGGAGCCTGCTTCTCCCTCTCCCTCTACTGTTCCCTCTGCTTGTGCTCTCTTGCTCTCTCTGTCAAATAAATAAATAAAATCTTTAAAAAAAAAATCATTTGGCTCCCTGAACGAAGGCCTGACTGGAACCTGGACCTTTTCAATATTTGAGCCAATAAATTTTCTTTTATGCTTAAGGTCGTCTGAGTTGGGTTCCTCTCTTTTGCAGCCAAAAGATATTCCAACATATAAAGCAATGATACAAAGTAAAAAACATTCACTGTCATCAAGAAGCATATAGCTAACCAAACAAGATTACTAATAATTATCAGGCAGTGTGATAAAATGTTATAATAAATGCAAACACTAGATGCTTTGCTGGCACAGAAAAGGGCCACCTTATTCCTTATCTGGAATTAGAAGTATCAAACTTCTGCCACTGAAAGGTATCAAGGATTTATTAGCCTTTATCTTCTCTAATCTTTTTCCTCTATTATATATAGAAATGACCATTCAAACCAATCAGTGGATATTTTCTTCTAAACACATAGCATACAAGCATTTTAAAATGGCACAGAAATCACTTAAAAGAACGGCACACGTTTCCTGGGCTTATCAATAAATTTACAGTTTACAAAGTCAATTATCATATGGTTTCACTTATTTGTGGAATATAAAGAATAGCATGGAGGACATTAGGAGAAGGAAGGGAAAAATGAAGGGGGAGGAATCAGAGGAGGAGATGAACCATGAGAGACTATGGACTCCAGGAAACAAACTAAGGGTTTTAGAGGGGAGAGGGGTGGCGGCATGCGTTAACCCAGTGATGGGTATTAAAGAGGGCATGTACTGAATGGAGCACTGGGTGTTATATGCAAACAATGAATCATGAAACACTATATCAAAAACTAATGATGTACTGTATGGTGACTAACATAACATAATAAAAAAAATTTTTAAATAAGACCTTTCTTAACTAGAGAAACTGCCTCAAACTCAACATCAAAAAACATTATTCACATACTCCTAAAATCCCTTATTTTCTAGTTCAGTAGGAAATACCCAGTTCAAGGATGATCAGCAGGAGTCAGATAAATATCCATGGACAATTGTTCTGATTTGTTTTTAGCCTCAAAGGGGTATATTTAAGGACAGAGGTAACACAAAATGAGGAAAGGGAAGAACCTGAAAGCAGAGAACTCTGTATGTGTAGTAAATCATGTACGTTATTTTAACTACAGTGATAGAGAGAAGATAGTCACCAGTCATGTTGTAGTTTGACATCAAGTTAGAGCCAATATTAGTCAATGGCAGAAAAAAAAAGCAAATTTTGCTTAGGACTGTCACAGGGTAGAAGCATCAAGATTTGGTAGGCTTCACTGAAATTCCAGAGAAGGAAAATGTCCTAGCTTCAGGAAAATATAGAAAAGTCACTGTTAACGCATACATCAAAGGTAAAAGATGCTGGGAGGTAGAAGGAAAGTGAGCTTTAGAAATACATGGAATAATGGGGAGCCTGAGTGGCTCAGTCAGTTGAGCATCCAACTCTTGATTTCAGCTCAGGTCATGATCTCAGGGTTATGAGATCAAGCCCCATGTTGGGCTCTGCCCTGAGTATGGAGCCTGCTTAAGATTCTCTCTCCTTCTCCCTCTACCCCTGACCCCTGTTTGCACACATGTTATTTCTCCCTCTCTCTAAAAACTCAACACCCAAAGAACAAATAATCCAATCAATAAATGGGCAGAAGACATGAACAGATACTTTTCCAAAGAAGACATCCAAATGGCCAACAGACACAAGAAAAAGTGCTCAACATCACTCAGCATCAGGGAAATCCAAATCAAAACTTCAATGAGATACCACCTCACACCAGTCAGAATGGCTAAAATTAACAAGTCAGGAAACGAGAGATGTTGGCGGGGATGCGGAGAAAGGGGAACCCTCCTACACTGTTGGTGGGAATGCAAGCTGGTGCAACCACTCTGGAAAACAGTATGGAGGTTCCTCAAAAAGTTGAAAATAGAGCTACCATATGATCCAGCAATTGCACTACTGGGTAGTTGCCCCAAAGATATAAATGTAGTGATCCGAAGGGGCATGTGCACCCCAATGTTTATAGCAGCATTGTTCACAATAGTCAAACTATGGAAAGAGCCTAGATATCCATCAACAGATGAATGGATAAAGAAGATGTGGTGTATACATACAATGGAATATTATGGAGCCATCAAAAAAATGAAATCTTGCCATTTGCAACAACATGGATGGAACTGAGGGTATTATGCTGAGCAAAATAAGTCAATCAGAGAAAGACATGTATCATATGACCTCACTGATATGAGGAATTTGAGAAACAAGACAGAGGATCATAGGGGAATGGAAGGAAAAATGAAACAAGACAAAACTGGAGGGGGAGACAAACCACAAGAGACTCTTAATCTCAGGAAACAAACTGAGGGTTGCTGGAGTGGTGGGGGATGGGAGGGATGGGGCGGCTGGGTGATAGACACTGGGGAGGGTATGTGCTATGGTGAGCGCTGTGAATTGTGTAAGACTGTTGAATCACAGACCTATACCTCTGAAACAAATAATACATTATATGTTTAAAAAAAAGAAGAAGAAGAAGAAGATAGTAGGAAGGGAAAAGTGAAGGGGGGCAAATCAGAGGGGGAGGTGAACCATGAGAGACGATGGACTCTGAGAAACAAACTGAGGGTTCTAGAGGGGAGGGGGGTGGGGGGATGGGTTAGCCTGGTGATGGGTATTAAAGAGGGCACATATTGAATGGAGCACTGGGTGATATGCAAACAATGAATCATGGAACACTACATCAAAAACTAATGATGTAATGTATGGTGATTAACATAACATAATAAAGTAAAATTTAAAAAAGAGGGAAAATAACTTCCTACGATTTTCTGTTTGCTAATTCCATGATTTTATGAGGCCTGAAGACTTTTGGTGAGCCTGAAAGTTAGCCTTAGTTGATACAAAAGAGCACCAACTCCTTCTAGGCAAATTCCTAGCAAACTCTAGAAACAAAACTCTTACACTAAAGCTGTTCCTCCAGAAGGAAGGGGGAAGTAGGGGAGAGGAAAAAACACTTTTATTTAGAGTGTATAACTTGCTATTTCTAAAAGAGGGCTTAAAGTAAACTAAACAGTAGACAGTAAATTTCTTGAGGATGGGCACCCCCCTCATCTCCATCTGTGTATCTCTGCCAACACATCTCTCAAAGCTCTGCGAGTGGTAAAAGAAGAGTAATATGAATCTAATAAATTCAGATGAATTAACTAATATCAGCAAAAAAAGGCAAAGCTAAGAGCCAATCTTTGACTTGTTCTATTAAAATAAAATATCTCTTAAAATAAGTGAATAACTGTACTGTATAACATAACTGAAATAATTCTCTATTTTGGAGAATCTCAGGACCTAGCATAATGCTTGCCTCACAGTAGATGCTCTAAATAACTGACATTTTAAGAAATGAACGAGTGCAATGGACTCCGATCGCTATATTGGTCTTTCACAGTGATTCATATACACCCCCAAATCACTATTGCAGCATTCAATGCAGACAGACCATTAACTGAGGCAGAATGGCAGGACGGCCGGTTTCTCCCTGCCCTGGTCTCACAGTTTTGACAATGTTAGATGAATTTTGGATGCAGCTGTCAGAAATTCATCCTTTTTCAAGGAAGAATTCCCCAATTACCAAGATAGTCTCTTCGGGCCCCCCACATGAGTTCACAGAGACAAAGACAGTGACCTTGAGGAACGGATATTTTTTCCTCTACCTGCTCTTATTCAAATGCTGTGCCCAAGTCTGTGACTTTGTGGTTTATTTGCAGAAAGGCTTCCATGGCAGGTATGCCGCCTGTTTAGAGAACACATTGGGTGCCCAGCTCTGGAAGACCGCACACCGTTTAACCAAAGGATCTAAACCCATGGGTACATTTTGTCTCTCTCCACTTCTTCGCTTTTAATGGAAAAGGCAAGACTCAGAATATTCCCCAAGCAGCTCATCTCTGGTTTTCTCCAAGTGGCCCTTTCAGTGTGGATTGAGCTGGGTAGGATTAGGCAACCACCTTCTCAGGGGCAGGGGAAGCATACCTACAAGTGGGATAAAATGCAATCCAATTCATACGGCTTATGTGAAATTTTTCTTTAAGCAGGTGGTGAAGCTAAGTGACACTTCGGAGTCTCCTGTCTGTCCTAAAAGGACATGAAACCCCACGTAAATGACTGTGTTTAAGCCCCCCTGCTCCTAATATCTCACTTGTTTAGTATAACAGTATCAGATTCACACCTCCCACTTGCCTATATGGAAAAATACCAGCCTGGACCACCATTCCAGGGAGGTTTCCTCCTCAAACTGCCTATTAAGGAAGAACAGAAATAATTTACTCCTTTAGGTACAAATGTGGTGACAAAAGCTTCCGAAACGGAGAGGCTTGAAATTGAATGGGAGCAGCCTCAAGTGAAGAAAGTTTGAAGTTTCTTCACAACTACACTGCTGCCCGTTATTACCACAGACTCCCTGGGACTACTTTGGTTTGAGAATATGAACAAATCTCTGATTTTTCCCAGGTACATATAAACAATAAATAAGTTTATATATATATATATATAGTTTATATATATATATATATATTTATATATTTCAGGTGGTCTGCAAGGCCCCCATGAAGCCTATTCATGGAATTTCTAGGGGGTCCTTATGCTCCTGATTAAAAATTCTTACTCCAAACTTCGTTGTTGTTGTTTTTTTTTCTATACTTCCTTGCATGGTTCAAACTAGGGGAAATATACTGTGGGGGAAATAAGAAGCATCAGTAATCTCTGGCCACTTCTAAGGTGTTAAAAAGGAATCACTGTACCTTCTAAATACCTGAGCCAAATTCTTGATTCCTAATCTAGGCTGCAGGGCTTTCACAGACTATAAGAATATGACACATCCTTTCATTCAACAAGTGCTTCTTGAGTGCTTCCTAGGTGCCAGCCAGCTGCAGGAGTAGTCATCGGGGTTAAAGAGGAAAGGTGCTCTGTCGGTCTATAAAGAGCTCATAAAAATACAGACAACTGGGGCGCCTGGGTTGCTCAGTCGATAAGCGTCTGCCTTCGGCTCAGGTCATGATCCCGGGGTCCTGGGAGCAAGCCCCGCATCGGGCTCCCTGCTCAGCGGGAACCTGCTTCTCCCCCTCCCATGCCCCCGGCTTGTGTTCCCTCTATCGCTGTGTCTCTCTCTCTCTCTGTCAAATAAATAACATCTTTAAAAAAAAATACAGACAAGTAATGCTTCCTAATAAGTATGATAGATGCTCCTGTGGTTGTGAAGGTGAGTGGAGGTGGGTGTTGGCAATGTCTGGAGAGTGGTAGGATGTCTTCGTAGAAAGGATAGTGTCTGTGCTGTCAGGAATGAACAGGAGCAAGCCATGGAGAGAAGAGGCTCTAGGGGCACGTGTAAAGGCACAGAGGTCAGAGAGAATATGAAGGGCAAGCAGTGGTATGGCTGAAACAGTCGTGGTCAAAGGGAAGGCTGCAAAAATAGACAGGGGCTATTTTTTTTTTCAAGAGCCTTGTAAAGCATGATAAAAAGCTTGGATTTTATTGAAGGAAAAGAAGAACAAAAGGATTTAAAATGAGGAATGTTAGCATTTTAGAAAGGTGACTTGTAAATGGAAAAAAAAAAAAAAGAAAAGAAAAGAAATTAATTGCTGGATCGCCAAAGAGTTCCAAGACTTTGTAGAAGTATCAGTCACTCCCACTCTGATTATTCTAAAATGAATAGCAATCAGGGCATTTAAACAGCCACACCTCCCAGAGACCCTTAGCCTTATATGAATAGGCTGTATTTGACTTTGCTCCAAGTCCTTCCAGATATAGAACTTAATGACCATATTCTCAATAAATATGAAAAATATATTTTCGTAAACATATTTACTTTCACTGTATTCTCTAAAATACAGTGTATTCATTTCTATTGTTGCCGTAACAAATTACCACATAGGTAGTGGCTTAAACACAAACTCATTATTTTATAGTATGTCAGAAATACAACTGGGCCAAGGTGTCGGCAAGGCTGCATTCCTTTCTGGAAGTTCTAAGGGAAAATATGTTTCCTTGACTTTTCTAACTTCTGGAGGCCAGCCTTATTCCTTGACCCGTGGTCCCCTTTCTCCAAATTCAAAGCCAGTAAGCTGAATCTCAGACTCTTACTGCATAGTAACATTGCCCTCTGACTACAGCCGGGAAAGGCTCTCCAATAAACACTTGTGTGATTAGATTGAACCCGTCTAGATAATTTGAGATAATCTCCCCATCTAAAGGTCTGCACTTTTAATTCCATCTTTAATGTAAATTAACATTGTCAAAGGTTTGGAGGGTTAGGACATGGGCATTTTCGGGGGAGGGGAGCATTGTTCTGCCAACCACAAAGGCACTCAACAATTTCTCCTGCCTTCAGTTGTTACTGTTTGACCAGAGAAAGACAAAAACAAAATGTCATGTGGTTATTCTACTTTTTTCTTTCATCTTTAGCTCACTTCAACTATATAATCAGATGCATATTTATGTCTAAGGATGTGTTAAGGCCTTGACTGTGTTCTCAATACCATCAACCACTGCACAGAAAAAGAAATCAATAAAGGAATCAGTGCTGATAGATCAAGCGAACAGAGGAACTTAACATCAGGATCTCGGGCAAGCGGAAGCTGGAGAAGTGGCTGATACAGGCCTTTGAAGAACCACCTGAGTAATAGGATTCCTCTGAGATGGACACAAGCTATAAAGAGGAAAACAATATCAAAGCAATGAAAAACAGTAAAGCGGGACTATCCATATGTTCAAAATAATCTAATCAACTTTGTCAACAGGCATTCCCCATCTACAGTATATGTCCCAAAGGCAAAGCTAATGTACGTTTGTATTTTACACAGCAACAAGCCTATTGTCAATACTGCACCAATAAATTATAATAGCTTAGTCTTATTAAGTCTTCCAATGCCTAGAAAAGAAGGCTACATTTCAAAGGACCAGAGTTCTCTGCCCTCCCGGCTTTAACCATTTTAGAATGCTAATATTTTCCAGGACAAGTCCGGTCTGTTTCAAAGGACATTACCTTTCAACATTCACTTGAAGAGAAATTAGCCAAGCATGCATATTAAACAAATGTTAAACCTCCATAATTTAGCTCTATTCAATGTATGTTTCCAGAGCACCCAAACAGTCTGATCACATTCTAAATTCATCACCAGTTCAATTTTTTTTTTTTTTTTTTTTTTACTCTGCTATGTTGTCCTGAAATTCAGACTGTGGGGGCACCTGGGTGGCTCTGTCGTTAAGCCTCTGCCTTCGGCTCAGGTCATGATCCCAGGGTCCTGGGATCGAGCCCCACATCGGGCTCCCTGCTTGGCGGGAAGCCTGCTTCTCCCTCTCCCACTCCTCTGCTTGTGTTCCCTCTCTCGCTGTGTCTCTCTCTGTCAAATAAATAAATTCTTTAAAAACAAAAAAAAGAAATTCAGACTGTGTTCTATGACATCAATTCTAAAAGAAACGAAAGCTATTCTGCTTTGGGTAATGAGATGGCTAGAGAGGTGGTGAGGTCACCACCATGGGAGACATTCTAACATATGGACATATGTGGGATGCTCAGAGAGGACTCACACATTGGGTGGAGGTAGGAGGTAGACTCTTTTTCAAACCTGAGATGCAATGGTTCCATGATGTATGAGACATGGTCATGTTTAGAATGGATCTGGACATTGCGGACCTGTGCTAGAAAGAAAGACGTCTTAAAATTGTCCCCTGAAAACTCTGCTCTAAATCAAGTAGGCCCACGTGAAGACATATGATGCAGGTCTGTAGAAAAACAAGACAACCAGTTCTGGGGTGTGATTTGAGACGCACCAAAGGTTGCCTCTTTCTCTGGTCTATAAGAGTCTTCAAGGAAGTAAAAATTTGAGGGGTCCTAAGAAGCCAAATAGGATTTATCCCAGCTGAGAGCACTGGGAGAAGACTCTAGGGAGAGGCCATGAGCAAATGAGCCAGATGTGTTTAGAAAATGGTAGAGAAGAGTCTACTGAGAGAAATAGGGAGAGAGAAAGTTGGAGGAGATATTTAAGGTCTTCCAGGGAATCCTGTGCATGAGCCCCTAAGGTAGAATCAGAATATGGAAGAAACTAAGTGAAAGTTTACAAAATCTGGACTCTGATCTGTAGGCAATGACAACTGGAAAACAGACTCTGGAGAGGCACAGACGACCCAACCTGAAGCCACCTTGGGTGGGAGTTTGCTCAAGCAGATTGAGAAAAGAGATGGAGGAATGTTCAGTCAATGATGACTGGAAAGAAATACTGGACATTCTCATTTATTTCAATCATTTGTCATTGTGTTTATTCCCTTTTATGTTCCTCTCAGTAATGCTGCTTTTGAAAAAAAAAAAAAAAAAAAAACTCGGTCTCACCTAGCTGTACTGAGTGGAAAAGGGAAGAATCATGTTTGTACACACATTTGTCCATGTGGCCTGGATACGTCTGGTTCCAAGGAGCACTGATGCTCATGAGCAGAGGCCTTGGGGCAGAAGGTCAGGTGCCAGAGGGAGAGAACATAAGGGGCAGGGGAGTAGGGGAGCTCCTCATAAGTTCGTTATTCCAAACTAGCACATTTCCAAATGCTTTTTCAGGTAATATATTGGTGTGACACACACGAGTAACAGAAAAATAAGGTATGAAAGTGACATACATTAGAATAAAGTGACAATTAGGTCGGACTGTTTAATGTACAGAAGCGATGTGGAGAAAAGATTGTCAAAAAGTGGTATGTTTTTGCTGTTTTACCCAGGCCCCCCCCCCATCCAACAGTGTAGGCCCTGCCCCCAGGCCCAGCAAAGGCTGACATCAGTTACTATTGATATTCCCGGCGGCTTGGGAAGATTTTAGGAGCACCGGTATCTGCTGGAAAGTGAACTATAGATCTTTTACTCTCTCACCCTTACCAGCCACAATGTTTGAGCACGTACCCCCAGTATATTTATTTATAAATTTTAATAAAGCCCACCCATATATAAAAAATAGAAATCTATAAATAAGAACATAAAATAGACATGTTTAAACTAAATTAAAAATAAACTAAAATAAAATGTTTAAACTAATATTTGTATTACTTGCACCATATGCCAGGCATTTGCCTAAGCACATTACACATATTAACTTCTTTAATCCTCATAAAAGCCCTCCAAGGTAGGTATTATTATTCCCCATTTTACAAATAGGGAAACTGAGTCACCCATAGTCACAGAGCTGGTAAGCACCAGAACGTGAATTCAAACCAGGAGTCTGGCTCCAGCATCTGGAACCTACCCTCTGCACCATAGGCTTCTAATTTTTCTGAGTTAATCTCTCAAGACATGATGGGCACTTTGGAAAAGGTTTATCATTAATGACAGTGGCTGTAAATCCACATTTTAAATAGTTTTCTTGGTATCATATTTGATTAGAGTGTCACTGTTTCTTACCCCCGATGGAGCTGACCAGGAGCTTTGAAAGAGCAAGACAATTGCCAGCATGGCCATTTTCTTTTGCTCCCTTATGGATGTTCCTTTAGCATGATCATTAATTCACAGGTTCTTTGTAGAAATCTGTTTTAAGGCAACTCACCCATATTGTAAGGGGTAGGTTAATTAAATAAGATCACTGACCCTTAAATCCACTTACCAAAGCGATATAAATTGTACTATACCACAATAAGCAAAACTCAACTTCACTCCCACTCCCACTCTGCTCATTCTGCACATTTTTTCCAGGACATGACCAGCTGATTGTCAGACAGTTTCAATGAGGGCACCAGAACTTCCATTATAATCATACCATAAAGGACTGTCCCCTGCAGCAGGGGTGTGTGAACCCTACTTTGGAAACTACTACTCTAATGGATTGTTTCTCAAAGTGGTATCCTTAGACCATCTATATCAGAATCAACAGGTTTTTTTTTAAGGTTTTATTTATTTGAGAGAGAGAGAGAGAGAGCATGAGCAAGGGGGAGAGGGAGAGGGAGAAGCAGACTCCCCACTGAGCAGGGAGCTCTATATAGGGCTCAATCCTAAGACCAGGGGATCATGATCTGAGCTGAAGGCAGATGCTTAACTAACTGAGCTACCCAGGTGTCCCAGAACCAAGAGAGTTTTTAAGAAAATCTTGATTCTTGGGCTTATGTCCATACTTACAGACTGGGAATCTTTGGGTAGGATCCAGGAAACCTGCACTTTAAATGAGTTATTCATATGATTCTTTTACAGATCAATATTGAGAGCCAGTGCTGTGTGTGCTGCTGGGTCCCTGATACAACAGTAGTTCCCAAGGTTTCAAAAGCCCTTCAATGACATCTACTCCAACCTTCTAGCCAATACTTGAATATTAAAGAATCAAATATGGTGACTCTGGTTCTCCCCCCCCTACAGTGAGCAGAGTTGAATATAGCCTTTCAATTACTCAGAAAGATTTTGTTCCTTCAGTTTAATTATAACAACCTGAGAAATAAATGTGCTTGATTTTTCACAATATCCGTAGTTCCTGATTCAGCACTGGAATACAGCAGGCCACAACCAGCAAAGAGCTTTTATTACTTCCCAGTGGCTACCAAGAGTTCTGTATGGACAAGGATTCTGAGACGGAATTGGTGCACAGTACGTAGGATGCATTACCGATCTCTGTGATGGAAACCACGTGGAGAAGTGACAACTTGGGATAGGCATGTAGCAACACAAATGAGCTGTCTTAACAGTATATTCTCAAAATGAATGAATATAGAAAGATATCCCAAACACTGCATATATGAGCAAATCACCTCTCACTTAGGAAACTACATGCTTTTTTTAGGTCATCCATGTCTTGGCACGTCATTCCAAAAATAAGGTAGCCTGATCTTCCAGAACTGAGGCAGTAGCCACTTAAAAGGGATACTTCTGCCATTTCTTTCATGCCCACTGCATATGTGGGGCTGTAAGTCAGGCGCAGGTTAGAATCTGTTAGAGTCAGATCTAGGACAGCTTCACTGTACCAGTGATGGGAAACCATAAAACTACAATTTAAAACAAGAAAGCAAGCTTAACTATTTAAAAATGACAGTGGTATGGAGCAGTCTGATGTAGAATTAGATCTCACTACATGCCACAGCAAATCTGTGTGTATCCATAAAATAAACCTACTTGGAAATTTTAAATATGGTGTTATTTTTCATCTGGATACCTGGAATTGCTATACCACCTGCTTAGAGCATGGCAAACACTAGTGTGCCAGGGAACTGTGCAAAGACATGGGTGCACACACCAGCTACAGCTGCAGCCTTGTAGGGAACCTGGTCTTTAGGGCAAGCCACAGAGCATGAAGCAGACAAAACAAGAGTTAACCCATCTGCTTGCTGTTTCTCATTGTTTCTTTCTTATTAACATTTTTGGTAAAGATAAACTGGTATCAGGAAAAGGGGATGTTGGGACTTTGAATACCAAATGGATAAAAATCCATTTTATCTTAAACTTCTCTGTAACTCCCTCATTATTTGTAATCTGCTCTTAGCTTCCATGACAATGTGCTTACCTTGTTTTTTTAATACTTCTTTGAGCATTCCTTCTGTCTCATCTTCATGCACTCTTTTCCTTCCATGCTACCCTTAAAAGAAGGTCTTCCTCGTGGTTCTGTATTCAGTATATGGTTCTCACTCTTGTCTCTCTCCCCTGGATAATCCAATCTATTTATGCTCATGGTTTTAACCACCACTTAGATATTGATGATTTCCAATAGTTTATCTCCAGGCCAGACCTTCTCTCCTAAGCCTCAGACTCAGTTCAACTCTCTGTGGGACGTTCTGACTTGCATACCCACTGGCACCTCAACTCCAGCCAAAGTCAAACTGCATACATTGTCATCTTACCACCTACACACAAACCAATATCCAGCCAGATAGACAGGCTAGAAACCTGGGGGGCATTCTAGACTTTTCTCATTTCCTCATCCCTGCCAAATTCTGCTGGGTTTATCTCTTGAATAGGTTTTAAATTCCCATTCTTCTTACTTGTCTTTTATTACTTTTCTTAGTTTTTCTTACAATCTAACACTACCCTAGCTCAAATTTATCAGTTTTAACGAGGCTATTGGAAATAGCTTCCCAATGGTAGCCTAGCCTTTAGTCTAGCTAACAAGGTCCTTCAGGACCTTCAGATTCACCTCTCTCCTATCCCTGCCTCCCTAGCACTACTAACCTGTTTACAGTTCCTCCTCCCAGCTTTTGATCACGTTGTTCTCTCTTCCTGGAATGCCTAACATCACTCTATGTGGCTAAGTTCTGGTCTTTAAAATTTAAATCAGTGGTCATTTCCACAGAAGTTCTTCTCTGAAACCAATCTACCTACCACTCTAGTCTAAGACTCTGTTCTCCATAATACCATGTTACTCAGTGACTACTTCCATTATTGTTTGAATCACTGTGTTTGTGATTATCTGTTTTCCATAAGGGCAAGGATTTTGCCTTACCCATGCTGGTCTTCCATGTCGAGCAAAGTGAGAAGATGCTGAATCAACATTAGGTAGCTAGACAGATAAATGACTGAATAAGAGAAATCAGATATTTTTTTAATTTCAATATGTTGAATGTTTATTGGGTTTTCCTCTCCTCTGGGCCACAAATTGGAAAAGAAAAATAATGTCTTCAAAGAGTTAAACTTGAAGTTATTTATATTAACATGTGGATTCAAGAAAGAATGTTCTACCTAAAACTTTCAGGAAGAGAAAGGCTCATCATCTCATCATCATTGTCGTTACTGGAAAAGTTCAGAGGACACTAGGGAACAACACAACTCTCTTTTTTCTTCAAAGAGATCTTTCAAAAGGAAAACCATCTTCTCCTGCTAGATACTGTGTGTTTCATTTCTTCCCACAAGTATTTGTAGTTGAGTTATAAAACTATGTAAACCAAAAATCTGGAAGTGCTGACCTCGCTTTTATTGGCTTATCTGAATTCTATAACTTCAATACAATAAATGCTCAAATGAGGCTGAGAAAGAAGAATTCATGTCCCTCTCTAATGCCTTGTCTGCTTCAAAAGAGAAAGTGAAGCCACAAGAGAGGATCCTCCCACAACCATCAATGGCTCTGAGCATCAACCAGGGTACAGGCACCCACACACTGCCCCCAAATCCTGCCCCTAAAAAGTTAGCCCAAAGTTTTTAATGACACTGTGCTTTTCACCTTCCAGAGCTAATGAGGTGATTCAAGTGCAAAAGCTTCCATAGGACAAACTATTATTCTTCACCACATCCTAACTGGCCATCACCTTGAACACTTTGAAAGACAAGCTACCAAAAGGAGGAAGCATGAATTGACTTGCTTCTTTATTCCTGTATGGATATAGGGTTAGCGGGAGGCCCTTTCCCCTCCAGTTTCTGACTGTGAGCACCTGTAGACACTAGCTCTTACAAAAACAAACACTGTGCAGACCCAGCCTTAGATTTTAAAGCAATACTCTAAAACATGGAGCTAGTTGTGACAGTTAAAGTCTAGTCCTTTCTGCTGACAGTGTTAGCTGAAGTGCTCACAATTTGAAAGGACTATTTTGTTCACAAGGAGATAAACTGTTGTTGCAAAAAGAACAGTCAATAATTTTCACAACCCAGTGAAAACTGTCCCACCCATTATCTATTTAAGTGGGACTGTCAACTACCATTTCTGCCAACTGGGGGCAGTTCTTGATGAAAATATTAAATAGATGACAGGAATGTTTCATTTTGATCCTACTGGTGACTTGCAAATTTAGGATTAAAGAACATTAGATTCCTGTTCATATCACTTCCTCCCCCATACCACCCCCCCACTTACTCTCTCCACTCACCCTTGTTTCCTTCAACCTCCCCATACAGTTACTCAATGTGTGGGCCCTCCACAGTCCCTGAGGGTTGAATATGGCTGTTGATTCTCACATCCAGTGGGGATTGGCATCTGGGCAGAGGGTTCTCAAAAGAATTTCTTTAAAGCACAGAAGGTCCTCAAAGTTCTCTGAAGATTAAAGTACATTTCCTTGGGGGCTTGGGTGGTTCAGTCATTAAGCGTCTGCCTTTGGCTCAGGTCATGATTCCAGGGTCCTGGGATCGAGCCCCGCATCAGGCTCCCTGCTCAGCAGGAAGCCTGCTTGTCCCTCTCACCCTGTTTGTGTTCCCTCTCACACTGTCTCTCTCTCTCTGTCAAATAAATAAATAAAATCTTAAAAAAAAAAAAGAAAGAAAGAAAGTACATTTCCTTGAATTAAGGTTTCTTCCTGGAACAAGGTTTTACGTGGCAGGCCTATCTCTCTCTTAAGGAGAGCTAAGCAATTCACCAATGCAGAGAAGTTCAAGGAGAAATTTTTTGAGTTTATTCATTATGTGTATGTATGTATGTTAAGTATGTGTGCGTGTGTGTGTGTGCACACACACACACTATACATACATTTTGCCTGTGAATACAGAAAGCAAGTTACCACTTACAGGCCAAAGCAAAATAGAAGAGTGAGAAGGAAGATGGAAAATTTTGTTCAACATTAATAGTGTTCTATCAGACAAAGATAACCTAGCCAGCTTTTTCACAGCTGTAGCAGAGTGGAACTTGTAACCACCCAGCACTTTGAGCTCAAAAGAAAAAGCCTGCACAGTTCTTAAGCCCAAGCATGGGATAATTTCATGCCTGCTTTCCATATGCCATTGCTGTGTTGAGGGGTCCTTTGTCACACTTAGCAGACAGCTTCCCGGTGCTGCCTGTGTGTTTGTATTGCGCTCTCTGACAGAGCTTGTCCGCTCTGCATGTCAGCACAGAAATTGTCAGAAGCCTTGAGGGCTGAATGTGGAATCCAGCCAGGAGGGCAAGGGAACCCAGGATGCTGGGCAATGGGGGTCCATGGCCCTTTCCCCTCCAGTTTCTGACTGTGACCACCTGTAGACACTAGCTCTTACAAAAACAAACACTGTGCAGACCCAGCCTTAGATTTTAAAGCAATACTCTAAAACATGGAGCTAGTTGTGACAGTTAAAGTCTAGTCCTTTCTGCTGACAGTGTTAGCTGAAGTGCTCACAATTTGAAAGGACTATTTTGTTCACAAGGAGATAAACTGTTGTTGAAAAAGAACAGTCAATAAACAAGCAATCACTATAAAATTTAAATGGATTTCTAATATTCTGAAAAAATAATAATTTCTCCACTGTACTATCCTCTCCATATCCTTTGGAAACTGGAGAAATCTCTCATTTCCCCAAGTCTAGAATGTTTGCATGAATTATATTATCTGCCCTGTCTTCCATCTAAAGAAAGAAGGCTGCCTATAGATCTTCAGTTGGTAGACAAAGCCTCACAGGCAAATGTTCATTGCTACAGGGCATCTGTTATATCCCCTTAACAGTAAGGAAGTTAATTTCCAAAGATGAATTACATTCTAAGCAGAAAAGAACTTCACTTTCTCTTTCCTCGGGTTGGGGCTGACAGAAAAGGCTTAGCATGAAACACCATCATGACAATCTCAGGCATAGCTGTTCTGCTCTTAATGGGATTTGAAGAGAGACAGTTTCAACTCCATGGGCTATCTGAAGGCTTGAAAGGAATCTTTAATAATTAGAATACTCATTACTTGCCCCCTCCAGACGTTTCCATTTTAACTTTCACTTGCCTTTTGTGTTAAAGGGGAAAAAAAACAAAGTGGCAGACAGATCAGAATATACTTCCTTCATAAGAAAGCTGTCACCATCATGGCACTTCCTTAAATATGCGTTGCCTTGGCCCCCAATCATATAATATCATTAAATCTGTTCATACATGCATTCAAAACACTTCCCTCCAAAACTCAGACTCAGTTACTTTGAACTGGCCACTCTACTCACTCTCTCTTATAGTCAGCCACAGATAATGAATTCCATCACTCATGATATGGGGCAGACAGGTTTACATAGCTGAACCATCATTGTGTTCCTGGTGTCCAATTTGGTGCTTTCAAGAGAGAAGGTTGAAATTTCCAAATGAATATTTTCACAACCATCATATGAGGTATACAATGTTTTCCACATTTTGTTTTAAGTAAACTAAAGTTCCACACCATGGCTGGTTGTAATTTCATCACTATCCATTAAGTTTCTACCTGTGTAACACATTTTACCAACTTAGTAAAGTAGAGTGATCTCTACCGTCTCAAGTATGGGGTTATTTGTGAAGAGTGAGAGAGGGATTGGAACAGAGCCTGGAGTGTCACATGCAACAATGAATTTATACTACCTGTGAGGCCAAGGACAAATTCCCCACCCTCTCACAATTTGTCTTAACTCACTAAATGAGCCTGATATTCCCAATTGTAGCTAACATGGATTTTCTAGTTCCCACGGATAAGCCTCTTCACAATCGCCCACACATCTTGCTCATTCTTATCTTCCTGTGACTGACTGTTTATTTCATTTCTCTTGTGGCCAAAGAGACCCTTCAAGTATAGTCAATGGTGTGGGCAGCTATACTTAATTTGCCTCTTCACCCAGCTAATTTCTTTTTCGTTTTAATAAACTTTTTAAGTTGAAGCTTCACATGCATGCAGAAAAGTACACATATCATAAATGCACAGTTTGTGAATTAGCATAAAGAGAGAAAAGTTGTGTAACCCCCCACCCTGAGATCAAGAAACAGATCATCATCAACATCCCAGAAAGTTCCTCTCTTATCCCCCACCCATTTAAAAATCCCTTCATCCTTAAAGTTATCCATTACTCTAAAACCACAGATTAGTTTTGCAGAATTTTGAACTTGATATAAATGGAATCTTCAGTATGCATTCTGCAGCATCTGGCTTCTTTTCTCACCATCATGTGTGTGAGACATAGCCATGTTCTTGTTTATAGCTGTAGTTCGCTTTCATTGCTATATAATATGGCACTCTATGAATATATTAACATTGATTCATTCTACTGTTGGGAAATTTGGGTTGTTTCTAGTTTGAGGCCATTACAACCATGCTACCATTTATATTCCTCCATGTGTCTTTGGTACATACATGTACACCCTTTTCTGAGTCTTGTAGCATCTGCTGGTACTCCATCCCCAACCACTGGAGTTTATCATTTCCTGGCACTCTAGCCCAACTGCCAACTGCCTACACTTGTGATTCTACACTTGAAGGGTCTCTCTGGCCATGACAGTCCTCTCTGCCTTCATACTACAAAAGCCAGAAGTGCCAGGGAAATACCAATCCTAGGATAAGTAATTATGGGATCACCCCTTGGATGAGAAAACCCTAAGATGCTTATTTCATCCTGGTTCCCAGTATTTTCCAGTGTAAAGCTCCAGCTCCTCCCACAAGTAAGTTTCCTGATAATGCATGCTTGACTGCCTCCTTTCCCATCCCTGTCTGGCTCCCTGTCTACTTTACTTACATTGGGAGTCATCTCCCAATAAACCATTTGCATTTATTTAAACCTTTGTCACAGGAACTGCTTCTGGGTGAACTCAACATATAAGTTTCTCTTCTATTCACTACTCTCTAAGTGGTTACCCTAGAGATTACAAGATTCATCATTAACTTACTAAAGTTTAATACAAATTAATACATCTCAGAAAACTCAAAGACCTTAGGATATTTTAACTCCATCCTCTTTTTGAACTTTTATTGCCATGTTTTAAATATTCTTTAAACCTAATGATATATCATTATATTTGTTTTATCAGGGAATATTCATTTAGATGAACCCACATGTTTATTCTTTCTATTATTTCTTTCTGTATTTTCATGCTTCTATCTGGGATCATTTGCCTTCTACTTGAAGAAGTGCCCTTATTATTTCAGTGTGGGTCTACTGGTAATAAATTCTGTTTTTGCTAGTCTGAAATTATCTTTTCTTTACCTATTTTTCCTTGAGAATATTTTCACCGGGTATAGATTTCTAAGTAAGCGGTGATTCAATCATAGTCTCCTGGCTTCCATTTGTTATTATATGACATTCTTATCTCTTTAAAGGTAATATATTTTTTCCTATTGACTGCTTTTAAGACCTTTTCTGTTTTAGTTTTCAATAGTTTTACTATGATGTGCTTAAACATGGTATCTTGTGTTTATCCTACTTGGCACTTAAAGCAATTCTTAGATCTTTTGGCTTGAAGTCTTGTATGTTCTGGAAAATCTTAGCAATGGCTCTTCAAATATTGCTTTTCACCTACCTAGCTCTCCTTTTGGACTCCAATGACATGAATATTAGACATTTTCACCACATGCCATATATCTTTTATGCTCTTTTGTGTATTAGTTTTTCTTCTTATGTTTGTGTTTTTTTTTTTTACTTTTAAATTGTGCCTAATCTGCTGTTAAGCCCATATGTTAAGTTCTTAAATTCAGTTACTATATTTTTCAACTTTAGAATTTCCACTTGATCCTATTTTATAATGTTTATTTCTCTGCTGAAATTCTCCATTTTGTTAATTTCTTAAACACAGTAATAACAGTTATTTGAATTTGCTAACTGGAATATATGACTTTTTGTCCTCTTGTGGGGTTTTTTTGTTTTTTTATTGGTTTTGTTAATTCTTGTATTTTTGCATGTCTGGTTTTTGTTCCTATTCCCATCATTACCTTGAGGCTTTGACTATATTATATTCCTCCAGAGAGGTTTTTGCATTTGCCTGTGGCAGGCAATTAGAGTAGAAGCAGATCACCTAATCTGAGATTGAGGTGATTTAAATGGAGTTTCAGTCGCTGTGAGGGTCGGTCTATTTCCAGTTTGTTCTTACTCCTAGAATGTAGCCCTCTGGGGTTCCCAGCTAAAAGTCTCAAGTGCTTATGAAGGCTTTTCTTCCTTGACAGATGCTTAACTTCATTGTTCCCTCAGCCCCATGAGAATATCAAAACTACTCTCAGCTGCTACTTTAGCATTTTCAAAAATCCTGGGGCAAAGGCAGTGCCAAATGTTACCCGCGCATTTCTGAGCTTTCCTTTTCTCCAGGCCCCTCAAGTCTGCTGCTTTAGAAGCTTTCTAATGCTTTTAAACAACAGTTTTTAAACCCAACTTTTCTAGTGGTATTGATAAGACGTTTGATTGGATACAAACTGGTCTGCCAGAGTCCAACGAGCTAGTTTCTACCCAGCAGAAGTTAAGCTCAAGTCCTGCCTCTGAGATAGGAAAGGTGAAGGGACTCCATAAAAATCTGCTTTTTGCTCCTTTTCCTACTTTTATTCTTGTGAGAACCTGCACCCCCACCTTACACATGCCTCATCATATATGTCCTCCTTATAAGGGACAAGGAATTAAAGATTTCTTTAGAGTCTTTCAGCACAAGAGATAACATCTAAGGAAGGACCAGGCAAGAATGATCAAACGTAGCCATCATGCGTGTATATTCCAGACCACCAGCGCTAGGCATCTCCACGCCAAGGGCCCCTGGCTCCAAAGAATAAGTAACTTATTGAGGACACCTGGACCTTTTCCTTTGTTCTGACTGGTTCCTAGATGCCTGAGAGGACATGTACACCAGATCGTGATCTTCAAAAAAAAAAAAAAAAAAAAAGCCAGACCACAGCAAAGATGAAACTCACTCTTCTTTTTCTTTCCAACTCTCCTGGATATTCTTCCTGTATCTTCACTCTCTGTATATCTTCAATAATCTCTGCTCTCACTTCGTCTGGGCTCACATTTGATTTCTATCCTGTGGGAAGCTAAGGACCCTCTTGGCTGGTCCTGAGGGACCCTCCCGCATGGGTCCAGAGACCTGGCCTGGCTACATGACTTCTTTAGGAGTCTTCCCTCTTTACTATAGTCCCTGTGGTTCTCTACCATGTGTGAACTTTAAGAGCATGTTTAGTTCTGCTTCCTGCATTTTACTACATTATTTCATTCCCTTATTTTCCTCTACAAGTTTATAGAGTTACAGAATTAAAATACTATAATACTATACAATATAATTAATATATATGTATACATATAGGCAATAAATAATATACACATTATGATTATAATTATATAATCTATAGAATTAAAGAATTACAAACTGATACCTCAACATACTTCTAAATTCCTCAAGAACCAAGGATCTAGCACTTACATTGTTTTATGTTCATTGGTGAACTTAAAGTTCCAAAAAATTATAGAAGTGGACTCACTTATTATCCTTATTAATCAAAAAGATAGAAGTAATTCAACATATGTAGTGCCCAAATTTGTGCCTACCCATAGTTTCAATAAATAATAGTTCCCCATCTCTCTCCTTCCTTAAGAAAGGACAGTTCTCCCACTTCCTCCTCTTCTCTTAGACATAGCAGGAAAAAGCATAAGATTTATATTTTCACCTTAAGCCACAAACCTGTTAAGTGCAATGAATTAAGAATGTTAAACATTCCCCAAAAGCAACCCTCTCTGAGAATGTGCTACTAGCGCTTCCTCTCCAAACCATTTTAGGGAATTACACAATTTTAGGTAACTCACAAGGGAGACAAAAGCCTGGTAGTTGAAAGCATAGTCTTTGGAACCAGACAGAGGTGTCTTCATATCCAAGATCCACAAATAATTTATTATGTGCTTTGGGTGGGTTACTTAACATCTCTAAAACTCAATTTTCTCATCTGTAACTAAGGATACCTGTACTTCCTCACTGAGTTGTTGGAAGGATTTAACAAGATAATTTATGTGAAAAGCTTACAATAGGATGGTACATAATACACATCTGATTCATGTTAGATATCATAGAGTTTTCACATTTATTTCCCACTTCCTTTCAGTAAACATACTCTCTGGATAACATAATACCTGACCAATGTTTAATTTTATGTCATCATTCAATAGTGACTAGATATGGAACAACAAACTGAAGAATTTGTTTTTGGAAGACAGTTCCTCCCAGAATCTGGGCTGAGCATGGCACTGCTCTTTCACCAAAAGTAGGCTCACGCTTACAGACAGTTTGAGAAGAGTGTTTGGGGAAATCCTTTATGAAGTCAGAGAGTCTGACAAAAAGAAAAAAAAAAAATGAACCTTTTAACTTTTTTCTCTAGTCGATGTTTCCTTTTATTTGATTCTCCTAATGAACTTGGTCCTCAGGATTACAAAAAAAAAAAATGTTTTACACCCATCATCATATAAGAACAAACTACATCAGAAACAGTTTCATACTTTAGGGCATCATTTTAGGCCAAGGTAAAACATGAGAAACAGGAGTTTCTTTAAAATAATAAATAAATAAATAACTTTCGATTGGATTTCCTAAATAAAACTTCTCTCTTGCTATTTTTTCTTTATTATTCTCCCATGTATGAAAGTTACACCTTGCAACAAGCCTGGCAGTTGCCATTGCTTTTCTGGGTCTTGCAAACTAGTTCAGTAGCTCTTCAGATAGCAAGGGCATTAGGTAAGCCAAAACTAGTAACCAGAATCGGGAGCTGCCTGAAGCCATTAAAATTTCTTTGTCTGGGCAACATCACTGAATAGTCTTGTTTGGGTTTACCCCATGAAGGCACATTTGGAATCTGCAATTCCATTGCATAAAATTTTGTATCCGGTCCAGCCAGAGTACAGATTATATGGTTAGTTTTATGGTGATGTATAAAATAATACCAAGTAATTTTTTAGTAGACATATCAGGTACTTGGGCATTAGAAATAGTCTAAATGAAACATTTTTAACATATATGATAGCATATTGCACATGCAATTCTCTGAAGGTGTCATTTAAACTCTATGTGTGTCATTATACATACAGTTTAAATCACACACACAGTGGGGAGGAGCAAGATGGCAGAGGAGTAGGAGACCTAAATTTCATTTGGACCCAGGAATTCAGCCAGATAGGGATCAAACCATTCTGAACACCTACAAATTCAACAGGAGATGGAAGAAAAGAATAGCAACAACCCTCTGAACAGAAAAGCGACCACTTACTGGAAGATAGGACATGCAGAGAAGCAAATCAGAGGCAATATTCAGGAGGATAGACAGCTGGGGAGGGCGCCTCGGTCAGCTGCTATGGTCAGCTGCTACTGGCAGGTGATAGAGCCATGGAGCACAAAATTGGGAATTTCAGAAGTCCGTTCTGCTGAGGGACATTGCTCCACTGGCTAAGCGGGGGGTGAAACACTCACTGGGACAGTGTGGTCTCAGGACCCTCGGGGTCACAGAAAGACCGGGGGTGCCTGAGTGCAGCAGAGCTCCCAGGTATTGGAGCGGAGAAGCCGGCTGCAGAGACAGAGCCCAGGCACGGGTTCTCAGCTCGGGTTTGCCATAAACCGTGATCCGCAGCACAGTCCGGCCACTGCTCTTCCAGCGGGGACCCAACAAGCGGCAGAACCAGGGAAACTCCCCTTCCTCCCCCGGGAGGAGCGGCATGGGAGCACACCACAGGGATCTGCTGGGTTTGGAGACTCCACACGGGGTCAGGTGCCAAAGATAGAAATGCTTGGTCACAGGCTGTGAGAGCAAGGAGTGCGGCTGCAGACCGGGGAGACGGGAGTGATTGACTGCTTTTCTCTGGGGGCGCACTGAGGAGTGGGGCCCCGAGTTCTCAGCTCCTCCGGGCTGAGATTGGGAGGCCGCCATTTTCACTCTTGTCCTTCAAAGCTGTAGGGAAAGCTTGCAGGGATAAAAGCTCCCGAGAGCAAAACCGAGCAGATTACTTAGCCCAGCCCCAGCAAGGGTGAGGCAATTTCGCCTCCTGCAAAGATATTTGGGAACCATGGCAACAGGATCCTCCCCCAGAAGATCAGCAAGAACAGCCAGCCAAGACCAAGTTTACCAATCAATGAGAACAGCAGAACTCCAGCACTAATGGAATACTGCACGTAGAATTCATGGCTATTTTCCCATGATTCTTTAGTCTTCCAAATTTAATTTTTTTAACTTTTTTTTTTTTGGAATTTTTCTTTTTCCCTTTTTCAAACAACATCTTATCAATCCCTTTTGTAAAAAATCTTTTTTATTTTTCATTTTTAGAGTCATATCCTATCACTTCATAGTAGTTAACCTTATTTTTGGTATATATATATATAAGTTGTTCTCTCTTTAAAATTTTGGGATACAGTTTCTTCTAACAGACCAAAACATACCCTAAATCTCTAGTGTATGGCTTTGTTCTAGTCTCCTGCCTGATCACATTCTCTCTCTCTCTTTTTTTTAATCCTCTTCTTACTTTTTTCAACCAACTACTTATCTTACCAATTCCTTTTATAAAATCTTTTATAATTTTCATCATTACCGTCAAATTCCATCCCTTCATTGTATTAACCCTTATTTTTATACATATATAAGTTTTTCTTTCTTTAAAATTTTTGGAGGCACTTTCTTCTAACAGACAAAAATACACCCAAAATCTAGTGTGTGGCACTGATCTATGCACCAGCCTGATCATAACTGATCATATTCTGGTTCTGTTTTTGTTTGTTTGTTCATTTGTTTTTGTAATTTTTTCTTTTTTTTTTTCCTTTTTTCTTTCTTTCCCTTTCTTTTCCCCCGGTTTCAGGTCTCTTCTGATTTGTTTAGTGAATATTTTTCTGGGGTCGTTGTTACCCTGTTAGCATTTTGTTCTCTCATTCATCTATTCTCCCATGGACAAAATGACAAGATGAAAAAAATCACATCAAAAAAAAAGAACAAGAGGCAGTACCAACTGCCAGGGACCTAATCAATATGGACATTAGTAACATGTCGGAACTAGAGTTCAGAATGATGATTTTAAAGATACTAGCTGGGCTTGAAAAAAGCCTGGAAGATATTAGAGAACCCTTTCTGGAGAAATAAAAGAACTAAAATCTAACCAAGTTGAAATCAAAAAAGCTATTAATGAGGTGCAGTCAAAAATGGAGGCTCTAACTGCTAGGATAAATGCGGCAGAAGAGAGAATCAGTGATATAGAAGGCCAAATGATGGAAAATAAAAAAGCTGAGAAAAAGAGAGGTAAACACCTACTGGATCAGGAGGGCAGAATTCGAGAGATAATTGATACCATAAAACGAAACAATATTAGAATAATTGGGATCCCAGAAGAAGAAGAAAGAGAGAGATGGGCAGAAGGTATATTAGAGCAAATTATAGCAGAGAACTACCCTAATTTGGGGAAAGAAACAGGCATCAAAATCCAGAAGGCCCAGAGAACCCCGCTTCAAAATCAATAAAAATAGGTCAACACCCCGACATCTAATAGTAAAACTTATGAGTCTCAGAGACAAAGAAAAAATCCTGAAAGCAGCTCAGGAGAAGAGATCTATAACCTACAATGGTAGAGATATTAGATTGGCAGCAGACCTATCCTGAGAGACCTGGCAGGCCAGAAAGAGACTGGCATGATATATTCAGAGCACTAAATGAAAAAATATGCAGCCAAGAATGCTATATCCAGCTAGGCTGTCCTTGAAGATAGAAGGAGAGATAAAAACCTTCCAGGACAAACAAAAACTAAAGCAATTTGCAAACACAAACCTGCCCAACAAAAAATATTGAAAGGGTCTTCTAAGCAAAGAGAGAGCCTATAAGTAACAAACCAGAAAGGAACACAGAAAATATACAGTAACAGTGACCTTACAGGCAATACAATGGCACTAAATTCATACCTTTCAATAGTTACCCTGAATGTAAATGGGCTTAATGCCTCAATCAAAAGACATAAGCTATCAGATTGGATAAGAAAAACAAGACCCATCGATATGCTGTCTGCAAGAGACTCATTTTAGACCCAAAGACACCCCCAGATTGAAAGTGATGGGGTGGAAAACAATTTACCATGCTAATGGACACCAAAAGAAAGCTGGGGTGGCAATCCTTATACCAGGCAAATTAGATTTTAAACCAAAGACTGTAATAAGAGATGAAGAAGGACATTATATCCTACTTAAAGAGTCTATCCAACAAGAAGATCGAACAATTGTAAATATCTATGCCCCTAACATGGGAGCAGCCAATTATATAAGCCAATTAATAGCAAAAGCAAAGAAACAAATCGACAACAATACAATAACAGTGGGGGACTTTAACACCACCCTCACTGAAATGAGGCAAAAAATCAACAAGGAAATAAAGACTTTAAATGACACACTGGACCAAATGGACTTCACAGATGTATTCGGAATATTCCATCCCAAAGCAACAGAATACACATTCTTCTCTAGTGCCTATGGAAAATTATCCAGAATAGGTCACATCCTAGGTCACATCAGGTTTCAACTGGTACCAAAAGATTGGGATCATTCCCTGCATATTTTCAGACCACAATGCTTTGCAACTGGAACTCAAACACAAGAGGAAACTCAGAAAGACCTCAAATACATGGAGGCTAAAGAGCATCCTACTAAAGAATGAATGGGTCAACCAGGAAATTAAAGAAGAATTTAAAAAATTCATGGAAACAAATGAAAATGAAAACACAACTGTTCAAAATCTTTGGGATGCAGCAAAAGCAGTCCTAAGACAAAAGTATATAGCAATACAAGCCTTTCTAAAGAAATAAGAAAGGTCTCAAATACAAAACCTAACCCTACACCTAAAGGAGCTGGGGAGAGAACAGCAAATAAAGCCTAAACCCAGCAGGAGAAGAGAAATAATAAAGATCAGAGCAGGAATCAATGAACTAGAAACCAAAAGAACAGTAGAACAGATCAACGAAACTAGGATATGGTTCTTTGAAAGAATTAACAAGATTGATAAACCCCTGGCCAGACTTATCAAAAGGAAAAGAGAAATGACCCAGATCAACAAAATCATGAATGAAAGAGGAGAGATCACAACCAACACCAAAGACATACAAACAATTACAAGAACATATTATGAGCAACTCTATGCCAGCAAATTAGATAACCTGGAAGAAATGGATGCATTCCAGGAGATGTATCAACTACCAAAACTGAACCAGGAAGAAATAGAAAACCTGAACAGACCTATAACCACTAAGGAAATGGAAGCAGTCATCAAAAATCTCCCAAACAACAAAAGCCCAGGGCCAGATGGCTTCCCAGGGGAATTCTGCCAAATATTTAAAGAAGAATTAATACCTATTCTTCTGAAATTGGTCCAAAAAATAGAAATGGAAGGAGAACTTCCAAACTCGTTTTATGAGGTCACCATTACCTTGATCCCAAAACCAGAAAAAGACCCCATCAAAAAGGAGAATTACAGACCAGTATCCTTGATGAACATGGATGCAAAAGTTCTCAACAAAATCCTAGCCAATAGGATCCAACAGTATATTAGAAGGATGATTCACCACGACCAAGTGGGATTTTCCTGGGGCTGCAAAGTTGTTCAACATCTGCAAATCAATCAATGTGATACAATACATTAACAAAAGAAAGAACAAGAACCATATGATTCTCTCAATAGATGCAGAAAAAGCATTTGACAAAGTATAGCATCCTTTCTTAATCAAAATTCTTCAGAGTATAGGGATAGAGGGTACATACCTCAATATCATAAAAGCTATCTATGAAAAACCCACAGCAAATGTCATCCCCAATGGATAAAACTGAGAGCTTTCCCCCTGAGTTCAGGAACACAGCAGGGATGTCCACTATCACCACTGCTATTCAACATAGTATTAGAAGTCCTAGCCACGGCAATCAGACAACAGAAAGAAATCAAAGGCATCCAAATCGGCAAAGAAGAGGTCAAATTCTCGCTCTTTGCAGATGATATGATACTTTATGTGGAAAACCCAAAAGACTCCACCCCAAAACTGCTAGAACTCATACAGGAATTCAGTAGAGTGGCAGGATATAAAATCAATGCACAGAAATCAGTGGCATTTCTATACATCAACAACAAGACAGAAGAGAGAGAAATGAAGGAGTCGATCCCATTTACAATTGAACCCAAAACCAAAGGTACCTAGGAATAAATCTAACCAAAGAGGCAAAGAATCTGTACTCAGAAAACTATAAAATACTCATGAAACAAATTGAAGAAGACACAAAGAAATGGAAAAACGTTCCATGCTCATGGATTGGAAGAACAAACATTGTGAAGATGTCAATGCTACCTAGAGCAATCTACACATTCAATGCAATCCCCATCAAAATACCATCCACCTTTTCCAAAGAAATGGAACAAATAATCCTAAAATTTGTGTGGAACCAGAAGAGACCCCAAATAGCCAGAGGAATATTGAAAAAGAAAAGCAAAGCTGGCGGCATCACAGTTCCGGACTTCCAGCTCTATTACAAAGCTGTCATCATCAAGACAGTATGGTACTGGCACAAAAACAGACACAGAGATCAATGGAACAGAATTGAGAGCCCAGAAATGGACCCTCAACTCTATGGTCAACTCATCTTCGACAAAGCAGGAAAGAACGTCCAATGGAAAAAAGACAGTCTCTTCAACAAATGGTGTTGGGAAAATTGGACAGCCACATGCAGAAGAATGAAACTGGACCATTTCCTTACACCACACACAAAAATAGACTCAAAATGGATGAGAGACCTCAGTGTGAGACAGGACTCCATCAAAATCCTAAAGGAGAACATAGGCAGCAACCTCTTCGACCTCAGCCGCAGCAACTTCTTCCTAGAAACATCGCCAAAAGCAAGGGAAGCAAGGGCAAAAATGAACTATTGGGATTTCATCAAGATAAAAAGCTTTTGCACAACAAAAGAAACAGTCCACAAAACCAAAAGACCACCGACAGAATGGGAGAAAATATTTGCAAATGACATATCAGATAAAGGGCTAGTATCCAAAATCTATAAAGAGCTTATCAAACTCAACACCCAGAGAACAAATAATCCAATCAAGAAATGGGCAGAAGACATGAACAGACATTTTTCCAAAGAAGACATCCAAATGGCCAACAGACACATGAAAAAGTGCTCAACATCGCTCGGCATCAGGGAAATCCAAATCAAAACCTCCATGAGATACCACCTCACACCCGTCAGAATAGCTAAAATTAACAAGTCTGGGAAGGACAGATGTTGGCAGGGATGCGGAGAAAGGGGAAGCCTCCTACACTGTTAGTGGGAATGCAAGCTGGTGCAACCACTCTGGAAAACAGGATGGCGGTTCCTCAAACAGTTGAAAATAGAGCTACCATACGATCCAGGAATTGCACTACTGGGTATTTACCACAAAGATACAAATGTAGGGATCCGAAGGGATACGTGCACCCCAATGTTTACAGCAGCAATGTCCACAATAGCCAAACTGTGGAAAGAGCCAAGATGTCCATCGACAGATGAATGGATAAAGAAGAAGTGGTATATATACACAATGGAATATTATGCAGCCATCAAAAGGAATGAGATCTTGCCATTTGCAATGACGTGGATGCAACTGGAGGGTGTTACGCTGAGTGAAATAAGTCAATCAGAGAAAGACATGTATCATATGACCTCACTGATATGAGGAATTCTTAATCTCAGGAAACAAACTGAGTGTTGCTGAGTGGTGGGGGTGTGGGAGGGATGGGGTGGCTGAGTGATAGACATTGGGGAGGGTATGAGCTATGGTGAGCGCTGTGAATTGTGCAAGTCTGTTGAATCACAGATCTGTACCTCTGAAACATATAATGCAATATATGTTAAGAAAAAAAAAGAAGAAGAAGATAGCAGGAGGGGAAGAATGAAGGGGAGTAAATCGGAGGGGGAGACGAACCATGAGAGACGATGGACTCTGAAAAACAAACTGAGGGTTCTAGAGGGGAGAGGGGTGGGAGGATGGGTTAGCCTGGTGATGGGTATTAAAGAGGGCACGTTCTGCATGGAGCACTGGGTGTTATGCACAAACAATGACTCATGGAACACTACATCAAAAACTAATGATGTAATGTATGGTGATAACATAACAATAAAAAATAATAAAATAATAAAATAAATCAGTATTATTAACATAAAATTTTTAAAAAATCAAATGAAGCCAGCTGGCTTAAAATTACAGTGGTGTAAAATTCTCTGTGAAGATGAGGAGAGAGCCGGTCCTGGGGTGGGTGGGGCCGGAGCAGGGGATAGATCCAGGGTTGATGGGCATCAGAGGAAGTGCCACTGAATAAGATGTTAGATGAGTCTTTTGTTCACCAGAAGGCTGACTCTGCACCAGCCATCTTACTCTAGGTATGGGTGAGCCATGAGGTATGTCCTAGAAAAGTTTCCAGGCTAGCAGAAGATTTAGACTCCAATACAGAAAATAAAATACAACATGATAGGAGGCATAGGTCAGGATTATGACATGATACATTCTTATATAACTAGTTAAACCCACCAATATGTTTATTTGCTGCAAAGTTATTCATTTTTCTATGCTGTGGACACACATATACACACACACACTCAAAAAGTATTTTGACCTAAATGTTGCAATCATTGGTGCCATGCAACTCTGAAAACTCCCACAGCTGCATGAACCTATGGGGACAGTCTCAAGAGTTTTAGGCTGAGAACACCTAAGAGAACATCAGTTTTTTACTCTAAAAGGCCAAGGTTTGAAATCTCCTTTCCTGAGGCAATTTTGAACAAACTGCATAACATCTAGAAACATCAGTTTCTAGATGAAACTCTGAAAATGGGAATGACAGTCTCTGCATTACAGCCTTGCTGTAAGGAGAGAGAGAGAGAGAGAGAGAGAGTGTGTGTGTGTGTGTAGCACACTGGGGTGAGTGTGAAAGGTGTCACGTTTTAATCCTGGCATGTAGAAGAAACTCAGTGAATGGTGGCTGTTATGATCCCACCATTATTAATAATAATATCTGGAGAGGATAGGGAAGACCCTGATAAATATTTGAGAGTTATTTTTAACTTACCACAAAAGGGAAAAAAATAGCTCATAAAGAACAAATGTAAACCAGAACAAATAGGTAAATATCTGCTATACTTATGAGCATAAATGGGCCTCCTCTTGGTTTATGGGGCCCATGATTATCTCTGTCAGCTGGGATATTCAGATAAATGCACTATATTAAAGAACGGCCCTATTCTATGGAAATCAATCAATAAAATAAAGAATCCAGAAGTGACAGCAGCCTGATGATTATTTTATTTGATCTGTGTATCTATTTGTCTCTCTGCCATCTGTCATAGCCACACCTGAAGGTAGGCTCCAGGGGCTTTGCCTGACTGCAGGGGAGCCAGGGTTTGGAGGTGGAATGACGAGCGGGGAGGGCCTTTGACACTGATAGGGGAGCATGTGTAGGTGTTTGAAGGTCAGTCTGGGCAGTGCAGGACTGAAGAAATGCTTCTTCCTCCTGTCCCAGGTGGTCACAGGACGTGGTTGTGGGCAAAGGACAAAGCTCAGAACAGGAACAGAGCCTCCATTGTAGATCTGGATCTTCCTTATTAAGAAATGGATCAAAACAAAATAATGAGGATTAAGGGGCCAGGCTGGGATTTTCTTTAGTTGGCAGGAGGAAGACCATGGCAAGGGATCCCTACACTGGGAGCCAAATGTGTGTCCAGGACGGAACAGGCAAGTGCTTTTTCATCAGGCCCCAGATAGGGACGTCAGAGGCTAATGGTGCAGCAGGCTGCCAGGTAGGTACAGCCAGCGGAAGTTTGCTACCAAGGGTTGCCTGTAATGGGATTGAGCAAGGTTTTATTGGGCAGCCCTTCCCACAGGGAGAATATATTTGTCCTAAAGAACCTGCCTATCGTGTAACAGGAGAGGGAAAGAGGACAGAGTCTGGTCCTGCTGGGTCAGGGGCACTTCACTGAATAGGAGCTTGTGCCATGTCTTTCCTGAGAAGCCATTCACAGGAAAGGAAGAGTATTATACCTGGGTTGAAGTAGAGTAAATTCCTAACTTCTAACCACAGTCTACAAGACCATACATGACATGGCCCCCACCCACCTCTCTGGCATTGTTTCATACCAATTTCCACTTTGCTCACTCCCACCAGCTACCCTTTCTATTTCCTTTTGAGCAAAGTTCAATCCCACCTCCATGCCTTGCCTTTGCTTGTTGGCGTCTGGTTTAGTCTTCCTCGGACTATGAATGACTCTCTCATCTTGTAGGCTTCAGCTCAGGGGGCCCCCATCTACTGGAACCCCATTGCCTTCTATCATGCTATGAGCCATTTTCTCTCACAAAACATCTGACACCAAATGTGTGGGTCTTTCTTCCCCCAAACCAACCAATTTTCTAACTCTCCAGACACCAACTGGGTGTCCCACAATGTAATTCAATTCTAAATACATAGAGTTAGTGCATACCCTGCAGGCTAAGAGTCCAGTCTCACAGAACTGCCACCCAGCTTTCCCCCAAACCCCCGCCAACTCCAGATGCCACTCGTAAGTCCCAAGCCTCCCTTACTTCTGGTTGACCAGCTATAAATCAAGGGTTCCCATAACCCCCTCCTCAGGTACTAAAATTTGCTAGAATGGCTCACACAAGTCAATAAAGTACTTTATTTACAGTTACCAGTTTATTATCAAGGAACAGCCAAATAGATGAGATGCATAGGTTGAGGTTTGGGGCAAGGGGCACACAGATTTTCACACCCTCTCTGGGCTTGTCACCCTACAGCACTTTGACTTGTCTGTCAACCCAGAAGCTCTCTGTAACCTGTTGTTTAGAACTTTTATAAAGATTCTATCACATAGGCATGATTAATTAAATCACTGGCCATTGGTGATTAACTCAATCTCCAGCTCCTCTCCTCTCCTTAGTAGTTGCAGGGTGGGGCTGAAAGTTCCAACTCTGTAATCATGCCTTGACCTTTCTGATGATCAGTCCCCATCCTGAAGCCATCTAGAGGCCCCAGTTACCAGAAATCTCATACCAAAGCCACTCATCACTGCAGTGATTACAAAGGTTTTAGGAGCTCTGCACTAAGAACCAGGAATAAAGACCAAATATATATTTCTTATTATATCACAGTACCACACAGGCCTTGTAATTTTTTGTTGAAAGCCAGACATAATTACTAAGGAAAAGGAACTGTGGTAAATAGGCCTTTAGTGTGAGATTTTACGTTTATCTGGCTAAGAGTGGAGCTATGCTTACAGTTTGCTGTAGCTGTAGGAAGAAGAGGCTAAAATTTTCTTCATTGTCTTTGTCTCTGTTTCCTCCGTGATCTCTGGGTTTCTCTAGAGAGACCTTCTTTTTTATTCTTATGTTAATCACCATACATTACATCATTAGTTCTTGATGTAGTGTTCCATGAGTCATTGTTTGTGCATAACACCCAGTGCTCCACGCAGAACGTGCCCTCCTTAATACCCATCACCAGGCTAACCCATCCCCCCACCCTCCTCCCCTCTAGAACCCTCAGTTTGTTTTTCAGAGTCCATCGTCTCTCATGGTTCCTCTCCCCCTCCGAATTACTCCCCTTCATACTTCCCCTCCTGCTATCTTCTTCTTTTTCTTTTTTCTTAACATATATTGCATTATTTGTTTCAGAGGTACAGATCTGTGATTCAACAGTCTCGCACAATTCACAACGCTCACCATAGCACATTCCCTCCCCAATGTCTATCACTCAGCCACCCCATCCCTCCCACACCCCACCACTCAGCAACACTCAGTTTGTTTCCTGAGATTAAGAATTCCTCATATCAGTGAGGTCATATGATACATGTCTTTCTCTGATTGACTTATTTCACTCAGCGTAACACCCTCCAGTTGCATCCACGTCATTGCAAATGGCAAGATCTCATTCCTTTTGATGGCTGCATAATATTCCATTGTGTGTATATATACCACTTCTTCTTTATCCATTCATCTGTCGATGGACATCTTGGCTCTTTCCACAGTTTGGCTATTGTGGACATTGCTGCTGTAAACATTGGGGTGCACGTATCCCTTCGGATCCCTACATTTGTATCTTTGTGGTAAATACCCAGTAGTGCAATTCCTGGATTGTATGGTAGCTCTATTTTCAACTGTTTGAGGAACCTCCATACTGTTTTCCAGAGTGGTTGCACCAGCTTGCATTCCCACAAACAGTGTAGGAGGGTTCTCCTTTCTCCACATCACCGCCAACATCTGTCGTTTCCTGACTTGTTAATTTTAGCTATTCTGATGGGTGTGAGGTGATATCTCATGGAGGTTTTGATTTGGATTTCCCTGATGCCAAGCGATGTTGAGCACTTTTTCATGTGTCTGTTGGCCATTTGGATGTCTTCTTTGGAAAAATGTCTGTTCATGTCTTCTGCCCATTTCTTGATTGGATTATTTGTTCTTTGGGTGTTGAGTTTGATAAGCTCTTTATAGATTTTGGATACTAGCCCTTTATCTGATATGTCATTTGCAAATATTTTCTCCCATTCTGTCGGTGGTCTTTTGGTTTTGTGGACTGTTTCTTTTGCTGTGCAAAGCTTTTTATCTTGATGAAATCCCAATAGTTCATTTTTGCCCTTGCTTCCCTTGCCATTGGTGATGTTTCTAGGAAGAAGTTGCTGCGGCTGAGGTCGAAGAGGTTGCTGCCTATGTTCTCCTTTAGGATTTTGATGGAGTCCTGTCTCACACTGAGGTCTCTCATCCATTTTGAGTCTATTTTTGTGTGTGGTGTAAGGAAATGGTCCAGTTTCATTCTTCTGCATGTGGCTGTCCAATTTTCCCAACACCATTTGTTGAAGAGACTGTCTTTTTTCCATTGGACGTTCTTTCCTGCTTTGTCGAAGATGAGTTGACCATAGAGTTGAGGGTCCATTTCTGGGCTCTCAATTCTGTTCCATTGATCTCTGTGTCTGTTTTTGTGCCAGTACCATACTGTCTTGATGATGACAGCTTTGTAATAGAGCTGGAAGTCCGGAACTGTGATGCCGCCAGCTTTGCTTTTCTTTTTCAATATTCCTCTGGCTATTTGGGGTCTCTTCTGGTTCCACACAAATTTTAGGATTATTTGTTCCATTTCTTTGGAAAAGGTGGATGGTATTTTGATGGGGATTGCATTGAATGTGTAGATTGCTCTAGGTAGCATTGACATCTTCACAATGTTTGTTCTTCCAATCCATGAGCATGGAACGTTTTTCCATTTCTTTGTGTCTTCTTCAATTTGTTTCATGAGTATTTTATAGTTTTCTGAGTACAGATTCTTTGCCTCTTTGGTTAGATTTATTCCTAGGTACCTTTGGTTTTGGGTTCAATTGTAAATGGGATCGACTCCTTCATTTCTCTCTCTTCTGTCTTGTTGTTGATGTATAGGAATGCCACTGATTTCTGTGCATTGATTTTATATCCTGCCACTCTACTGAATTCCTGTATGAGTTCTAGCAGTTTTGGGGTGGAGTCTTTTGGGTTTTCCACATAAAGTATCATATCATCTGCAAAGAGCGAGAATTTGACCTCTTCTTTGCCGATTTGGATGCCTTTGATTTCTTTCTGTTGTCTGATTGCCGTGGCTAGGACTTCTAATACTATGTTGAATAGCAGTGGTGATAGTGGACATCCCTGCTGTGTTCCTGAACTCAGGGGGAAAGCTCTCAGTTTTATCCATTGGGGATGACATTTGCTGTGGGTTTTTCACAGATAGCTTTTATGATATTGAGGTATGTACCCTCTATCCCTATACTCTGAAGAGTTTTGATCAAGAAAGGATGGTGGACTTTGTCAAATGCTTTTTCTGCATCTATTGAGAGGATCATATAATTCTTGTTCTTTCTTTTGTTAATGTATTGTATCACGTTGATTGATTTGTGGATGTTGAACCAGCCTTGCAGCCCAGGGATAAATCCCACTTGGTCATGGTGAATCATCCTTTTAATGTACTGTTGGATCCTATTGGCTAGTATTTTGGTGAGAATTTTTGCAACCATGTTCATCAAGGATATTGGTCTGTAGTTCTCCTTTTTGATGGGGTCTTTGTCTGGTTTTGGGATCAAGGTAATGGTGGCCTCATAAAATGAGTTTGGAAGTTTTCCTTCCATTTCTATTTTTTGGAACAGTTTCAGGAGAATAGGTATTAATTCTTCTTTAAATGTCTGATAGAATTCCCCTGGGAAACCATCTGGCCCTGAGCTTTTGTTTGTTGGGAGATTATCTAGAGAGACCTTCTTAAATAGAATCTGAGCTTTGCAGTTCTTTCCATTGTAATTCAGTATTATAATACAGGAGCACTGGTGATGTGGGGGTAAGGTGTGGGCAGAAGTGGAGCATTCTGTAATCCCATGATTAGGTCTCAGTCTTTTAGTGGGCCTGTGCCTCTGGGCTGTGATCTTCACAACTGCTTCTCAGCTTTTCCCTGAGAGGTAAGACAGGAAGGCTGGAGGAGGTTGGTGTTGCATATGGTGGTTAGGCTCTGATAAAACCATTTCCATTAGACTCTGATAAAGATGTTTTCTTTGAGTGCATATTTTTATGAAGGAGAACAGAACATTCTGGATATATTCTAATACAGTTAGTTTTCCCCTTTCCCTGCCAGAAACACGAGGAGACTTTTCTTCATTTATCACCCAAGAACCTGAGGCCCAGTCCACTATCTTTCACATTACCCTATTTCATTTCCTTCATGGCCCTTATCACCCTCTAGAATCACCTTGTCTATGTGTTTGTTGGTGTACAAAACCTGCTCCCCATTTGAATATAAGCTTCGAGAGGACAGAACCTTGTCTGTTTTGTTGATTGCCATATTCTTAGCACTTAGAATAGTACCTGACACATAATAAATACTCAAAATACTTCTTGAATTACTTCTTGAAAATCTGAATTCCTGAGGTTGATTCCAGTGACAAAGACACTACCTTGATCTTTATTGGACTTGAGGAAGGACCTTTTCCTTTCTGTCAATGGCAATGATAACTCCTTGGCTTGCTTCTGATCCAAATGTGACCTCTAGCCCCTGGCCTCTCCTCTTCTCCCATGGGTGGGTGGCTGTCTGTCTGTCTCTCTTACACACACACACACACACACACACACACACACACACACACACACACACACACACCATCTCCTGACTCTGCAAGGCAAGCTTTCCGGTGAGCTTCCAAAATCTTTCTCCTCACGTCTCGGCTCCTACCAGTCACACAGGAATCAGTGCTCTTATTCAATCTTAAAAACACATTCAGGAAAATAGAAGAGTTTACCTGTCTTGAAATGAGGTGATCATTAATTTAGCACTTTCTTTTCCTATTTATTCCCAGCCTCATGTGTAAGACGAGTAATGCTTTAAACAAATTGGATCATGCAGCTGGGAGAATGAGAGTTAGTATCAGCAATAACGAATATTCCTGCATTTTTATAGAACAATTATTGATTGTCTAGAAGAGTTTAGAGCT
Source organism: Eumetopias jubatus (assembly GCF_037043125.1). NCBI lineage: Eukaryota > Metazoa > Chordata > Mammalia > Carnivora > Otariidae > Eumetopias > Eumetopias jubatus. The sequence continues at coordinate 92,417,171 of NW_028274809.1, forward strand.
CAAGGTAAGTCTACCATTAAATAGCTAGTTAAAAATTCCAAGAGATTCATTATTGCTCTTTAAAAATATATTATGAAAGAAATGGGGTTGCATTTTCTACACTATAAAATGAAAAGGTCTGAAGATTGTATATTCTCAGTAAGGCTGCACTGCGATTAAAAAGAAAATGAGTATCATAGAAGAAAATACTGGCTAAGATGAAATGAGAAAAGGGCAACTAGTTTAAAAATTCAGTAATGTTTTAGCAATTCAAACTGCTAGTACTGTATTAATATTTAGTCATCAGATAAAACTGCATTTTTAAGCCTCTGTTCAAATCAGCGATCGTATATGGATAGACACCTCTCTGTCATCATGCCCCTACTGGGATCCACAGCTCTGGGTCCTGTCTGGCCCCAAGCTTTTTTTCTCTAACTGACCCTCACTGAGTCTCACGCCCCTAGGAAGACTCCCTCAAAGTGCCCCTTGAACTACAGTTTGCTATGAGCCCCACCCTCACATTAGTAGAACCCAGACTTGCTGTGCTGCTTTTCCTCCTGCCCAAGCACATAGAACTTCTTGTCTGTTTTACCTTCCCGAAAAACACCTGAGACCTTCCTTCTCAGAACCTTGACTGCCTTTCTCTACTCTTCCATACTTAACCAAAAAATTCAAAGGTGTAGCTCAAATCCCAGGTATGTAATACCTGTCCTATTGGCTTAGCATGGACACTTGATTTCTGATGCTCCCAAAAAGCATAGCCTGGGCTTGCATTTCTTTGGATCCTGCCCCTTGTACATATTACTGATAAGAAGTTGGCCTAGCAAAAAAAATTTTATGATAAACTGGAGCAGCAATCCAGCTATAATCCCCCCTTCTCTGGTTCATGTCTCAGGTCTGCCTGTGTTCCTATCAGTCTTATGTACTATCCCAAATCTACTGGCTCAGTGATATGACCATGCAAATCATTGCTGTTTATTCATTGGGAATTTGCTATGTATAAATCACTGTACATACATTAACTCTCCTCAAAACGCCTTATTGGGATATGATGAGGGTTATTTTTTTTAAATCATGACTTACCAATGAGAAAACAGGACCACAGAGATTAAGTAAGTTGTTCAAAGTAACACAGCTATTACATGGCAGAAAGATAATCCAAAATCAGGTCTGTTGGAAAATCCTCAGATTAACTCTTCTCAAATGCCCCCTACCTTCCTGTTCTGTGCATGGTTCACAAATAGGCCTCCATTTACAGAAAAAAAATAATCCTATAAATAGGAGTCGAAGTGATGGAATCAGAAAGCAATAATAGCTGGGGCGCCTGGGTGGCTCAGTCAGCTAAGCGTCTGTCTTCGGCTCAGGTCATGATCTCAGGGTCCTGGGATCAAGCCCCACATCAGGCTCTCTGCTCAGGGGCGAGTCTGCTTCTTCCTCTCCCCCTGTGAACTCTTTCACTTTCGCTCTCTCTCAAATAAATAAATAAAATCTTTAAAAAATAAATAAATAAATAAAAAGCAATAATAGCTTCATGAATGATGAGGGTCATCATTCAAGTTTAAGGTATGTTGTTCAGAGGGACCAAGACTGAGATCTAGGAGAAAAGGATACCAGGGTCGTTCTAGAATATTCTGAGTGAAACAAGGGCTATGTGATTTTTGTCTCCACATTGGCCCACGGCATTGGTTCTCAACTGGGGGCACTTCTGCCCCAAGGGAACATTTGGAAATGTCCAAAGACATTTTTGGTTGTCACAGCTGAGAAGGAATGTGTTGCTTAGTGGCATTTTGTAGGTAGAGGCCAGGAATGCTGCTAAACATTCTACAATGCACAGGAAAACTCCCCCCCGAACAAAGAATTATCTAGCCCAAAATGTCAATAGTGCCAAATTGAGAAAATCTGGCCAGCAGGGAACGTTTTCACAGTCCTACCTGCAGTTGGCACTCTGGATACTGAAAGGGCCATTGGCTTCTTCTTGCTTCAGGTGATGTCAACTTTTGCTTTGGGGTCTGAGCTTTAGAGGTAAGAGGAGGCTTTAAGGTCATGCATCTATGTAGCCTTGGGAATACGGTCAGGCAGTGTCTCTTATAGGACCACTCCTGGGATCTCAAGACCCTGTCTGACATCTGGTACCTCCTAGGAGGATTCCATAAGAACATGTGGCCTTGAAATTTAAAACTCTCTTATGACATTTCTGTCACCCCCAATTCCTCCCTTTCCTTTTCCTCCATGCCCCAGTTCTTTCTCTTTTGTGCTTACCAGCCTGTTTAAAACTCTCTCTGGCTGATCCTCTGCCTTCATGATCCATCACCCATCCTTCTCAGCATGTGCCAGCCCATACCCTCCGCTCCTTTCAGGGACAGTTCAGGACCCACCTCATTTAGGAAGAGAGGCAGCAAGAAAGGGACCTTCCTCAGCCACAGAACTTCTCAAATGCCTGAACAACTCTGTCTATGCCACCATTCCTATAGCAATCACCTCACCCATGCAATGGTGGGGTTTGGGTCAGAGCTTGGAGCCAGAATCCATGACCGTTCAGGGCCAGAACCAGGTTTATTGGTAGAATTCCCTGAAAATGCTTCTCCCACACACGGCCTGAGATGTGTTTTTAAATCCCCCGTTCTACTTGTGGTTCTTACTCCAGAGTCCAAACCACAGCACAGAAGGGAACCAATGTTAAAGATATCAGTGAAAAATAACATATTATAAGCCAAATATCATTAAAAGCATATTTTGTGATAAGATATATTCACCAGATACATTCTGAGTAAATGGAACGCTTTAACCTTGAAGATGGAAGGGGAAAAAAAAAATCTGCCCTTGGCTTGGTGATTGTTAGGGGAGCATTTACCCTGTGAATGACATGACTTTATATCAAAAAATAAAACAGGTCTTCAAGATCCCAAAGAACAGAGCCTTAAATAATGTGCTGAGATGGTAACTGAAAAGATATCTAGAGTCTAGGCAAACCCAGAGTCAGAAATTATATATCTCTTTCTTTTCCTCATAAACCATACTCCACAATAGAATATTTCACCTTTCATCTGAAAACATCTCTCTTCTCCTAGCCCCTGCCTCATAAATAACAAGTAGTGAAGGAGAAAAATTAAGTTGGTATCCGTATTGTCTGAGATGTGTTTCAGAGGACAATTACTTTCTATAGCAGGTTTCAGATCAAAATGGTATCATGTTTTCTCATGAATTAGGTCAAGGAGTTCTGTGTCACAACTCGAGTAATATTGTAAGACAAAATGTTCTTTGCTACATGTAGCTCTGTAAGATCATCATCTCAGAACTTCTGAAATGCCAGAAGCAGATAAATACCTGATATATCAAGGGTAGTCGACTACTTGGGTAACAAAGGGTGGGGGGGGGCATATCTTTATGTGTGACATTATTCTCAGAATCACATACTGCCTCATTCACTTCCCAACCCTCCACACGAGCTGGCTGGAGGCAGCAATTAATCCATACGTCTATGAGAGAAGGAGAATAGATTGAAAAGGGCTTTACCACCACATGAAGATGACATGTGCTTAAGAAATGGAATTTAGGACGGGTGCCTGGGTGGCTCAGTCAGTTAAGTGTCTGCTTTCAGCTCAGGTCATGATCCCAGGGTCCTGGGATTGATCCTGTATCAGGCTCTCTACTCAGTAGACAGCCTGCTTCTCCCTCTCCCTCTGCCTGCCGCTCCCCCCACTTGTGCTCTCTCCCTCCCTTGCTCTGTCAAATAAATAAATAAAATCTTAAAAAAAAAAAAGAAATGGCATTTAGGGAAGTTAAATTCAACTAACGTTGACCATTCTTCATGGCAGACACAGCATACACTAAAGGATCTCACTATAACAGAGGAAACAGACAGGCAAGCTAATATCTACCAGTCTAATAAGCTATAAACTGTGTTAACACAGAGCAAGAAGTAAGAGTCTCTGGTAAGGGGTAGAGATGGTTGGGATAGTTCACCAAGAAGGTCATCCTTGAACTAAGGTTTTGATGACTGACCAGGAGTTCTCTGGCTAAAAGAGTAAGCGGTATAACCTAGAAAAAGAAAACATTTATCCACTTACAAGACACAATGTATTTGTAGGAGGGGCCACAGGAGATTCTAATCTTAGATTTTAAAATGACTAAGGGTTTGAGCCTAAGGATCCTCAGGGATCAGTTGAACAAGTTGATTTATCTAGGAGAAGAGGACCAGGAAGGAGAAAGTTTTGTGACCCTGCCTAGAGATAGAGATGAGAAAGCAAGTACTTGTAAGAGGTGCCATCTGGACCAAGGACAGCCTTGACGGTATGGTCTGAGTTCTATGAATAGGAGTGTCACAGAAATAGGGTGTAGGAGCAAAAGTATATAAGGAAATTTTGAAATATGGTGCATGGGCATTATGAAAGGGAACAAAGAGTAAATCAAGTATAGGAGACAAATCAGTACAAAATACAGCACTTCTTTGGCACTGAGAAATTTAGTTAATTATGGGAGGGCAACTCAGAACACTAGCTCAGCAGGAGATGGCAGATACCCACTGAACATGGAAATGCCCAGCAGGTACCTAGCAGGAAATAACAGAAGCTGGACCAATATGCAGTGCCCAGAGAATATTTGCAAAAGAGAAACATCAGTCTAATGCAAGCCAACCTGTCTGGAAATCCATTATTATTCCCACATGTTTGAGTAAGATCTTTCAGGGTCTTTCTGCAAGACTGTGAACGTAATCTAGTGACATTAGAGATAATACCATTAATGGGATGCCATTGGTACCTGCAGGCTGCTGAGGCAATTGGAGTTGTGTATTGAAGAATGAAAAAGAGCAATGTGACATTGGCTTGGCTGTCAGGTGGCAAGAAAACTGATATCAGAGGTTAGAAAGATGGCAGTTCATGTTATAGAGAAGCAAAACGCCTGTCAAAATTTTTCATATGGTGAGTATGGAGGCAGACAGCCCTACTCAGCGTACAGCTCAAAGAAAAGAGGCTAAAAAGCAGTGTTAGTAATACACACTGGTTTGGAAAGAACTGGCTGACTCGCAAGCAGAAATGAGAGAGGATAGAGAGTAAATATGTAAGGCTTTGCATGGTTGAAAAGCTGAGGCTTCAAGACACCAAACACTAAGAAACAGGAATTTTAAAAAATAAAAACAGTCCACAATCACAAACATTTAAAACCTCTTTTGATTAAAGTGGCTCAGTGTAAAGATCCTATTAAGCTTATAACTGTCCCTTAAGAGCATGCCCCCAACATCTCCTTCAGATGTGGCCAAGGAAGACATGCAAAAGAGAGACGAAAAACATGGCCCATAGGGCAGACCCAGGAGCAAAGGAAAACAATGGATAAAACAGCTGTCCTCAAAGAATGATACCAGGACCTAAACAGAAAATTCCCCACCATCAGAGTAGGGGGCCTTCAGAAACGCTTGTGGTTCCCTAAGTGCTAAGGGCCAGTAGCTGTGCTATGTCTTGTATGCTTCCTTTTCCCAAATGACAGTCTGTCCTGAGGTTACCCTGTGCCTGCTCCACCACTGCATAGTGGATGTGTCGGGTGGGAGCAGGAAAGACACCTTGCCCTTTTAGTTCACAGGTTGCTGGGACAAGAGGGGTCTTATCCAAACCTGATAGGAAGGACAGTGTATCGCTCAGAAATCATGGGCAGTGAGCTGGATACAGTGACTGGATAGGACTTCTAGTCAGCCTTGGTAGGGAGGAAAGTGAATGCGTGCCATATGTGGGAATATGGAGGCATATGGATATTTAGTGACCAGAGGAACTGAGGGTAGCAGGGGCATTTTACTGATGACCAAAAGTTTGTAAGTAGAGTTTAGCTAGGAATGTAGAACTACATTTCCCAAGCCCCTCTTGCATCTAAATTGGGTCCATGCGACTATTTCTGGCCAATGGAATATGAGCAGAAATTATGCGTGTCCCTTCTGTCTGTGGTGGTTAAGCATTCAGTGTATCTTCCCCATATTCTTTTCCCTTTATATGGATGCCTTGGAGGCCACATATTGGCAGTACCTCAGACAGGAGGAGCCTAGATACTCTTGGAGGAGCCTGAGTAACCACTTAAAAGAGGGCCACCTAGAAAAGGTATCTATTCAGGAATAGCTACATTGGTCTTTGAATAAAAGAGAAATAAATTATATTCTATTAAATCAGCATGATCTTGTTGTCACAGCAGCTGGTATTAATTAGCCTGAATAATACAACCAGCAGAGCCAGGTGAAAAGAGGTAAGAAATATCACATTGTACTTAAGGAAATAAAATAGTTTAAACTGTTATAACATAAGATGAACAGGGAGAAATGACAGAAGGTGAGGCTAGAGGGGTAAACAAAGAATAGATAAGTGTTTCTCAAAGCGTAGCCCATGAACTTCCCGTATTCAAATCCCTCGGGAGTCTAATTAAAAATGGGGGACTCTACCCCAGACCTAGACAGAATCAGAATCTCTTAAGAGATTGGTAGGAGGGAGAGATGAACCATGAGAGACTATGGACTCTGAGAAAGAAGCAGGGTTTTAGAGGGGACAGGGGAGGGGGGATTGGTTAGCCCGGTGATGGGTATTAAGAAGGGCACGTACTGCATGGAGCACTGGGTGTTATACGAAAACAATGGATCGTGGATCACCACATCAAAAACTAATGATGTGGGCGCCTGGGTGGCTCAGTCGGTTAAGTGACTGCCTTCGGCTCAGGTCATGATCCCGGAGTCCCAGGATCGAGTCCCGCATCCAGCTCCCTGCTCAGCGAGGAGCCTGCTTCTCCCCCTGACCCTCCCCCCTCTCATGTACTCTCTCTCTCTCATTCTTGCTCTCTCAAATAAATAAATCTTAAAAAAAAAAACTAATGATGTATTGTATGGTGACTAACATAACATAATAAAATTTAAAAGTTAAAAAAAAAAAGAGAGAGAGATTAGTGGGAATGCAAACAGTGCAACCACTGTGGAAAACACTATGGAGGTGCCTCAAAAAACTGAAAATAGAATTACCATATGATCTAGTAATTCCAATCCTGGGTATTTGCCCAAAGGATACGAAAACACTATTTCAAAAAGATATATGTACCCCTATGTTTAGTGCAGCATTATTTACAATAGCCAAGGTATGGAGGCAATGCAAGGGTCCACTGATAGATGAATGCATAAAGAGGATGTGATATATATTGTATCACACACACACACACACACACACACACACACACACACACCCAGAATGGAATATTATTTAGTCATAAAAATGATGAAATCTTGCCATTTGCAACAACATTGACAGATCTAGTGAGTATAATGCTAAGTGAAATAAGTCAGAGAAAGAGAAATACCACATGATTTCACTCATATGTGGAATTTGAGAAAGAAAAAAAATGAAGAAACAAAGGAGAAAAACAAACAAACAAAAAAAACCAGACTCTTAAATACAGAGAACAAACTGTGAGTTACCAGAAGGGAGGTAGGTGGGGGGATGGGTGAAATCAGTGAAGAGGATTAAAGAGCACACTTATCATGGTAAGTGCTGAGTAATGTATAGAATTGCTGAATCACTATATTGTACATCTGAAACTAATATAACACTGTATGCTAACTATGCTGGAATTAAAATAACATTCTTTAAACCAGCTTTGGGGACTCCACCCCAGACCTATGGAATCAGGATCTCCTAATGCCCACAAAGACAATTTTTAGCAAGAACTCAGGCAATTCAAATGCACACAACAGGCTGAAAGCTACCTAGCTGGATGGTAAAGGGACCCTGTGTATCCTTTTAAGATTCCTTTATTTTACCACAAAGACTATTGGGAACTGGTGAAAAGTCATAATTAGAGAAGCAATATAATCCTATCTCAGTAGGGTGTTAACACCATGAAGGTAAAGAGTTTGTCTCTTTTTTTCATACTATATCCTGACTGCCTCAGATAGCATCTGGAATTTATTAGGTACTCAATAAATATTTATTGAATAAATGAATCAGATCTGAGTTCTAAAATGAGCATTGCCAAGGAAGTACAGAATATGAATTGGAAGGGAAGATAATGGTTGCTGAGCGACCTGTAGGTTATTAAAATTGTTGAGGTGTGAGATGATGTATTTTTAAGCTAAAGCAATAGCACTGAGAATAGAAGAGGGTGTGATTTTGAAATATATATAGAAGGATAAATTGGTATGTCTTAGTACCTGATTCAAGTAAGTGGATGGCGGGAAAGAAGCCTATGAAGACTCTGATTTTTTTTCCTTTCTAATGAAATTGATGATGATGTTATTCACAAAGATCCAGAATTTAAGTCAATTTTCAGGAGAAGATAAATTTAGTACCAGATACAATGAGTTTGAAAGTCTGATAAAACATTCAGACATTTGGTACCTGGTTGGCTCTATGTTTCAGGAACACATGGAAAACAACTGGGCTATAGATACAGATGTGGGAGTTTGCACTCATTCATTTATTCATTCATTCATTAAAAAATATTTACTCAGTGTCTACCTTATTAGCTGCTAGACTAGGGCCTCGACATACAAAGATGCCTTCAAGAGTCTTAGAGATCCACGAAAGGACTAAGGAATAGTATGGTCCTGAGAGCAGTGTGCCCAGGGAGGTCAGAAGAGAGGTACCCAACCAAGCCAGCAGGTTGAGAGAAAGCTCTGAATTGGAGGCTCTTGGGGAAAGTGCACCACAGGCGGAGGCTTCAGTGTGGACAGAAGTCAGTTGCAGCAGAGTCGAGAAGAAACCAATTTGTGTAGTGAATTGAGAAGTGAATGGGGGATTAAGAAGGACGGTGAGTTTAAGATAATGCTTTCAAGAAATTTGGATGAAAAGGAGAGAAGAGAAATGGGTCAACAGCTAAAGGGAGCGTTAAAGAGGCCCCAAAATTCCATTTAGAAAGGGAAAGAGTTAAGTGGGTTTTCTTGCAGAAAGTCAGGAAAGGATGAAATTATAAGAGAGAAGGGGCAAAAAGTGATAAAGCAAAATCAGAGAACAGGGAACGGGATAGAAGAAATTTACCTGACAAAATGAGCTGTAGACAGGCCGTGAGGGACTTCTTCCACTGCTCGTGGTGGGAAGGAGGTGCACAGATGGAAATCATGTCTGGAGTTGAGAGGAAAGAGTTGGGAAGGGGAAGATGTCTGATGCAAGTATGGAAAGCCCTGGTAGGGGCTGTAAAGATGAAGCCAGCGTGGAGTACTTTTTGGGGGGTTAAATGAAAAAAAAATGTGAGTGCCGTAACATTTTTTTTAATTTAAATTCAATTAATTAACATAGTGTATTAGTTTCAAAGGTGGAGTGCATGGATACATCAGGCTTATTTAATACCCCATTATATCGTGTGCCCTCCTTAATGCCCAGCACCCAGTTACCCCATCCTTCCACCTCCCTCCCCTCCAGCAGCCCTCAGTTTTTTTCCTATGATTAAGAGTCTCTTGTAGTTTGTCTCCTTCTCTGATTTCATCTTGATAGTGCTATAACTTTTAAGGAGAAGTTAAAACCAATCAACCCAACATGCCAGAAAAATGCATTACGACCAGGGATGATATTAGTTTTTATAAATATATGTTTGTCCCCAAATTATTACAACTGCATGGCATGTCAGGAGCCTATAAGCTATTTATCTTCGTAACTCTGTGCCTAGCAGAGTACCTGGCCCACGACAGGCACTCAACAAATGCTGGCTGTGTGAGTCCCAGATCTAGTGAGTACTGTTCCAACAACCTTTATCTATTCTTAGCAGCTATACATTCTGATTTATAATGAAACTAATATTCTAATTAAAAACAAATTACTAAGAATGAAAAGTAATAGCCTTCTATTTCAGTAAAATAGCTTCTCATCAGAGCCCTGGAACAATGAAGATGACCAAGCTTACATTCAGAAAACCTGCACATGGTTCAATGCCACTGGGGGGGAAAATAGGCTAGAATTCATGACACCACCTCTGGTTGCTCAGAGCGCTTTGTCAGCCTCTTTATATTCAGAAAAGATTCCTTTGGATTTAGAGTTAGATTTAAATAATCTCCTAAAACAACATATGCTCAACTCATAACTGTTACCAAACTTATGTTCAGAATGCATAAGCCAGTAGTTATGATTTATGCAAGAGGAGAAGGCAGTTTGGCTGTTTATCCTTTCCCCATGTTCAGATTTCCTGAAGATCCACTATGAATATAGTCATGGAAATTTTACAATTTCATTCTTTCAGTTTGCCTGAACAGGTTATAGAAATACAATTAGATCAACGATTTCGTTGTTATCACCTTACCTACAACCAGCAGCATCAACACCTCCATCATCCTTAGCAGCAAAATAAATGCCTCTCTGATAGATCTAGCTGCTGTACTAGTAATTCACAGACACAGTCCTTGAACTTGGAAAGCTTATCAGGGTCACGTGACATATTTGGAGGAAGAAAGCCCAGGAACTTGTGGCTAGGTGAAGCTACCTCCCCAACTGTGTTGACTGAACCCATTCCTATTCAGGCCAGAGGTTCTCGACCCTCACCACACATTAAAATCTCATGGGAAACTTCAAAAAATACAGTTGGAGAGTCCCTGCCCAAAGTCATCTATATCAGAATCTGGAAAGGAGAGGGGACGTATTGAGGGATCCAAGCATTAGTATTTTTTAAAGCTTCCTGGGTGTCTCAGTCAGTTATTTGTCTGTCTTCAGGTCAGGTCATGATCCCAGGGTCCTCGGATCGAGCCCCATAGCTGGGGCTCCTGTGGGGAGCCTGCTTCTCTCTCTCTCCCTCTGCCCCTGCCCCCAACTCATGCTGTCTTGCTCTGCTCTACATCTTTCTCAGATAAATAAAATCTTAAAAAATAAAGCTTCCTTAATTATAAAACTTTTATTTTGAGACAACTCTAGAGTCAGATGAATTTGTAAGAAATCATGGAACTAATGATGTAATGTATGGTGATTAACCTAATAAATTTAAAAAAAAGAAATAATAGAAAGATTTCATGTCCTTTACTGCTTCCACTGATGATAATATCTTGCAAAATTAGACTACAATATCACAATCAGGGTACTTCATAGAACAGTTCTATCACCACAAGGATCCCTCCTACAACTCCTTTATAGTCACAGCCACTTCTCTCCCACCTCCACTCCATCCTCAACCCCTGGGAACCACAATCTGTTCTCCACTTTCACAGTGCTGTCATTTTGAGAATGTTGCACAAATGAAAATATACAGTATATGGCCATTTGGGATTGCCTTTTTCCACTCAGCATAATTCCCTTGAAATTCAGCCACATGGTTGTGCTTATCAATATTGTGTTCCTTTTTCATTGCTGAGTAGTGTACCACAGTATGGATGTACCCATAGTTTATTTAACCATTCACCTGTTGAAGGGACATCTGGGTTTTCATGTTTTAGGCTATTATGCACAAAGTACCCATGAATATTTGCATATAGCCTTTTATGTGAAAATAAGTTTGTGTCTCTGGGAAAAATGCCTGAGAGTGCATTTGCTGGGTCATACAGTAGTTGCATGTTTAATTTTACAAGAAATTGCTTTAAAAAAAAATGTTTTCCAGAGTGGCTGTGTCATTTTACATTCCCACCAGCATTGCATGAGGGAATCAGCTTCTCTGAATTCTTCCCAGAATCTGCTGTCATTATTTTTTTATGTTAGCCCTTCTGTGTGGAGTAATATCTCACCATGGTCAAAATTAGCATTTACCTGATTACTAATGATGTTACACATATTTTCATGTGTTTATGTGCCATCTACATATTCTCTTCAGTCTTTTCCCCATTTTCTAATTGGATTGTTAACTTTTTATTTTTTTATTTTTTATTTATTTATTTGACAGAGAGAGAGCACAAGTAGGCAGAAAGGCAGGCAGAGGGAGAGGGAGAAGCAGGGTCTCCGCTGAGCAGAGAGCCAGACGTGGGGCTTGATCCCAGGACCCTGGGATCATGACCTGAGCCGAAGGCAGACGCTTAATGACTGAGCCATCCAGGTGCCCCTGATTGTTAACTTTTTAAATGTTGAATTTGGATATGTGGTTTGCAAATACATTTTTTCCTGTTTGTATGTTATCTTTTCATCTTCTGAATGGAGTTTTTCAGAGGTAAAGTTTTTAATTTCAATCAAGTCCTGTTTGTCTATTTTTCCCTGTATAAATCATGCTTCCAGTACTATGTTAAGCAAGAGTGGTAAGAATGGATATATTTGCCTCATTCCCAACCTTTGAGAAAAATCCTTCAGTTTCTCAATATTAAGTATGATGTTTGCAAAAGATTTTAGTAGATGCTCTTTATGTGAGAAATGTTCCCCCTGTTTTCTGAGAGTTTTTATCATGCATGAGCGTTTGCCTTTGTATAGTGCTTTTTCTGTGCCAACTGATATGAATATATCCACTGATTTTTCTTCTTTAGCCAGTTAATATTGTAGATTCTATTTCATTGATTGATTTTTGAATGTTGAGTCAGCCTTGCATACCTGGAATAAATCTCACTTGGTCATGGTGAAAAATTCTTTTTATACATTTTTTTATTTGCTATTATTTTGTTAGGGATTTCATGTCTAAGTTTATACTTGATATTGGTCTATTTACTTATTTTGTCTGGTTTTGGTATCAGAATAATACTAATTTCATAAAATGAGTTAGGAAATATTCCTTCCTCTTATATTTTGGTATATATTAAATGTTTATATTAAATGTTGGCTTATATTAAATGTTTTGATGGTTATAGAACTCTTTGTGTTGTTTATTTTATGTTGGTTAAGTTTTGACAGCTTATGGTTTTTGAGAAATTGATTCATTTCTCCTGTCAAATTTATGAGTGTAAAGTTGCTTATATAGTGTTCCCTCATCCTCTTTTTAATGACTGTAGAATCTATAGTGATATCCTCTTTTTAATTCATGATATTGATGATTTGTGTCTTCTCTATTTTTATCTTTGTCAGTCTTGTTAGAGGTCTATCAATTTTACTGATTTTTTTAAAGAAGTTTTTTGTTTCATTGACTTTCCTGTTTTCTTCTTTTGATTTCTTTAATTTCTGCTTGTCATTATTTCTTCTACTTGCTCTTCTTTTTCTAGTTTTTTTAAGATAAAAACTTAAATTATTATCATTTAACTGAAGTACAGTTGACATATATTAGTGTCAGGTGTTCAACATTGTAATTTGACAGGTTCATTATGAAATACCACAGTAAGTGTAGTTACTGTCTGTCATCATACAAAGTTATTACAATATTATTGACTACGTTTCATACCCTGGACTTTTCATCCTTGTGACTTCTTTATAACTGGAATTTTGTACCTCTTAATCCCCTTTACCTATTTTGCCTATCCTCCCACACCCCTCCCCTCTGGCAACCCCTAGTTGGTTCTCTACACAAACTGTTTCTCTCTTTTGTTGTCGTTTAGATTCCACATATAAATGAAGTCATATGGTATTTGGCTTTTTGTCTTACGTTTCATTCAGCATAACACATTCTAGGTCCATCCATATTGTCACAAATGGCAAGATTTCATTCTTTTTTTCATGATGCAGTATTATTGTAACTGCTTTCTCAAGTATATAATATAGTGTCATATTAGTTGCAGGTACAATATAATGATTCAACAATTGTAGACATTACTTAGTGCTCATGACAATAAATGTACTTTATTTCCTTCACCTATTTCACCCACCACCCTACCCAACGTCTCCTCTAGTAACCACCAGTTTGTTCTCTACAGTTAAGAGTCTGGGTTTTTTTTTGTTTGTTTCTTTTCTTCTTTGTTCATTTGTTTTATTTCTTAAAGTCCAAATATGAGTGAAATCATATGGTATTTTTCATTCACTGGCTTTTTTTCACTAATACTCTCTAGATCCACCCATGTTGTTGCAAATGGCAAGATTCCATCATTTTTTACGGCTGAGTAATATTCCATATGTCTCACTTCTTTATCCATTCATCTACCAATGGACACTTGCATTCCTTCCATATCTTGGCTACTGTAAATAATGCTGCACGAAACATAGGAGTGCATATATCTTCTTGAATTAGTGTTTTCATATTCTTTGGGTAAATACCCAGAAGTGGAATAACTGAATCTTATGGTAATTCTATTTCTAATTTTTTAGGAAACTCCATGCTGTTTTCCACAGTACCTACACCAGTTTACATTCCCACCAACAGTGCATGAGAGTTCCCTTCTCTACACATCCTCACCACTTGTTATGTCTTTTTTGTTTTTGATGCAAGCCACTTGACTGGTGTGCAGTGGTATTTCATTGTGATTTTGCTTTCCCTGCCTATTAACAACATAGAGCATCTTTTCATGTGTTTCTCGGCCATTTGTACATCTTCTTCAGAAAATTTTCTATTCAGATGCTTTGTCCATTTTTAAATTGGATTATTTGAGATTTTGGTGTGTGTTGAGTTGTATGACTTCTTTATATATTTTGGATATTAACCCCTTATCAGATATGTGATTTGCAAATATCTTCTCCCATTTGGTAGGTTGCCTTTTTGTTTTATTGATGGTTTCCTTCACTGTGCAAAAGATTTTTAGTCTTCTACACTCCCAAATGTTTATTTTTGCCTTTGCTTCCTTTGCCTGAAGAGAGATTCAGGAAAATATTGCTAAGACTAATATCCAAGAGATTACTACTTATGTCTTCTCTTAGGAGTTTTATGATTTCATGTCTTACATTTAGGTCTTTAGTCCATTTTGAGTTATTTTTTAATATGGTTATCAGAATGCTGACAACACTGACTTCATATTTGGCCCTCCGTCTTGTTTTCTCCTTGGGTGCACAGATGGCACCAGTTTAGATAAATACCCTGTGACCTCACCACCATGCCCCTCACTCCCTAAAATCTGGGGATTAAGGTGCAGAGAATGGGGGGAGACTAGCTGCAGTGAATGGGCAGAGAATGGGGGGGCAGAGAATAGCTGCACAGTTTCCTGGATTATCTTTCAGTCTACCCACCTGATTGCCCCATCAGTAAGTTACCCTGAATAAAACTGTGTAAATGGTATGGAGAGACTTGCTTTGTTTTTCAGTATTAAAGCACCTTCTCAGTCTGGAGGATACATTACTGATCCTCCTCTACCTTCTAACAGTAGGGCAAGATAGTTGTCCAATTTTATTCTTTTGTAGATAGCTGATTTCCCAACACATTTATTGAAAAGACTGCCTTTGTCCATTGTCTAGTCTCGCCTCCTTTGACATAGATTACTTGACCATATACGTATGGGTTTATTTCTGGATTTTTAATTTTGTTCTATTGATCCATAGATCTCTTTTTGTGCCAGTACCATACTCTTTTGATTACTATAGCTTTGTAATACAGTTTGAAATCTGGGATTGTGATACCTCTTGCTTTGTTCTTTTTTCTCCAGATTGCCTGGGCTATTTGGAGTCTTCTGTGGTTCCACACAGATTCTAGGATTATTTTTCTATTCTGTGAAAACTATTGGTATTTTGCTATGAATCTCATTGAATCTGTAGATCGCTCTGTGTAGTACGGACATTTTAACAATATTAATTCTTCCAATCTATGAGCATGATATATTTTTCCTTTTATTTGGGTCATCTTTGATTTCTTTCATCAATGCCTTATAGTTTTCAGAGTACAGGTCTTTTACTTCTTTGGTTAAATTTATTCTGAGGTATTTCATTCTTTGTGATGGAATTGTAAATGGAATTGTTTTGTTAATTTCCTTTTCTACTATTTTATGAGTACATAGAAATGCAATAGATTTCTTTATCTTGATTTTGTATCCTGCAATTTTATTGAATTCATTTACTAATTCTAATTTTTTTTGGTGGAGTCTTTAGGGTTTTCTATATATATAGTATCATGTCATCTGCAGTAGTGGCAGTTTTACTTCTCCCTTACCAAATGGGATGCCTTTTTTTTTTCTTTTTCTTGTCTGATTGTTATGGCTATGACTTCCAGTACTACAGTGAATAAAAGTGATCAAAGTGGACAACCTTGTCTTGTTCCTGACCTTATGGAAAAAGCTTTTGCAGCTTTTCACCATTAAGTATGATGTTAGCTATAAGTTTGTTATATATGGCCTTTATTTTATTGAGGAATGTTCCCTCTAACTCCACTTTACTGAGAGTTTTTATCATGAATAGATATTGAATTTTGTCAAATGCTTTTTTAATATCTATTGAGATGATCATATGATTTTTATCCTTCATTTTGTTAATGTGGAGTATCATATTGATAGATTTGTGTATATTGAACTATCCTTGCATCTCTGGAATAAATCCCAACTCGACCATGGTGAATGATCCTCTCAGTGTATTTTTAAATTTGATTTACTAGTATTTTCTTGAGGAGTTTTGTATCTATGTTCATTGTGGTTATTGGTCTCTAATTTTTCTCTTTCTCTGCTTTTGGTAGCAGAGTAATGTTGGCCTTGAAGAATACATGTGGAAGCATTCCTTACTTTTCTATTTTTTAAAATAATTTTAAAGGAATGAGTATGAACTCCTCTTCAAATGTTTGGTAGAACTTACCTGTGAAGCCATCTGGTCCCAGACTTCTTTCTTGGGAGTTTTTGATATCGAATTCTATTTTGTTACTAGTAATTGGTCTGTTGAGATTTTTCTATTTCTTCCTAACTCAGTCTTGGGAGATTGTATGTCTCTAGGAATTTATCCATTTCTTCTACACTGTCCAGTTGTTGGAATATAATTTTCAATACTTATCTCTTATAATTCTTTGTATTTGTGTGGTGTCATTGTAACTTCTCTTTCCTTTCTGATTTTATTTGAGTCCTCTTTTTTTTCTTGATTAGTTTGCCTAAAGTTAATCAATTTTGTTATTTTTTTAATTTTAATTACAGTATAGTTAGCATACAGTGTTATAATACTTTTGGGTATACAATACAATGATTCAACAATTCTATATGTTACTCAGTGCACATCATGGTAAATGTACTCTTAACCCCCTTCACCTATTTCACCCACCACACCACCTTCCTCCCCTCTGGTAACCGTCAGTTTGTTCTCTATAGTTAAGAATCTATTTTTTGTCTATTTTTCCTCTTTGGTCATTTGTTTTGTTTCTTAAATTCCACATGTGAATGAAATTATATGGTATTTATCATTCTCTGACCTATTTTACATAGCATAATACTTTCTAGTTCCATCCATGTCACTGCAAATGGCAAGATTTCATTCTTTTTGATGCCTGGGTAAAAATATTCCGTGATATAGATAGATGATAGATAGATAGATAGATAGATAGATAGATAGATAGATAGATAGATATACACACCACATCTTTTTCATCCATTCATCTGTCGGTGGACATCTGGGCTCTTCCCATATTTTGGCTATTGTGGACATTGCTGCTATAAATACTGGGGTGCATGTGGCCCTTTGAATCACTATGTTTGTATCTTTCAGATAAACACCTTGTCAGACTCCCTATGTCTTGACTGTAGCATTTATTCCATTTAAAATAATTGTTGATAGGTATGTACTTATTACAATTTGTTTGTTTTATGATTTCTTTGGTAGTTCTTCTCTGTTCCTTTTTTCTTTTCTTGCTCTCTTCCCTTGTGGTTTGATGCCTTTTATTAGAGTTATTCTTGGATTCCTTTCTCTTTATTTTTGGTTTGTGGTTACCATGGGTTCATATATCAAATCCTATATGAATAGCAGTCTATATTAAGTTGATAGTCACTGAAGTTTGAACACATTATAAAAGCACTAATTTTTTATTCCCCTCTCCACATTTCATGTGTATGAGATCATATTTTACATCTTTTTATTTTGTGTATCCCTTGGCTACCATTTTTAGATATAACTGGTTTTACTACCTTTGTGTTTTAACCTCCATACTGAATTTATGTGATTAATCAACTCCCTTTACTATATGTTTGCTTTTACCAATGAAATTTTTTCCTTTCTTAATTTACTTCTAATTATGGCCTCTTCTTTCCACTTAAATAATTCCCTTTAACATTTCTTGTAAGGCTGGTTTAGTCGTGATGAATTCCTTTAACTTTTATTTGTTTCAGAAACTCTATTTCTCCTTCAATTCTAAATGAGCACTTCCAAGTAAAGTATTCTTGGTTGTAGGTTTTCTTCCTTTCAGCCCTTTGAATATATCATATTACTTTCTTGTGGCCTGCAAGTTTCTAGGGAAAAACCCCCTGATAGCCTTTAGGGTTTCTCTCCTATATGACTATTTGTTTTTCTCTTGCTGTTTCTAAGATTCTTTATACTTAACTTTTGCTACTTTAATTACTATGTGTTTTTGTGTGGCCCTCCTTAGGTTCATCTTGTTTAGTGCTTTTTGTGCTTCCTAAACCTGGATATCCATTTCCTTCCCCACATTAGGGAACTTTTCAGTTATTAGTTCTTCTGCCTCCTTCTTCCTCTGTGACTTCTACAATGTGAATGTTATTATGCTTGATGATGTTACAGAAGTCCCTTAACTTATCCGTGTTTTTTATTATTTTTTCTATTTGCCATTCAGCTTGCTCTCCATTACTCTGTCTTCAAGATCACTTTTCTGTTCTGCATTTTTAAATCTGATATTGATTCCTTCTAGTACATTTTTCACTTCAGTTATTGTATTCTTCAGCTCTGAGTGGTTACATTTTATATTTTCTAGCTCTTAGTTGAAGTTCTCACTGAATTCACCCATTTTTCTCTCAAGTCCAGTGAATATAACCATTACTCTGAACCTTTTACCAGGCATATTGCTTATTTCCATTTCATTTAGCTCTTTTTCTGTTTTTTGTTTTTTTTTTTAATTTGGGATATAGTTCTCTTTCTCTTCATTTTCTCTCTGTGTGTTTGTTTCTATGTGTTAGGTAGGTCAGCTACATCTCCTGGTCTTGAAAGTAGTGGCCTGTGTAGAAGGGGTCCTGTGGTTCCCTGTAGTGCTATGTCTCCTGGTCACCAGAATCAGGTTCTCCAGAGGTGTCTCCTCTGTAGTTAGTATGTGCTTTCCTGTTGTGGCTGAGCTATGATTACTGTTGGCATCCTGGAGGCTGGGCTGGCCCTCAGCCCAGCTGGCTGCAAAAACCCACTTCACCTGCTATGGAGGCAGTGGTGGAAAGGATTTCATCCCTGTACTGCTGCCTGTGAGGCCTGGCTGCAGCCACTGCTGCCTTCCTGGTGGGTGGGGCTGGCCCTCAACCGAGCTGTCTGCAATGAGCCACCATGACTGCTGCAGGTGCAATGATGGGTAAGACTTGCTTTCTGAGCAGTCAGCTGAGAGGCGCACCTGCAGGAACAGTGACACCACTAATGTGTGGGATTAGCTCCCCGTTCCCCAGGGCAGGAGTTACTGTGGAGGAGCGTCTGTTCCAGCCAGGGCTGCCTGCTGGATGTAAGTACCTAAATGATTTGGGACATTTTTCTTTTCAAACATAAGCTTTTAGTGCTATAAATTTCCCTCTTATCTTTACTGTAGCTGAGTCCCACTTACTTTGGTATGTCATATTTTTCTTTTCATTCTATTCTATGTGTTATTTCCTTTGTGACTCCCTCTTTGACCCATGGATTATTTCGAATACTGTTTAATTTCCAAGGGTTTAGTTTTTCTTGTTGCCTTTATGCTATTGATTTCTTTAATTTTGATTCCATCAAACTTTGATTTTAAGTTTTATTCTATCCATTATGGACAGAGAACATACTCTGTAGGGTTTCCTTTTTTTTTTTTTTTTTTTGTTAGCAAGAGAAAGAGAGAGAGATAGGAGGGGAGAGGGAGAGAGAGAATCATAAGCAGGCTCCATGCCCAGTGTGGAGCCTGATGCAGGGCTTGATCTCACAACTCTGAGATCATGACCTCAGCTGAAATCAAGAGTTGGACACTTAACAGACTAAGCTACCCAGGCACCCCTGATTCCAATTCTTTTAAGTTTTTTTTTTGATGGCCCAGAATGTAATATCTATTTTGGTGAATGTTACATGGAAACGTGGAATAAAAGTTGTTTTCTTTTCAGGCAGAATGTTCTATATATGTCAGAGAGATCCTGTTGCTTGATCAGTGTTGTTCACTTTTTCTGTATCCTCACTGATTTTCTGTCTAGTAGTTTTATTAATTATTGAGATTTGGGTTTTTTAACTCCCAACATTTCTCTTTTCAGCTCTATCAGCTTTTCTTTCATGCATATTAAGGATTTGTTGTTTGGTGCAAAAACATTTAGGAAAGTTACATCTACCTAGTGGCATGTTGTTTTATCATTATGTAATATCATTTTGGGTCCCTAGTAATTTTCTTTGCCATGAAGTCTACTTTGTTATTAACATGGCCACTCCTACTTTTTTTTATTAGGGTTTGCATGGTATATCTTTTCCATCCTTTTATTTCCAACCTAATATGCTGCTGTATTTGAAACAAATATCTTATAGACAGCATATTTTTGGAATATGTTTTCTAATCTGCTCTACAAATTTCTGAATTGATATATTTAGACCATTTACATTTAAAGTAATAGTGATATGTTAGTACTAAGTTTGCTATTTTATCATTTGTTTTCTGTTTATTTTCTCTGGTGTAATTCCCCTGTTTCTCTTTCCATATCTTCCTTTGGTGTTTTGTTGTTTTGTTTTGTTTGAGCATTTAAAAAAATTTAATCTTGATTTATAGTATTTTTTAGAATTTAGTTTTATATAATTTTCTTAATGAGTGCTATGGCTATAATGTATACATAAATTGTCACATTCTACCAGTATCAGCATTTTATCACTTTGTAGAAATCTTACCCCCTTCCTGCCTTTTCAATGTAATTGTCAAAAGTATTTCCTTTACATATGGTAAGCACTGCATATGATGGTGTTATAATTTTATCAAATATAATTTAAGAAACTCATGATAATGTCTTTTCAAGTCTTCTTTTGTTATAATTTCTTTTGTTTAAAGAACTTCCTTGGGCCATTCTTTAAGGATAGATGTGCTAGCAAGAGATTCTCTAAGTTTTTCTTCTACAGAGAATGTCTATTTCTCCTTCATTCCAGAAGGATATTTTTGTTGGATACAGCATTCATAGCTGACAGTTCTTTTCTTTCAATACTTAGAAATTGTGTGCTACTTCCTTTTGTCTCCAGGCTTTCATATTATAAATACAGACATTCAAATTGGTAGTGTAAACAATGTATTGCTTCTCTTTCTCTGCTTTCAAGGTTTTTTCCTTTTTAGCTTTCAGAAGTTTAATTACGATGTATCTGAACAGGGATTTCTTTGGGTTTACCCTACTTGCGCTTTACTTGACCACTTGAATCTGTAGGTCTGCCAAATTTGAAGAGTCATTATTTCTTCAAATACTTTTTCAATCTTACCATCTTTCTCCTCTCCTCCTGGGACCCTGATGATACAAATATTAGCTCTTTTGCTATTGTCCCACCAGTCCCTATGACTGTTCTTTTTTCCTTCAGTCTATTTTCTCTCTTGTTCATATTTGGTAAATTCTACTGATATTTCCTAAATTCATGGATTCTATCCTCTGTCATCTCCACTCTACTATTGAGCCCGTTATGCAAGGTTTTTATTTCACTGTATTTTTCAACTGTATATTTTCCATTTAATTCTTTTTTGTAATTTCTATTTCTTTGTTCAGATTTCTTTTTTTATTTTGTTTCAAGAGAATTCATAATTGCTTGTTGAAATATTTTTATGATGGCTGCTTTAAAATCCTTTTCAGAGAATTCCAACATCTGATTCATCTCTGTATTGGCATCTGTTGTTTTTTCCCATTCCTGTTGTAGTTTTCCTGGTTCTTCCCCTAATATGTGATTTTTCAGTTGTATTCTGAAAATTTTAGATATTACAACACTCTGGGTCCTATTTAATCTTTTTTAAGCAGAGAGTTCCTTGTTGGGTATAGCTTGAGGATTGGATAGGTGTCTGTGTTCAGCTTCTGACAATCAGCAAAAGTGAGGCATAGACTCAAATCACCTTGTGATCTCCCCAACTGGTCCTGCTAACACCAGGAAAGCAAGAAGCAGAGGGCTGACTTAACATAGCTTTACAGCTGCAGGGAAGAGGTGAAGTTTGAGCTCCTTGTTGGTTCCCTTTGACACAGGGACAGAGGTAAAGCGGACTGCCAATTATCCCACTTCTTATCACTTCTTTCTGCTTCCTTGTTGCTGAGTGGAGGTGGAGGCTTAGCTTGCCACTACACCCTGCTAGCACTATCCTGGCAGGAGCATCAGAGTGCTGCCTATTTCTGCCAGGTGGAGAAAGAAAATTAGTTCTCTGTTCCCTGGGGTCGCCACCACTCAGTGGGGGAATTAAGCACACCTATGCTTCCACTGGTAGGCATGGAGGATCAGCTTCTTGCTGGATCAGGTGAAGTTATGGAGAGAGGGTGGGGAGGTGCAGTTGTGATGTTGGCAATCAGCTGGAGTAGGTGATATTGCCAGAAAGGTTTTCTGTTGTTAGACCATACGTTCATCAGTTCTTTGGCCAGGGGAATTGGCTTTCCTTGGAGTTTTGTTTTGTTTTAGACTGTGCCTGTTGGCAGTTTAGGTCACTTGGGAATCAATAAAGAAACTGAGCGAATTCACTGCTTTGTCATTCCTCCATCTTTCAGAGACTTATGCTTTTTAGTTGTAATGGGGAGGACCTGAGAGAAACAAGCTAATCTATCTTGGGGTAAACTCTTGTTTTTAATGAGAAGCTAGGATTAAAAATCTTTGATTTAGGCCAAATGATTATTCTGTATGATATGTTTTCCCATATAATCCATTGTTTGAATGATATGATGGAATTCCACCCATATTGGTTAAGTTTTATTTGATTGCTTGATACACGCCAGGCAATTGTGTAGGTGCTGAAAGTTGAGAAAAGAGACAAATCAAGTCCTTCCCTTCATGGAGTTTACAGTCTGGTGCCTAGGACAGGAACAGGATGCTCAGAAGATAGAACCTTCATCCCCACCGCCACTCCAGCTTTCAGTTCTTTGGCATCTCCTTTTGAGGCCACTGAACCACTTAACTGATCTCTCCTTCTTTGTACCTCCCTCTCTGAAGAAGATGTAGAAGCTTCTATTCCACATTAGAATCAATGAATAACTACATCTGTCTCAAGTCTTAACACCCTCAACTGACAATCACTTCCAAGTAAGGTCTAAAGTGCCCTTAACAAGACTTTAAAGCACCTCCACGATCTCCAGAAATACCAACTGCCACAATTTCCAAAACCTGTGACTCTAGCGCCATGTGGCATCCTACCTCATGCCTTTTTCACATGCTGCTTTCTCTGGACTACCCCATCTTCCTTGTTTGCTTGGTGAAATTGTCACTTTTCAATAATCTATTTTCTGTAGTCCTGGAACTTTGGGATCCTGTATCCTTAAGACAAATAATAATCTGGTTTACAGGAATTTGAATGACATTATCCGGGGTCAAATGTGCTACAGAAAGTATCTGCCTATCAGAGGTAAGCTGACACTTGATCAAAGGTCCACGTTTTTAAGCATCTTACATAGACACAAGAAATCCTTTTTCAGTGCCCCAGGATTGCACCTTCTTTTTCCCCCATTCCAGGTGCCTTTAAACACATAAGGTAAGCATCTACAATAGTGGGACAGAGATGGATAAAGCAGTATCAGGCTGGAGTGAATCTCTTCACCACCACAATCTTCTCTCTCGCTCATGAGAAAATTCTCACACCTTTTTTGAAGAGTTCTCTTCAGCTTCTGCCATCATTCACAAACACAGATGGATCTGAGCTTTCAAGGAGCTTTGGCATTGGTTCCCTTTAAGTCAGCAAATGAAACCTCTGATGACATAGATCTAAGATATCAACTAGAGCAGGGTTTCTCCATGGGTGAACTTTGGGATCCACTGACTTACCTATGAAACAGAGCCACCTGGGGTCACTCCCAGTGTCTTAGAATACCTTCCACCTTTCCTTAGGCTACAACCCTAGGCCTGCATCAGAAAGTCACAGAGAACTTGTCAGAAATGAAGACTCCATGTCCTCATTCTCACATATTGGATATATTAGTTCTGCATTTAGTAAAAGAACAGAGTAGAACCGAGTAGAATAGAAAACATAAAAATGCATCCCAAGTAGTAAGGTTAAGAATGGTTCTTGGAGGGGCACCTGGATGGCTCGGTCAGTTAAGCGTCTGCCTTCAGCTCAATGTCAGGCTCCCCACTCGGTGGGGAGACTGCTTCTCCATCTCCCTCTGCCCCTACCTCCCCCCACCTGCTCTCTCTCAAATAAATAAGTAAAATCTTAAAAAACAAAAAGAATGGTTCCTGGAGATTATATTTCTGTAAGTCAGTGTGTTTGTGTGTGTGTGTGTGTGTGTGTGCGTGCATGTATGTATGTGCACAACTCTTCTGTAAGGTCCTCCTTGACCTCCATCTCTAGAGTTCATCCTGACCTCTTCTGAACTACCTTTGGCTGTTTTTTTGCACTTGCCACTCTGACTGTAACATATTTGTTAACATGTCTGTTTTGCCTAATAAACTGAGGTTATAAAATGAGTTACATTCATTTCTGTATCCAGTCCAATACCTGAAACATAATATTCACTAAATTGGTCATTCAGAAATAAATCAACAATCATCAATGGATGCTAAAACTAATGGGTAACAGTCTGATGACAAACAGAATATTTATGTACTGTACTCTGGTTATGTTATATGTTGTTATGTTATGTTATATATTGCCCTTTTCTTTTTTTTGATTTGCAATCCCACGGGTTTTTTTCTTTAAATTTTTTATTGTTATGTTAATCACCATACATTACATCATTAGTTTTTGATGTAGTGTTCCATGATTCACTGTTTGTGCATAACACCCAGTGCTCCACGCAGAACGTGCCCTCTTTAATACCCATCACCAGGCTAACCCATCCCCCCACCCCCTCCCCTCTAGAACCCTCAGTTTGTTTTTCAGAGTCCATCGTCTCTCATGGTTCGTCTCCCCCTCCAATTTACTCCCCTTCATTCTTCCCCTCCTGCTATCTTCTTTTTTTTTCTTAACATATATTGCATTATTTGTTTCAGAGGTACAGATCTGTGATTCAACAGTCTTGCACAATTCACAGTGCTCACCATAGCACATACCCTCCCCAGTGTCTATCACCCAGCCACCCCATCCCTCCCATACCCCACCACTCCAGCAACACTCAGTTTGTTTCCTGAGATTAAGAATTCCTCATATCAGTGAGGTCATATGATACATGTCTTTCTCTGATTGACTTATTTCACTCAGCATAACACCCTCCAGTTCCATCCACCTCGTTGCAAATGGCAAGATCTCATTCCTTTTGATGGCTGCATAACATTCCATTGTGTATAGATACCACATCTTCTTTATCCATTCATCTGTCAATGGACATCTTATATTGCCCTTATTTTTAAGAAATACATATTGAAGTACTTGAAGGAAGGAGGGAGAAAGAATATGTAATTCTTCTGTAAATCTAAAATTATTTCAAAATCAAAGTTTAAAAATGAATGAATAAATGAATTAACAAATATTATTTAGAAGAGAGAGTAATGGTCTTATGGTTACCTGGTCATATAGACAGACCACATTTATATAATTCCACTCAGTTAGTCTAGCTGTGTTAGTTTCCAAAATCACAAGCCAAGAGTGAAGTCCAGACCTGCCCTGTCCATAAAACATGAAAATAGAGGGCCTTGGCTATGCCTATGTGTACCACCAGTCCGTCTCATTTAGCTGAACTGATGAATCACTAAGTAGTTATGAACTGGTAACCAGGCCATGCAATTTAAAGGTCTACATGGTCTGAATCACCACTGGCCATGTGAACGAACATACCACCTGCCTCAGCCTCTAGCCAGGCACATAAGTAGCACCATGCTGTCCCAACCCCACCAGATGTTTCCCCTCTCAACTTCCTTTCTCTAGAGTAGAAAATCCCCACCAGCAAGCTCATTTAGAAAGAATTCCCTTGCAAAATTTCTAAACAAGTTTATGTACACGTGCTTTATTATTGCATCAAAACTGTATGAGGACAAGGCTTGGTTTGGTGCTCTGCAGATATTGTATTAGCACAATACTGCAGGACTGAGGGTTCTGATTCAAATGGCCAGATGTTTCAAACACTAAGAGTTTCAGCCAATGTGGGTTTTATTCAGTGATTTTACTAGGTGTCTGACCAAACCACATAAATCAAGTGTTCTATCACCATCGGACAAACCTAACTACCCAGTGCCAATATCTTTTCTTGGTCTGGAATGACTGCAAAAAGCTTCAGGGTGGTAGGAACAGATGAGCCTTTGGCAATGATACCATCTTTGTGAAGCAGAGAAACATGTGTCTGCACAACTGCTGGCTGGCTCCAATATGCAGGAGGGAATGAGGAAAGAAAGATGGGAGGGAAACGTGGTGGCATATCCTTTCTTCACCACAGCTTAGGGAAGAGATACCCCTGATTAGAGGTAGCCCCAAGCCCTGTATTCTGCTCACCACATTGAAAACTTTCTTTTCCTTTTTACCCTGAGGCTCTTAATTCTCTGCCTCTATTTTCTATATCCCTGGACAATCAGTAGTCCCTGGAGAATCTGGGGTCAAACATGGTCATTCATAGCAATATCCACAATAAAATGTTATGGTATGATGATCTTCAACCCTAATTTTAATTTCTCTCCTAAGATATGGTATTGTCTGAAAACAAAGATATATACAAGGAAGAGACAAAGGGATATAGGGAAGAAATTAAAATGAGATTTAAAAAATTCCTAGACTCCAATCCCAACTGAATCATAGTGAGCTGGGTGACCTTAAGCGAATTCCATAACTTGCCTTCTTAACTACAAAATGACATTTAGGACTTGACGGCCTATAACGTCACTTCTAGGTCCAAAATTTAGTGCTCCTAAGTAAAAGTTCCCTTTTGTATAAATAACCCATTCAGGAGACTGAATAAACCAAATTGACCATGTTCTCCCAGACACTTCATATTCAAGGTCACTCTTCAGAGTGTCCTCAGACCTAGGATCTAGTCCTGTATGTAATATTCACAATGTGTATATGTGTGAATAAATAGACATATACATTTACACACACATCTATATACTATACAATATATATGTAATACATACACACACACAACATATTTATGTAAAAGAGGCCATTTTAAAAACATTGCAAAGGTCACATTTACACAAAATATATAGGATATCTCTGTAAGCATACTGACAAGTATCAGAGACAGGCCACCACAGGACTAGCAAAAATATCCAGAATGGGAGGACAAGAAGCTTCAAGGAAAGCATCCTCAAAGGCTTTTACATGCAGACCACACCTGCTGTGCATATTAAATGAGAACTCAGACACATGAGATGGTGCTAATGTAGATAAAATATGGATAAGGAGAGACCAGATACCAGCTCGATGAATAAAATTGAGACATTGGGAAAATGAAACACAGCCCTTCAAGCCAAGTGGCCAATATCAATATCCAATTCGGAAAAGTTTGGGAAGGTAATGTGCAGACTACCAAACAGAGTAGAAACTCAGAATGACTTTAAGAATCTGTTACTTGCTGTATACCCACATGCAGGGTTGCAGTTCCTACCAGGTGAGCCTATGTGGTGGGGCAGCCTATTGGAAACTGTAGGTCAAACGCCTAGGTCCCAGACTTGGCTCTACAATTACCTACAAGTGTATTACTTACTTTTCTGCCCATATCTCTTGCCACAAATATCAAGACACTATCAGCTCTACTTTCCTCCCAGAGTTGTCAGAAAGGCTAAACAGGAGAACAAATGTGAAATCCCTTTGGAGAAATGTATTATCCACAATGTATGCAAATGCAAATGCAAATGATTATTATTTTTATTGAATTCACTAGGATCTAGTTAAACCATATTATTCAGAGAGGACTTCAGAATGTAGGCAACTCTCTCATCCAAAAGAAGTTTTGGCAGGAAGCATCTTATGTCAGTAACTAGAATACCCAGTGAGTATTTGCTATTTTCACTTCCAAGTATACAGTTTATTTTCAGCCCCTTTGGCTCCATGGCCTTCATGACATAAGGGAGTATTTTCTTATCATCAATTATGGCTCTCTCTGATCCTGACTTCAAAGGACAGTGAGACCCCCTCCTTGCATAAAGCTCTCTGATCAAATCCCTCAAGATTTCCCCACCGATGACCATTTTTGCCAGGGCCCCTCTGTCCTTCTGTACTCCCAATATCTCTTATATTCCCTTGTCCATCTACCCTCATACTGAATGGGTCTCATGAACAGTGATTTCCATCTTTTACCTGCCACCACGCCGGTGCAGGTGTCTAGAGTCACCCCTGGCTGATGACACCAGCTTTCAACCTCTTGTCTCTGCCTGCAATCTCCAATATGTTCAACTTAAGTCTACTACCAGATCATCTTTTTAAGGTGCTGCTTTCATCACATCATCCCTTTCTGTTTTGCTTTTATTTTCAAACTAAAGAAAGAAACACAATTTCTTCATACATTTTTTATTATCAATTTGAAAATATGTAAAGAGGAAAAAAACCAAGATCATTCTTGCTCTTGCCCTTAGGGTAAGCAAGGGGCATAACTCAGAGAAGGTAGTCTTACACATGCTAAGTTAAATGAGGCCTGGTTGTAGCTTTCTACTGTAGGTTTAGAAGGACAGAACTTGTGGAGGAATAAAGATTTTGGATTTCCCTTAGACCTGTGGCTTCCAAACTGCATTCCTTAAGGCAGTGGTGCCACATGCAAATGCTTTAGTTACCAAAGAGGGGCTCACATGTTTCAGGGGCCTCTTGACCTCTTCAATCAGAGTACCTCCACTCTTCCCTATTTCCCACACAGAGTTTTCGGGTAAATTATCATTGGAAGTGAAAGACCTGTTGCCAAAAAAAAAAAAAAAAAAAAAAAGTTTGAAACCATTCCTCAGAGACTATCTTCCTTAAATATCTCTTCTTTTCAGATTGGATTCTGGTAAGTGCTAGAGAGCTGACAATTTAAGGTTATTTTCTCTGACAAGAGTCTGGAAGGCGGATGGTCTGTGTTATTGATTGAGCAAAGATTGATACATTTTAAATACAAGGCAAAGAAGTGGTTGGTTTGATATTCTGTTATGAAGTCTTCAAAACTAGAGTGTGACATCCCTGGTGGAAGGGATGGTGTCTCACCTGTCTTGTGCATACCCCATAATCATCCAAAACAGTGTCTTGAATTTAATAAGTGCCCATGATCACTGTGAACTGTACTGAATCTGTTTTGGCCAGCAGGTTTCCTTTTGCCTCAGTTTCTCATCTGAGTTTATGCCTGTGTGTCTTTTTAGAGGCTTTAATGTCAAAGGTAGATCCATGTGTCCTAGCACATCTTATAAATTTCCCAACAGAATACCAGGTAAGATTTGAAATATTTGCAGACTCCTCCCCTCGTCTACTTTCTCCTGGCTCTGTAGGTGTCTGGCCTGAAGTGTTCCACCAAAAACTACTCTGCCATAACAGCCCACTTCACTTCTGTCAGAGAAGTAGCTCATCTAGTTCCAACCCCTATGGAACTGCCTTCCTTTATACTCACCCTACACTGAGGGCCAATATGTAAAATTTCTCTTTTTTCTCACTTTATCAAAACATAGCCATCCTGTGCCTCAGGCCTACATTTAATCCAGTTGATCTAATATTAGAATTAACATTCTATGGCCTATGATGAATCTTCATGCTTTTATTCCATGATACACATTTTCATTTTGATAGAGGCTGATAATGACTAACCCAAGTAATAAGGGGTAATACTTTGAGGTTACAAGAGCCTTCAAATCCGAATAAGTAGGTGATATCATAATCAACTCATCTGCCTGGGTCTTGTTATACAGGTATAAGAAAATAAGTTGCACACTTATCCCTCCATGAAAGTAAGAAATAAAAGTATTTTCTTTCCCATAGCCACACTATATACCCAGCATCCTCTAGATTTGACCTAACTTACTGAGCAAAGTGAAGGCCTCCCATTGGCACAGACATTCTTCAAACAGTGTGAATCCATTATTTTACACAAATAATTGCTGAGTATCTGCTATGGCTCAGACACCGACACCATGTTAAATAGTGGGGTTATGAATAGAACAAACTCCCTACTCTAATAGGCGTATAGTCTAGGGGAAGAGGCAGACCTTAAAAAGGCAGTTACAATAAAGTATATTAAGGGATCTTACAGGGAAAGAATAGGAAGTCCAGAGCAAGACACCCATCCCAGGTTAGCATACCCATAGCAGTGGTTTATTGTACCTTTCCTCTCTCTGTTCTCAACTTCATTACCACTTTCCCCTTTATATCCATCTCCTGTTCCATCTTCCACAAAGACTGAGGTTCATCACCATAGACACTGGTAACATGGGCCTCCTTCTGTGTGTTGAAGACAGTCCCTAATGTCTAAAGATTTTTTAGTTATCTACTGCCTAATTTGTTAACTTTAATGATGGTAATGGTAGAAAAGATGAATCTAAAGCATACAAAATTCCAATGTTATTCTCAGTGAGCTATAGTCCCCACCACAAAGAGGAAACACTCCAAGAGTCCTGCTAAGGAGCTTCATCTATACAAAGACATTTTACTCTTTCCCATTAGAATGCTCTTTTCACCATTCATCAAAGCCTGATTCCAAGCCCTCAGCCTTTCCCTCTGCAATCTAAATCCAGGTACAGTTCAGGTATGCAGTATCTGGGGCACACGGAAAACCAACTGGAGCCATCATATTGGATATACTGGATATGGGTCTTACAGTTGGAAGACCGAAATAGGAGGAGGGGAGATCTTCTCTTCACTTATTTTCAGATGATACATTTTATGCTGGAGATATCTTTTCTTGATATGCCCTTAGCCTAAGAGGGCCAAGTAGAGACTGGGGTCAGACCCAAAAGAGGAAACATCTAACAGGTTTCTTGAGGGATGATTCCACTCTGGGTCTTAAGTGAGAGGGGAGGAAATTCAAAGCTCGCAAGTGGTTCAGCACCCCCTAACCAGAGCAGAAGTTCAACCAGCATTTGGTATAGAAACTGGGGAAGATAGGAGTTCTTATTTGTCTAAAGTGGCCTGTCCTGTCTTTTTCTTTTAGCACCTCAAGGTGGCTGGATAATGATTTGAGATTTAAGGATTCTAGACATTGGTATCCTTTAAGAAAGTGGACCAAGGAACTAGAGGGAGGAAGTGAGGACAGAAGAGGAAAACGTCAGACACAGAAAGTAGTGAGTAGGAAGAGGTGTTGTTAGTGTCATGTGACATGTCCTCTCCCCTCCAATATCCAAGAAGAGTCAGTTCTCTAGCCCTCCAGAGTTTTACTCTGCTTCATGCAAGGCACTGTGGTAAGCAACAGGAATACAAAGATTTAAAACAAAAAAATCCAAAAACCAAAAACCACATGACTCTTGCTATCCAAAAGGTTATAGCATGGTAGGAGAGAGAAATACACAAACGAGTCATTGCAAAGTGGCATTATAATGACAACAAGAGAAGTATAAATCAGGTGCTTTGAGTCACAAATGATCATTTCTGCTTGGATAGGGTGTTAGGTATCCTCTATTTGCCCTTTCAGATCCACTCCTCCATCTCCATCCTGCTCTATGCCCCAGGATGATCTGACCAGCATGGTCTGTATGAAGGGCTTCCTCACCCTCTCCTGTCCTGCTCCCACTGGTTTCAGCCAGTGGTGAATGGTGGCAGGAAACTGAACGGAGGGGAGAGAGTACATTAGGGCATTTGTTCCCTTAGCTCCCTTCTTGCAAAGGGAGGACTGCAGAATGGCGGCATCTCTCAAACAGCCTTCTTTGTCTCTGGGTTCTGGTAACACTTCTCTTCCCCAGGGAGGAGACAGTTGACAGCCCCCCATTTTAGCCTCAGGGGACTTACGACCCTGTTCTGTGTGATTCTCTCACATCCTGCCCACATCTCTGTAAATATTCTCTTTATTAAATTCTCCTCAAGTTACCCCTTTGAATGAGCTATTTCCTGCCAGAAGGTGACTGACACAGGTGATTCAAGAAAGAATTCGTAGAGAGAGGATTTGAAGGGCTTTGACAGGGAGATTAGAGGAAAAAAGAAAATCCAGTTGCAGGAAGAACACATGCAAAGGCAGGAAGAAAAACTGTAAGCCATACTTAATGAATCACTCATAGTTATGTATGCCTGATGCATAGGATACATGTGAGAGAACAGAAAGAAAGATAACTGGAGAGGAGGATGGGGCCAGAGACAGGCCTTCAGCACCATGTGAGGAAGTTTGGAATTGGTCTTAGAGCCACGAGAGTATAAGACATGATCAGTTTTAATCTCAGATGAATATATGAGACACAACGGCAGGAAGACCCAATGATAGGCTACTGCAGAAGTCCAGATTAGTGATGTTTTGAAATATCCTGTAAAAATGGTGACTCTTCTTGATTAAGAATCTCCATCTATCCATACAACCATAGAGTAAGAAAGGGAAAAATGGGGGGGGGGGCGGGTGGAGCTGAGATGGAAGTAACAGTGAACAATTAGGAGGAAAGATTAAAAACAATGAGAAGTGTGGGCTGACTTCCAGATTTCTCACAAGGGAAAATGGTGACGTCATGAAGACTGGAAATCTAAGAAGAGGAGGAGATTTAGGGAGGAAAATGGATAGTTCCATTTTTCTCTTTCTGCCAGGAGGTAAAGCTGGGACAAGAATAAGACCAGCCTAGAAACAGTACACATCAGTTTATATTTAATAGCATAGGGAAAATGACGTACCAGTTGACTCAGCTTCAGTAAATGATCATTCTTTGACCAGGCAAGACCATCAGAAAAGGGGTGTGGTTCTCATGGTCAGCTCAGAGTTCCTTCATACAGCCTGGCTCCCTCAAGAACATCATACTACCCCCCATGCCAATTCCTAATGTTCCCAGTATGAATTCTCTGCCCATGTGTGTGAAACCACCTTTTAAAGTTAAGACGTTAAACTGTGAGTCTGTGGGGACAGTAATAGCAAAATAGGAGGGAAAATGTTTTCATTTTCCATCTGAAAATTGTATTTTCACCTGTAAGATATGACATATTTAACTTTAATGAATTGGAAACTGAAGTGTTTTTTAATCCATTTGTTACTATGATGGTATGCTGAAAGACAGGCAAGTGACAAAGGGCAGAAGAAACAGAGAAGGTGATTGTGAGAATTGTTACTCCCATCCTCCAGCCTCCATCCCACAAAGGAGATGGTTATTTTTTAAATCCATAAGTTGTCTCAAATTTTTGCCATTTCATTCCTCCCAAAAGAATGAAGCATGAAGTTCTGAATAGCTAAGAATTTGGCCTTGATATGCAAAGAGTTTCTTGATTTGGTTTGGCCAGAAAATCATTTCAGAAGCACAATAATGGACCAAGTCTAGACTCTGCCTTTGGAGAGAAGCCAGCAATCTATAAATGGCAGTTCACATGCAGCTGAATAACAGCATGCCTGTTCCTAGAGTAAGAGGGAATTCTCCAATTTGCTGCTTCCATTAGGCATGCAACTCTTTCCAAATTTAGATTAAGAATGGGTAATACTCCAAAATTTTATATGTTATGGCCAAATCAAAGAAACAAACAAACAAAAAGGATGAAGGACATGGCATATTTTTCTCCCTTATTCTTCATTCAATACCTGCTTTTTTAAAGATTTTATTTATTTATTTGTCAGAGAGAGAGAGAGGGAGAGCACAATCAGGGGGAAGGCAGAGGGAGAAGCAGGCTCCCTGCTGAGCAAGGAGCCCAAAGCAGTACTCTATTCCAGGACCCTGGGATCATGACCTGAGCCAAAGGGAGATGTTTAATAAACTGAGCCACCCAGGCGTCCCTCAATATCTGCTTTCTTTAACTCTTTACTCTTCCTCATCACTCATAACCTGACAGTCTAACTCCTAGTCACACCTCAAAGCCCAGCAGAATAGTTGGAACCTATGTCAACCTAAATCAGAATGAAGCCTACCTCTGCTCTGGAACTATATATCTCCTTCCATTAATCCTTTCATCACACAGAACGAATCCACCATTTGCAAGTCGGCCTCCTCTACTAGATCATGGTTTCTTTGAGGCAGAAAGCATGTCTTTTTTTTTTTATTTTATTATGTTATGTTAATCACCATACATTACATCATTAGTTTTTGATGTAGTGTTCCACGATTCATTGTTTGCGTATAACACCCAGTGCTCCATGCAGAACGTGCCCTCTTTAATACGCATCACCGGGCTAACCCATCCCCCCACCCCCTCCGTCTAGAACCCAAAGCATGTCTTATTCATCATTGTCTTTCTAGTGGCTGGACCAGGGCCTGGCACCTACTAGGTGTTCAGGGAGGGTGTTCTGAATTTAGGGCAGGCATTGTGATAGAGGGCCAGACACCAGTGGAAAAAGGAGGAAGACTGAGTATGTTGTGAAGGGCAATTGCTAAGCCCCCTATATGCATTCACTCATTTAATCCTCACAACAGCCTTAAGAAAATATTAAGATCCTGATTTACCAATGAGGAAACTTAAACATAGATTGGAAACCGGAAGTTTGAGTCTAAAGCCTACCCCTTAATCTCTACACCATACTGCTTCTCAGTAAAGCTAGCACAGGCATTTGTGTAACACATTACACTTAGTCTTTGTTTCCTCCTAAGCTCCCTACCACTCATTTAGACAAAGAATTATTTTCCTCTGGAGTCCATCTTATGGCGCATTCCCCCAGCATGCCTTGAGGGCTGTCTAACCTTGCTTGAGAGGCTGGGGCCAGACCAGCACCCAGAGCTGTGCCTGGGACTCTGGTGAGGCTGCTGGAATGCGCTTATCTCAATCCCCGCCACTCACTTGGCCTCCTCCTGAGAGCCAGACATACACACAACTCCTTAGCCAGGGCTTGCTTGTTGAGGGGTACTGACAACATTATCCATTAAAGACAGAGGAGGTAGTAATGTGTGGCATTAAAAGCCAGTGGGCTTTAATATAAATCTGAGTTGAAAAACATCACAGTGCAGCAGAAAAATCATTCATCTTGGAACATCTATATTAATGAATTCAATCACATTTATTCCACCCTATCAGATATATGTATGATTCAGCATGCAAATTAAATACTTAGATAACATTGTCTGTGGAGATTACTGTGTTTGCTTAATAAATTAGTATTTTCTAAAACAGTGTAAAAAAGGACAATTATAAAAAGGAATGCAGCATAATCAATGTATGAGGCATAACCTCTCTTTAACAATTTGTCACCAGTTTCCACAAAAGGCATTCAAAATCCTAAAAAAAAAAAAAGTCTGCATAGGTTTTAACATCAAAATTAGATTCCTGAGGATTAACATATCTTTTCATATTTAACTAATATTGGACACATAGGCACTATTTGTTTTCAGCTTCAAAATCAAGAATGGTGCCAAAATGATGATAAAACCAAGAGAAGGCAATGAACAACACAAAGGATCAAAGTTGATGTAATCTCTCCCTTTCTGACCAATGACTTGTGCGTTTGTGAACTTTTTAATGAAAATAAATCCCTCGGGTCAGACTGACCTTCTCCAGATGGTGCCTGGAGCGGGGAGATGTGTCCACCAACTCCAGCATCGGTTCCAGGGAGACACAAATACAACCAGCTTAGCTCCAGCCAGGCCAGTAAATGTGCTGACAGCTGGATAATCCCCAGAATTACAGTCCTAACAGAATATTCAGGTTCACCACTAGCACCTTCCCATAGTACCCAGATCAGAACAATCAGCTCCACTCCTTGCTAACAAACCATCATTGTCCTTGTTCAGCTCTTGTCATTTATCAACTGGATGGCTACAAGCCCTGCAACTTGTCTTGCTGCAACCAATTCCACACCCCTCTGGGCCATTTGCCTCACTGCTTCCAGAGCGATCTTTCTGAGGTATAAATCTGGCCATGTGGGTCTTCCTTTAAAAATCCTGCAGCAGCTCCCTCACTCCAAGGAGCACAGCCAAACTTTAAGACATGACCTCCAAAGCTCTGGAGAACTTAACCTCTCCAGAAACATTTTTGTGCTTCCCAAACACAAACTCCTAGCTCTAGGTATCTTGCTTACATTTCCTCAAATGAGGTTTTGCTAATGGCATCTGCTTTATTTCAAAAGTTTTCCTCCACACCCTACTCCTTCCTCTCAAGATGGCTAAAGCTTCTACTATATATTAGCAGAGTCAGTTCAAACATTTCTTGGGCTGCATCTCTCAGACTGGAGTTGGGGATATTCCTCTGTGTCTCTCACCTGAATTTACTTATTGCCTTGTATATAACTCTAATATTTATCCTACCTTATTCATTCAGTTAGCTGGCTGATATTTACAGAGCAATTGATTATTACAGACCATATTCTGTGCTCATAGTTAATGTTCTCTCAATAAATAAGAGTCCCTCTCTCAGGAAGCGTTTACTGACAGAGACAGGCAAGCATACAACCATTGCAATACCACATGGTAAGTGCTGCTCTAAAAATTGCAGGAGGGAAAACTAACCCTGATTTGGGGGGTTGGAAGGAGAAGATAGATGAGAAAAAGTTCTTGGTGGAGGAACTTGAGGTATGAAGTACAAGTAGCAATAGATTAGATAAAAAGAATGGAAGGGGAGTGAGAAGAGCCAAGGGAAAGATCTGGAGGTGAGAGGGGAAGAAAACCAGGACCAGGGAAACAGGGGAAGAAAACTCAAGGGCTCCATTTTGGACTTCTTTTGCCTGGAATGGCTCTGATACTTAGGTAGTCAGATACTTGAATCTAAACTGGAAGAAGAGTTCTAAGCTAGAGATATAAATGTGGAATTCATTAGCATAAATGATATTTCAATCTCATAGGCTGTGGTAAAGTGACTAGGGGAAAAAGAAAAGATAGCCTAGGACCAGACATAATGTACTATTATCTTTTTTATACATTGCTAGATCTATTTTTGAATTCCTTCGGTGAGGACTTTCTTCCATGTGCCCATGTGTGACTAGTCTGCAATTTTCCTTATTTATACTCCCCTAGTTTGGTGTCAGATTCAAAGTGTCCAGTGTTTCCACCAATTCTAGAAAATTCTCATCTATTATTACTTTGAACATCACTTCTCCACCATTCTTAAATTTTCTCCTTCTGAAACTTCAATTAGGTAGATGCAGGGTTTTATTTCATACTGTCCTGTGTCTTTTAATATGTTTCATAGTTTTCATCCTGTGTCTCTAATACTATATTTGGAGTAATTTCTTCAGATCTGTTTTCTGAAGTGTTCATTTGCTCTCCATTTATATCCAGTCTGCTATTTGGGCTATATATAAAGTTTTTAAATTTCAATTACTCTTAATTTTGTTTCTAAGTATTCTATTTACTTTTTCGTAAATCTTCCTGGTTTTATGTACCTTCATTTTTCATCCCTCTCTTGTCTTTCTTTAAACACATGAAACATATATGTGGTATATTCTCTGATTATTGTAATATTTGTATTCTTTGTCGGTGTGACTCTGTAGTTTGTTATTTCTACTAACTCTTACTCATGGTGGCTTTTTCCCTTGTATATTTGGTGTTGTTGTTGTTGTTTTTTTATTTGTTTTTTTATTTTTTTACTGTAAGCTTCAGTTCCCTGAAATTGTATCTAGAAAAATTTGGGAACCTGAGTCTTAAATGTGTAATTCCAGAGAGGATTTTCATTTGCATCTGTCAGGCTCTTCTGGGCACTGTCAACTTGAGGATACGTATATGTAATGTATTTGTGTGCTTTGTGTTTTACTTTTCACATTAATTGCACAAGTGGTATGAATTCCATCTTCAGACATGAAGGGTGGCATATGAGATAAGAGTTCTTGGTAGAACTTTCTTTTACTTTTCATTCCACAAAGACACAGAGGCAGACAGCTCTTCTGTAGGGAAGATTATGTTCTAGTTTACCTACTGAATGGGGTGATCTCTGAGGATCAAAGCTTTGTGTAGGAGTTTTTAGTCCAACCTCCTATCCTACTCAGACCCCAAACTTTATCATCTGCACACTGTGCATCCTCATGGTGTCTAAAAGCCAAGGCTCCAGGATATCAGAGCTCTGAGCTCTCATTTAATATGCACAGCCAGGTGTGGTCTGCATGAATAATACCTTTGACCAGGTCTTTCTAGAAGCACACGCCCTCAGGACAATCACCAACTCTAATTCTTACTTACTCTTTTAGAACAGCAAGTTCTAGTCATTAATAGTCTTTGATTGCTCTCCTTAATTTAATGCCAGCTCAATCTTGCTTTACAAATACATGTTGAAGTATTTTATCCAGCAGTTTATCTGTTCTATATCTAAAGGGGTTTATCTGCCCATCTAGTGTCATATTGCTGAAGGTGAAACCTATTCCTTTATAATCTAATTTTTATAATACATTTCTAAACCATCCATCAGTCTGGCCTTGCAGTTAATATGAATTCAACAGGCCATTTCTCCACTTACAGGAAAACTGTGAAGTGCCTCAGAGGAGCACAAGCATTTCTTAGACCACTTAAGGGGGCTGGGGAGAACCAGCTTCATGCCTCCCAGCCCCTCCCCACCAGCTGGACTGGCACCCTGCCTAATGCCAATGAGTCTGCATGCTGCCACTGTTGCTCCTCACCCTGTCATTCCAACACCACCCCGACAGCAGAGTTCTGCTTGGCTTAGGAATACACTGAGTATTTTTAAGTAGCATTAAAACCAAACAGTTGTAGTATTTTCAAAGATTAATTATCACTCACTTTTAAAAAGCCAATTTTCTTTAAACTAGGGATACAAATGAGAAGACAAATGAAAAATGGATTTCCAGAAGAACCATATTTCCAGCTTTTCAGCAGGAATCATCTCCAAACACTGATTAAAATATTGGGATTGCTTCATATCTTGTTAATCTCCAGTGAAGAGGCAATGTCATTTAAAATTAGCAGAAACCCTGTGATATGGGAGGAAAACCAAAACAGAGCATTTATAAATGTTAGCTTACTAAACAGAGTTTTACCAGGTCAGTTCTGGTGGCAGTAGAGCAGCCAACACCTTATGGAAGGAAATCTGAATGAGGCCAGGAGGGTCTATGTTACTTCCTGCCAGTTCCTCCAGCAACCAGTCATTAGAGCATAAAAATTCCACCATCACTTTGGGTTAAGCCTCTCTCTGTCTCTGTCTGTCTCTCCTTTGTGAAATTTAGTTTATCCCTTCCTAACTCACCTTCTACTGAAGAGCAGATTATGCAAAATCCAGGGGAAATGTGTTGTTGTGTTAGTCACCTGGGCTGCCATACAAAATACTATAGACTGGGTGACTTTAAACATTTTTTTCTCACAGTTTTGGAGCCTGGGAAATCCAAGGACAAGGTGCTAACCTATTTGGTTCTTGATGAGAGCTCTCTTCCTGGCTTGCAGAAGGCTGCCTTCCCATCATGTCTTCACCTGGTAGAGAGACAGAGCAAGCTTTCTAGTGTCTCTTCCAATAAGGGCATAAATCCCATCATGAGGGTCTAACCCTCCTAATCTCATCTAACCCTAATTACCTCCCAAAGGCCCTATCACCTTAAAGATTAGGGCTTAAACATATTAATTTTAGGGAGACACAGCCATTCAGTTCATAACAGTTGCTAATTACAGGCATACTGGGACTTTAGTGGTAAACAGTAGAGAAGGAAAGGAGTTCTAACGTCTGTGGAATATGGAAGAAGGGAGATTACACAACTGTGGATCTGTGTCCTGGGAAGTAGGGAGAAGTTAGCAGTTTAGATTATACTGTCCAAGAGGAATGATGAACCTGAATTGAACTAGAGGTGGGTCCACACCAATGGGGATCTGATTCAAGGGGTGAAACACAGCCACAGAAGTCCTGTCATGGTTGATCACATGGAGTCAGAAAGGAGGCAGTGGTTGTTCACATAGCTTGGAACAGAATGACAGCCAAGTGCATACAAAGCATGCACCAGAGGACAAGCACCAAGAAGAATGCCAGTGCCCCCAGCCAAGTCATGGGCCCAGACCAAGACAGCTTCCCTTTCTTGGCTAAGATGGAGTCACAAATTCCTGGGGCTACTCTTCTCTAGGTACCACATACCCCTAACCTCAGCTGAGCAAGATGGAGATGGCAGAACCAGACTTAAGGTTTGTAAGACCCAGAGATGCTGGGTAAATGGCAAAAAGGAAAGAGTGGCAAGAGGGAAGAGGGGGCACAAGAAGGTAGTAACCAACACATTCCACCTGCTTTTCCATTTTCCCTCTGACTGATCTCAACTTCATACTTACTCTCTAATTTCCTATTCACTCAAAATTGATTGGGTATGGGCCAGAAGTTTACTGCCCATTTATTATTGGTATACCATGGAGACCCAGACCCCAATTCACTTCCTCTCATGTGGAGCAGATATGCTGTCAGAAAGTTAACAAGTAATAAGATCCAGGGGTTTTCTGTGACTACCATGTGTAGCCCAGGGGGCTCGAACAGGGTGCTATTCAGGCTGGGATTGGCTAAGAGCAAGGCCAGACCCTTTGAACCTCTGTCCTGTGGAGCATTGCCCCAAATTTCAGATTAACCAACATAGGTGCTTTTCTTTGCCTGTTCAGCAATTCCTCCTGAACTGTTCAGTAGGGTTGTGTTCCCAACCCCTTCCCATTTTAAGCAAATTTTGCACTTCTTTTTCCAGAAGGAATCAGAAAAAAAGGTATGAAGATTTATGTTTAATTGAAAGGAAATTACAGATCACTATTTATCTTCAGCTTGAGAGTACTTCATTTAGAAACCATGCATCTGCAGGAAGTCTCCCTTGTGTAAAGCTCTTGCTTCAGTCATTCTTACTTCGGTTGCTTATTTTGGCCATGACTGTGAATCTTTTATGTATGATCCCTCACTGCACTGGCATTGAGAAAGAAGACATTCTCTTTCATGCTTCAACTACCCCTTCTTGAGCACTTACTTTATGCCAGGTGCTGGGCTACGTGCATTAGCTTTATTGTCTTATTTAAGCCTTAACAACAATCTAATGCAATAAGGACAATATTAACTCCCAATTGCTATATGTATATGTGGAATCTAGGATTCAGAGAGGGTAAGTTATTTGCCTAAGTTTACACATCTAGTTAGGTCAGTTCCAGGACTCACAGTGAACAAGAAACAGCTCTGCCTTCTAGGCAGTTTACTAGAGGAAATCTCTAACAATCTACTAGAGGAAAAGAGACTTACAGATAAATATGTGTAACAAAGGGTCATGG
Organism: Eumetopias jubatus; assembly: GCF_037043125.1. NCBI lineage: Eukaryota > Metazoa > Chordata > Mammalia > Carnivora > Otariidae > Eumetopias > Eumetopias jubatus. The sequence goes on from NW_028274809.1 coordinate 92,458,213, forward strand.
GCATTATGTGAAATCCGCTATACTGGATACAGCAAGGAGTACCAAGGGGTGGAAGTCTAAAGGCATCACAAAGGAGCTGTCTTGAGTTGAGTGATGTTCACATCACTGGGTGGTAAATGTGTGTGTGTTGGTGGTGATTGCCTATATGTGATGGAAGGTAGTTTGAGATACATGGTGGGAGGCCAGGTAATGAAGGAGGAAAAATTTATCCAATCCTTTGATGTTGTCTTCTGACATGATTCTACACAGGAGGACAAAGTTTTGCAATGTTTTGTATATATTTTATATCCACAACTAGATCATAAACACTACTAGGACATTTCATTTACAATAGTTTCTAGCATGGTTTATAGAAGATACTATGAAATAGTTGCTGGTTTCTTGTTGAAGTACCAAGAGCTGGTGATCATTACTTAGGAAAAGTCTTTCAAGGAAGTAACAAAGTCCCTGTTCCAAAGAGCAGTCCATTTTTTACCTTCCTTTGGTTTTCCCAAACATCCAAAAAGCTTTAGTCATTTTTGTTTTTGAGAGGAAAAGAGAAGAAAACAAAAACCTTTATAATACCTCAATGGTAAGCAACACTGCTCCCTTTTCCTATTGTTCCAACCACACCAGAACTTCTGTGTTGCTTGTTAGTTCAAGAAGTTACTGTGCATCCAATCAAGACTCAGTAGACCAGCACGAGGAATGAGAATCAAGGTCACAACAGGTGATGCATGATACTAACCAAAAAACAAGAGCCTCACCAGGCTCCTATCAGCTGGGGTTTGGTGGTGGTAGCAGCTTATCATTTTTTTATTCTTCTTCTTCTTCTACATTTTTAAATGAACTTTCTTTATACTCTCTCTCCTGCCTCTTTTCTGTCTCCCCTGTTCTATGATCCTTGTCAAAAACAAATAGAGAGTGATAGGAAAAGCAGCAGGAGGACATCCTAAAAATAAAGACAAATACCAAGAGTTATAAGGACATAGCCTGTGTTTGTCATGGTCCATTAATATGTGCTGCTGTCTCGCTCTCTCTCTTTTTATTTAGAAATAAAAAATTGTCAGATATGACTTTCTAGAGCTATACCAGATGGACTCTGGTCTAATTTTGAAAATTGGAAAATGTGGGAAAGGACTAGGAAAAACCTATGGGTTGAGGGAGTGCCCTCAACAGCAGTGAATGGGTGAGAGGTTTAAGGATTGCCAAGTGAGCGAGTTTGTAACAAGAGGAAAACAAATCAGAAAACTAAGTCAAAAAATGAGGTGGATAATTGGGAGATTCGAGTTACTACACAGGACAACAGAAGTCGTGAATCCACACGAAGTCAGAGACAAAAAGAATGGAGAAGCCCAGTAGTTAGCAGTAACTCAGCAAAACTGAAAGGTTCAGGTCAGAGGTCATGAGCTCTAGACAACAGGTAAAATGCTCCTGTCTTGGCCAAGGGGCAAACCTTGAAAGGTTCTGGTCTATAAACCATATAGGATTTATTACTCTGCTGTTGAATCTTGGAGTTCATATCATCTGGACACATGAGCCCAACACTCTCAGTCTTGGAGAAGACCTGCTAACAAGCTAACACTGGGTCAGCGAACCCCAGCAGTTGCCACCCTCCAAAGTGGATCCTGACCTGGGACACTAAGTCTTCGGGACTCTCACCTTTTGAAATGAGTGCTTAGTCTTAGGTTAATGACCTTCCATGATGCATTCAGATGATGAGGGAATTTGCCTCTATGGGGAAGGCAATGGATGGAAAGCTGTTCTTTTTTGGACAACCATATGGTCTACCCAGAACTCCTGACCTGAACTAAAGCAGTGCCTCCATTCAATGATACATCCTTTCAATAGCAGCATTATTCTTTCTTCAAAGACTCAGAGCATGGCACGATTAGGTGTCACACTTCAAAATATGGATAAGAAAGCCAAAATTCTAGATTAAAAGACTAAACTTTTAGAACCAAAAACAATCTAATCTGGTATTTTCCAAACTGATTTCTACAAGTGTTTAAGTAAGTGTGGCAAACTATTAATTCTATCCATCTCTTATGGAGAGTCACAATGCATATTAACACATTAAAGGCTCTGAGAAGTCCTGCTGTAAGAAAAGCTGTTAAAATTTGTTTAATCTAAGTGTTCTTCAAACTTATTTGGCCACCAAACACTTTTATTACTGCAACTTTTTGGGAAAACTGGATCTAGTAAAAAAGCTCCTATTTTCCTTCTTTCTAGTTTCTATATCATTTCCTTCCCTCCTTCATGAGGAAGCTGAGACTAACAGAGGTAAAGGGACCTGTCTAAGATCATGTAGTTCAATAATGACAAATCTAACACTACAGCTGTCTCCTGGCTGCTGATCCTGAGTTCTTTGGATCTCATCCTAATAGTATCTTGTTACTTGCATGTAGGGGAAAAGGTGACACTGAGCTGATTCAAGGCCTTCTCATCATGGAGGTCATGGAAGTCTGGAGAATCTACCTGACTGTAAGGCTGACTCTAGCAGCAGAGTTCTCAAGGCAGAGCATTGGCAGCTTTGAGGCTCAGGAGTGTTGCCCAAGGCAGAGGATCCTGGGAGATATACTACAGTCTCAGACATCATCCCATAAACTGTTGCTGAAGAACTGAGCAGATGGAGAGGGAACGGTGGTAAAAAATCCAGGTGACAGGCAATGCTCAGAGTACTGACTGGAAGATGGTCATTAGCTAGGTGATCTGTCCACTCAGAGTGGTCCCTGCCACCAAGGTGGAGTTCCAAACGAGGCACCTACATAGAGGGGCTGGAATGTACAAACCAGGATCCACTGGAAGAGAGTTTGGGTAAGGCCTGCCTTAGAGAAACCTAGAGCATTAGGCTGAGCAACTGGTCAAAAAAGAGAGAAGTGGACCATGAAAAGGACTAAGTATAATGCCCAGACTTCAGCATTCAGATGATGAGGAGTTCATTCCTGGGAGAAGTGAATTCCAGGGACAACTGGCAAAAAGGAGACAGGAACAACAGTCACACAGGGAGGGAGACTATTCCAATCATGGGCCTGAGTCTGCTCTGCTATTCACTGTCTCTGAGAGCTTTTCCCCTAAGGCCAGGAACAAGACAAGTATGTCCACTCTTACCACTTTTACTCAATATAGTCCTGAAGTCCTAGTTACAGAAATTAGACAAGAAAAAGAAACAAAAGTCATCCAAATTGGTAAGGAAAAAGTAAGACTTTCACTATTTGCAGATGACATGATACTGTATATAGGAAACCCTAAAGACTCCACCAAAAAACTACTAGAACTGATAAATAAATTTGTAGTCACAGGATATAAAATCAATATACCAAAGTCTGTTGTATTCCTATACACTAATAATGAAGAAGCAAAAAGTGAAATTAAGAAACAATCCCATTTACAATTACATCCAAACCAATAAAATACCTAGGAATAAACATAACCAAAGAGTTGAACCTGCACTCTAAAAACTATAAAACACTGATGAAAGAAATTCAAGATGACACAAAGAAATGGAAAGACATTCCATACTCATGGGTTGGAAGAACAAATATTGTTAAAATATCATATTACCCATAGATCTATTACAATCCCTATCAAAATACCAACAGCAGTTTTTTGAAGAACAAGAACAAACAATCCTAAAAGTTGTATGGAACCACAAAAGACTTCAAATAGCCAAAACAATCTTGAAAAAGAAAGACAAAACTGGAAATATCACAATTCCAGAAATGAAGTTATATTACAGAGTCGTACTAATCAAAACTGTATTGTACTGGCACAAAAAAATAGACATATAGATTACAGAAAACCCAGAAATAAACCCATAATTATACGGTCAATTAATCTTCAAAAAAGGAGGAATGAATATACAATGGGAAAAAGACAGTCTCTTCCACAAATGGTGTCAGGATAACTGGACAGCTACATGCAAAAGAATAAAACCGGACCACTTTCTTACACCATACATACAAAATCCTCAAAATGGATTAAAGGCCTAAATGTGAGACCTGAAACCATAAATATCCTGGGAGAGAGCAGAGGCAGTAATTTCTCTGACATCAGCCATAGCAACATTTTTCTAGATATGTCTCCTGAGGCAAGGGAAATAAAACCAAAAATAAACTATTGGAACTACATCAAAATAAAAAGCTTCTGCACAGTTAAAGAAACAACAGAACTAAAAAGCAATCTACTGAATGGGAGCAGATATTTGCAGATGATATATCTGATAAAGGGTTAGTATCGAAAGTATGCAAAGAACTTACACAACTCAACATACAAAAACCAAATAATCCAATTAAAAATGGGCAGAAGATATAAACAGACATCTCTCCAAAGAAGACATCTGCATGGCCAACAGACACATGAAAAGATGCTCAACATCACTCATCATCGGGGAAACGCAAATCAAAACTACAACGAGATATCACCTCATACCTGTCAGAATGGCTAAAATCAGTAACACAAGAAACCATAAGTGTTGGCGAGGATGTGGAGAAAAAGGAACCCTCATGCACTGTTGGTGGGGAGGCAAACTGGTGCACCCACTCTGGAAAACAGTATGGAGGTTCCCCAGGAGGTTAAAAATAGAGCCACCCTACGATCCAGGAATTTCACTACTGCACCAAAAATACAAAAACACTAATTCAAAGGGATACATGCATTCCTATGTTTATTGCAGCATTATTTACAATAGCCAAACTATGGAAGCAGCCCAAGTATCCAATCAATAGATGAATGGATAAAGAATATGCATATATAATGGAATATTATTCAGCTATAAAAAAGATGAAATCTTGCCATTTGCCGTAACAACATGGATGGAGCAAGAGAGTATAATGCTAAGTGAAGTAAGTCAGTCAGAGAAAGACAAACACCATATGATTTCCCTTACGTGTGGAATTTAAGAAACAAAACAGACAAGCAAAAGAAAAAAGAGAGAAACAAACTTTCAGGCCTCTGAGCCACCTGGATGCCTTAGTTATGCAGAGAATATGGTAGGCAGAGCAAAATTAAAGACAATTGACATCTGGATTATCTGCAATACTACCTCCCTCCATTAGCATGGATAGTGAGTTAACTGAATTCTTTTTTTTAAAAAGTTTTCTTTGCCAGGAACATTTTTAATTTTATTTTTTATTAGTATCAGCCTGTAGACTGCATCACCAGTATTTATTAGCTTCTTCCACTGGGTTCAGGCCTGTGAGACTGACTCTTGTCATTTTAGTCAGAGATGTGCAGAAAGACACAAATGAATCCGGAAGGATGGGAGTTACTCTTCAGCAAAGAGTTCAGAGGTGCCATAATTCACTGTGGCAATGCCAGCAACAGAGCAAGGCAAGTTAGGCTAACTGAGCTCCAGATAAGGGGGAAAAATTAAAGGGCTTGTTGAGAAGCTATAGGCAGAATACTTTCATGGATGGGATACAGACAAAATAAATGGAAAATAGAGAAATCTTGTACTACCGAAGGAAGCTGACCTCCATTCAACACTCCAAAACCAACACTTCCTTTTGGTTTTACAGTATTATGTACTTGGAGACTTCAGGATGCTCGATTTCTCTCTATCTGCCCAGATAAAGGGCAGGGGTAGGTAGGTATGCAGACTCCAAAATGGTGGGAAGTTAAGGATTGTTTCTACTTAGCTTTGGAAAGTATTTGGACCCATGTATTTGCATGGCAGCCAGAACTCTAAGAAATCACAAATAATTATGGAGCCTAATTAATAAGCTGGGACACTGGCAACTTCTTCCCCTGCCCACATGTGCAGTTTCTCTTCATGCTGAAGAGAGGGGGCCTCCTTTCTCAGGCCGATGCAAAGTGCCTGCCTTTGCTTAGCGACCCTTCCTGCCATGTGGCCATCTGCTTAGCTTATGAATTCCCTTCCCTGGAAAAGGATAAGTACGTTCGAAGGTTAACATTTAAATGTTTTGATTATTTTTCTTTTTTAATAGGAGAGGTAGAATCTGGTAGCAACTAAACAAACAAAACAAGACCCCTCATTCAAACCTGTGTTTTAGAATGAAATGCATGCCACTGTGTTTCTCCATTATAGTCATCACCATATGGTCTATAATGGGATGTTTCCTTGACCATCTCTAAGTGAAGGTAAGCTCCTAGAGGGAAAGACCATGTAAACTGATCTCTAAACTCCTAGATTTCAATATAGTCCTTGGCTGATAGATGGGGCACCATAAACATTTTTGAATAAATGAGGTAGACAAAATCCTCAGTTTAATGATTTCAACTTTCACTTAATTTGGGCAATTCTCATAAATTAGGTCTGTAAGGAATCATGAAAGCTATCCAGCTCTATCCTCTCAAGTTGCTGACAAGAAAACTGAAGCCTCAGAGATGAACTCTGTGTGACCAGAATTTGGTGACCTCTTACTACTGTCTTGATAGCAGCAGCTTGATAGCAGCAGTACATCACCCCAAAAAATATCTGTGTCATTTCTTCTCAATTACCACCAGAGTTCCTGCCTAGCAATGTCCCAGAGGGCAACAAAACAAAGACAGTATCTACAGTTCTGCCGGGAAAGACCTGTGGAATTCCGGGCCATGAGGCTTTTCTAGTAGAGAGACTTGAAGGTCTCCACAGACCATGGAGGGTTAAGGGATTTGTCCACATGACTACGTAATAGCAGAGACAGCTCCTCGTCAGTGACAGAGATGAGACCAGAACCCGTCAGACTCCTACTTTCATATCACCTTCCTCCCAAACCTCAGGAATTTATATTCTGATGTTATGCCTTTCCATCTTCAAAGCCTCCCTGGAGCCTATAACTCAGGAATCTAGAAAGAAACTTGTATTGACTCATTCACCTAATGAATGTGCCCCTGAATACTTCTTTTGGTCCTGTACTAAAATTTCTGCTTGAGGCAGCTGCCATTTTTAGCACAACTGCTTGTGTGCACTTCAGACCCCATCACCTCGTGTTCGCCCAGAACGTCTAGATTGAGATTTTCTGCCTTTCTGTCTGGCTGATGTGCTTGAATTCTCTAACTTCACTTCTGTTGTCCTCTACTTTTTGCCATGTGCTATAATTATGTTATTTCAAGCAGAGCTAGTCTGCTCCCCAGTATGGCAAAGGGGTTGCCTCAGTGATACACTGATGCCCAGCAACTAAGAATTTTCAGACTCTGGTTTCAAATGCTAGTAATGATTTCCCTTGCAAGTCCTCCCATGGAGTAGTCTAGTTCCAGGAGTCCTCATCCAATAAATGAGAAATCCACAGGCATTTGCTCTAGCTTCTAACTGAAATCTCGAGGTTGGAAGACACCAGGGGAAGGATTTGGGTCTAAATAGGATAATCATGAGACAGGGTCGACCAGTAGTCTCTGCCCAGAAATTCCCTTCTACTAAGGTATTCATCATCATATTTAGTAGCTCCTGTCCTAATAGACAACTTACTCTATGCAGGCATCTTCCTCTCCTTGGAGCTGTCGGAAAGTGTCACACTGAGTAAAGATTTGAGGGCTTAGGAATTCAGCTGTGATCTATCTGAAGGTGATTCTTACACTAGAATTGTATGAATCACTGCTCCAGAGAGAGCCAAGTCCAAAAGTAAACTCAAGATAAAGAGTGTCTATAAATTCAAAATACCCAAGGGACTGGCAGAACTGTACAGACAGACTCTACTAACACTGCAGTGTGGTACAGTGAGTTTGGCTTTTAATTATTCCCATAAAAGATTGATTCTTTGTTTGCAGTACATTCTGCTACTGTGTAAAAATAGCTCCTTGGTCAAAGAATCCCAAAGAAGTTAATGTAGCTGGACTCGATTTCATGGGTCCTCGGCTAGTTAGCGACAATGGCTGTAGTACTAGATTAATGAAGCCAAGGTCAGGTGATCGATTTTCTTGTCCTATTCCATGCCCAAAGATGGTGCCTTTTAACTTTCCTACATGTGCATGCTAAGGCAACAAGGAAGGTTGGATACAAGAAGGAAAGAGAAGGAAATCTGGAACAGCGAACTGATCAGTATAACAGGATAAACAACTCAAAACATAAGCAGAGGTCTCCTCTGACATTGCTGGGAAAGGACATTACTTCCAAAGGATAATACTTCTTCACTCTTTGTCTTACTTCTTTCCCATATATTTAATAAATCCATCTCCACAGTCTGCCAGAATCTTATATGTAACCCTTAAAAAACAAGAGCACATTCACTCATTCAAAAAATAATTATTGATCAGCTACTATGTTCCAAGCACTACCCAAGGGGCAGGGAATACAAGACATGTACTTGCCCTCATTGAGCTATCATTCTCCTCAGAGGAGACAGAAATAAATATGTGAACACATACATAAGTAACCTCAGATAGTGATAAATGCTACGAATGCAGTAAAATAAGACTATGGAATAAACAGTAACTGGTGTCAGCTCAGGGAAGTAGCTCAGCTTTAGCTTAGGTGAGAGGAGAGCTTTCTAAGCTAGACCTGAATGGCAAGAAGGAAGTAGCCACCTAAAGATCAGGGGGAGGTAATTCAAAGTAGAGACAAAGGCCTGAAACAGTGTCAAGCTTGGCATGTTTGAGAGATGTAAAGTTACTGTGGCTGGAGCACAGTGGAAGAAGAGGAGCATGGTAAGAGCTGAAGTGGGAAAAGGAGGCTGAAGCCAAACCAGGCAGAACCTGAAAACCGTGGTAAGGAGTTCACCTTCTATTCTAATTGCAAGGCCAAGTCACTAGAGAGTGGCGGTAACCAATGATGGCCCTAATGATCCCTACCTCCTGATGTTAATGCCCTTGTACCATCCCCTGCCACATTATATCAGCTTTGTCTGTGCAAACAAAGGCATAAGACAGAAGTGATGATATATGACTTCTGAGGTTAGACCAGGATTTTTCAAGCACTGCGCTACTGATATTGGAGATCAGATAATTCTTTGCTTGGGAGAGAGTGGTGTGAAGAATTTTGTCCTTTACACTGTAGAATGTTTGGCAGCATCCCTGGCCTCTAGCTACTACATACCAAATAGCAGCCCCCAATGGACTGTAAAGACAAAAATATCTCCAAACATTGCCAACTGTCCCAGGGGCAGGGAAGAGAGGCAAAGTCACTCCTTGTTGGGAACCACTGAGCTAGTTTTCATAAAAGACACTATACCTTCTACCTTGTTTTCTCTCTCAGATCACTCACTCTGGGGAGGGAAGTCAGCAGGCACTAAGGCCTCCTGTTATGGCCATGTGAGTGAGCCAGGTTGTAAGTGGATCCTCCAGATCAAGCCTTCGGATGACTGTAGCCCAGGTCAACATCTTACCTGCAACCCCATCAGAGACCCTGAGCTGGAACCTCCCAGCTAAACCTCTCCTGAACTTCTGACACATAATAATTGTGAGATGATAAATTTCTGTTGTTTTAAGCTAATTTTGTGGATAATTTGTCATAAATAATACAGAGGGGCTTAAGAACAATCAGATGGTACCATCTGATTTATACTCTAGGATTCCTCTGACTGCCTTACAGAAAAATGGACCACAGGAGAGACAAAGAGGGAAGATGATTACGAGGTGTTGTTTATCAGGCTATTGTCAGAATCTGAGCAAGAGATAATGGTGGCCTAAATTAGAACTGTGGCAATGATTTGGGTCACTGCTAGTTCTCATAGCACTATTCTGAGAATTAAAAAGAGGCACCTCGTCTACTGCCATACCACCCTGAATGTGCCCAATCTCATCTAATAAGAGGCACTTAGTCCTCAAGATATTCTAATTCTATTTGTTAGACTAATATTCTGTTGTTGTTGTTGTTGTTATTGTTGTTGTTTTTGAGAAGTGGAAATTCTCTTTAGGCCATCTGATGGAAAATTTTTATTTAAAAAGATACAAATTACAAATCTATGATGTCTGTCATGGTAGTGGGAATTCCCTTGAACAGTGCACAGTCTGCACAACCATAGAGGGAGATCCTAGCAGTGGTTATATCGAGAAGTGGTTATATTGAGACTTTTGGATATAGTGTTAGACTGGGCGTGGAATAGGAGGACAAGATGACTGCTGGGTCGAGGCCTGAGCAATTAGTTAATTTACGAAGACAGGGAAGATGGAAAGGGGATCCAGTAGTGGGATAGGGATGAGGGTAAAGGAAAATCAATCGTTCTCTTTTGGTCATGTTAAGTTTGAGGTGCCTAGCAAATCCCAAAATGGAGATGCCAAGTTAAATACCTCAGTTAAAATAATGAGCCTGGAGCTCAGGGGAGAGGTCAAAGCTAGCAAGGCAGATTTGGGAGATACCAGCATATAAATGTACTTAAAATCACAAGACTAGGCAAGATTGCCTCAGGAGAAAGTGGTGATTAAGAGAAGATGGCCAAAGATTGAGTGAACCCCGAAATGCTCCAACATTTAAAGGTTGGAGAGAGAAGAAAAACCAGCAGAGGAAAATAAGGTTTGATCAGTGAAAACAGAAGGAAAAAGTGGGGATGGTGGTGGTCTGAGAGTATAGAGCATAAAGAATTTCAAAAGACTGGAGTGAGCAACATACAGTCAGAGCCAGGCTCACATACTGATCAAGGAGAGCAGTGCCTTGTATGTGTAAGACACTAAATAATTCGGTATCAGTTAATGAATGAACAAATAGCAAACATGCACATTGTGCTTTCTACCTGCCAGGGAGTGTGCTAAGCCCTGCATATACATTAATTCAGTTAATCTTCACCATTAACTCTATAAAATACGCACTATAATCCTTATTTCCAGATGAACAAACTGAGGCTCAGAGGGTAAGTAATTCGCCCAAGCCCCCAAAGCTAGTATGAAGGTACAGCAAGGATTTGGACCCAGCAATCTGGCTTCAGAGGCAATGCTCTTAACCTCTATGTCATGCTTTCCTTAAATGAGTGAATAAGACCATAACAATTTAAATTTGGAATACATTGAATTATTGGTTTCACTGAGCTCACTCCATCTAGGTGGCATAAAGAAGTCAGCTGGGAAGAGATGGGGCAGTGGAGGATTCAAGCCTTACTTTAAAACAGTGCCATGCATGTTGCACAAAAGTAATGTCATTGTGCTAGCAACCAAGTAGACTATAGCTCACTGACGGCATCAAAGGTTAGGCCCATCTGTTCTCAATTTTTTATTGGAGAAATCATTCTCAGAGCTTCATAGACTCTCCTAATTCCCATTTCTGACTTTCTCCTAGCTGCTCTATGTAGTTCCTTTCCCTTGGTCCATGGATATCTTTTATGCCCCATCTCATACACTCTCAGCCACTTTCTTAGTTCCAGCTCTTGCTATAGCAGCAAATTTTACCTGTTAGGTTATATACACAGGTATAACCTAACAGCTCCTCACCTCAGGTACAGCAGGTGACTCTTGCATTCTGCTCCAGGTTGCTCTGCACCACCACATGGGAGCCAGTGGATGCCCACTCAACTATGCTAGCACATGAAAAACCCTGAAATGCAAGGAATTAACTCTTTGACCAATGGAAACAGGAGCTGGTAGACAAATACTCCCCTCCTCACTCTTCTGCTGGACAACTTTAAGGAGCATTCTGCACAATCCCTTAGATGGTCCCTGTAGGATTGAGCCCCAGCTGCCTACTCTCAGTAACATACCCTTAGAGAGGCTTTTTCTCTTTTCTTATTTCACTCCCCTGACCCTCAATTCTGAATGAATGAAATGATCCCTTAGGATCATTTCCCAAAATAAAAATATGAGAACCAAGCCATTGTCCTAGGCTCTACTTTTCAGGTGAACCTCCTTAGTGCTGTCCCAGTCATGTGGCCAGTGTGCTGACAAGAGAGCTATGAGGCTGAGTCTTTCTTGAGATATTCATAATCACCACCTACAGCCCTTAGGATTGAGAAACAGCCCTGGTTCCCTGCTTGCTTACTAAAGAACCTTAGATAAAACATGGTATTGCTCTGTAACTCAGTTTTCTCATCTAGAAAATGTCAAAAATAAGAGCATCACCCTTGTAGGGTGTTGGAGATAACAGATGTGATAATAAAGCAGTGCATATGCACAGACCTGGAAGATGAGAGGGTTAAGAGTGTGTGTGTGCACATGCATGTGTTGATTGTCAAGCCATCTCCAAGCCATAACAAAATTATTCAAAGTACATTTATACAACTCAGTAGCCACTAGCTACATGTGGCTATTTAAATTTACAGGAAATAAAATTAGATGGAATTAAAATTTAATTCTTCAATCACGCTGACCATAACTCAAGTTCTCAATCGCCACATAAGGCTAGTGGCTACTACATGGTTCCACAGCACAAATACAGAATCTTTTCATCATTGCAGAAAGTTCCATTGGAAGTACAGTTATTCAATATTCTTATTGCCAAGAAAGATGAGGCGGGGTTGGGGGGCAGGGGAGTGGTCTTAAGTTCTCTGGGACTGTGTCCACTAGCCAGCTATCTAGTTTTTCTCCCTGGAGGTTTTCCATCCTACTAAGAGTCCAGGCCCATGTTGATGGTGGCACCGTGCTTGGAGCCAAGCTCTTTGGGCCTCTACCACTTCAAAGCACATGCCCTTGGGTAGAATAGGCACCACAACTCTGAACAAGAGACTGCTTCCATCTCACCCACCAGTTGGCACAGTGGAAATGGGAAACTAATAAAAAATAAAGGAAACAAGTCCAGCCATGTTACAGAGCCACAGCCTCCTCCTTATAGAAATCCTGACTTTTGTATACCTGCAACAAGCCTAAGAGACATAGCACAGAAGACGTGCCACTGGTAGCACAAGGGATTTAAGAGTGGAACATCCAATAGGCCATGATGCTGTTCCTTCATGACCTTTTGTTGGAGGTTGGAATGATTTCCACTTGGGGTTCTGCAGGTGCCCCCATACCTCTCCTGACCCATCCATAAACCTGACAGGTGAATGCAGTGTTGTTTCTGGTAGAGATGGGCTGTGGGCAACTGTGAAATAGAAAGTTTAAGTTCTAGGCCTCATTTAGCTGCCACCCACTAAGTGCCCACTGTCATGCAGACCCAGCTCCCACCTCTGCAGTGTCCAACCTGGGCCTATGCCCACTCAAAAAGTTAACAGACTGGAGGTTTTCCTGCCCTGACCATCCCCATATTAAATTTTATGCATCTGAGTAATCTGCAGTAATATAAAAATGGCTAAGGATGTTATCCCCATCATGTCTAAAGTTAATAAAAACATAATAGAGATGCAGAAGCTTAGCCCAATACTTCCCCAAGAGGAAATCTACTGTTGATATCAAAGAATCTGATCCCTCATCAGAAACACCTCCCATGCTTACATCCACCTCTGTCTCCCATTGTGTACACATATATGCCCAAAGTGTAATGACCATGGATATTGGAGAAGCCAACAACAGCCTTCCACGATGGTAATGTACAGTTTGTTGACCCTGACCTTCACCTGATCTATTTTCACAGTGCTGACCCAAGTGCCCACCACACCTGACACACATAACAAAGGGGAGATTGGAGCTATTCTCAGCAAACATCTGGAACTTCCTGCTACCTTTTCTCTTCATCTCTCACACTGTCATACTTCTGACACTGGATACCCTCTTGAATCTAATACACTCTTCTTCCCTCTGCTTTTGTTAGCTCTTTGTGACCACCTTACTTCTCAGTCTCTGGCTCTGGAAAGTTTCTGTAGAATTAACTCCCTACTTGACATCCCATGCAACTTGCAAAGGCCACGAAAGCAAGGCTCAAGATATAACCCAGAAAAAGTAGCACATCAAGCAGTGACATAATCCAGTAGGGGAGACATGGTTAGATCTTAGGGTATCTTTTATATTACACTAATACCAAAGCTTGTGATAGAATTTCAAGTTAAAATATTTTGCTGCTGGAGTCAGAGAGCCTGAGTTCAAATTATGGCTTTGCCTACATAGTGCCCACAGAACCACAGGCAAGTTACCAATCTTCCCATGCCCCAGTGCCTTCCTTGTGTATGAAATGTGACCATAATATCATCTTCATGCCTGGATTTTTAGAGGATTAAAAATGGGACAAAGGATAAAATGTGTTTAGCATAGGATCTTTCCCATAGTGATTATTTAATAACAGCAATTATTACTAGTATCATTATGTTATCCATGTATTTATCATTATCGTTATCCACTTAATAATTCTCAAGACTCCTTGAAAACTGATTACAGTTAGCAGTCTAAAGGGTTGAAAGCAAGAATGCCAAAATCTGTGCCTCTGTGAGAATAAAATCTGCTCTCTTGACTCAGGAGCCCCTCCTTGACCCAGGCCACAGCTGCTGCCCAGGGAAATGATTACTTAAGCGCCTGTTCACTGTGCCACTTGTTTGCCCATTCTCCTCCTGACTGCTTCCACAAGTAAATGTTTATTTAATCAGCTAGCCAAGGGAAATTTTCCCTTGTAACTCTCATGGAACTGAGGAATATAAAGAATGCGCTCGTTTATGAAACCAAGTGAAACGGCTCATTTTCCCTTAATTTTCACCACATGCTTAAGGTAATATTTTCATGAACACAGCAAAAAGAATCAACAGAAGGACGAGTCACTGTTTTCTCCAGCAGATTTTTGCAGTGACATTTCGCAACAAGACAAATTATTTTTCGAGGAAAAAAATTCTCTTCACACACAAAAGAAAGAAAAAGCCTGCAAAAGTGACATTTTTCTTCCCTGGACAATATCTTCCTTTCTACAAGAGCTGCCTTTCACCTCTGCAGTCAGCTCCAGGTGTTAATAGAAAATGCTTTGGTGTCTCTCTAACTCCAGCAAAACATGGATCATTTCCCAACCCTGCGGAAATGAAAATTAACATCCTAAGTTTATGGGGTTGGCATTCATCTACGAAAACCAGGCCTCACATTTCAATATCAATGTTTCTGGATGGGAAGCAAGGCTTAGAGAAAAGAATCCAAAACTTCTCATATCCTATTTAATCTCCACTCTGCCTCCTCGACCTTTAAAAACAAGTACACCCACAACAATTTACGATCAAAAAACTACTGGCACTACAGCAATCAAACACAAAACGAAGCAATTTGCTCCAACAAATCCCTTCAAATGGCTAACTAGAGCCATTCACAGGTGTATCTTTTGTCCTACTTCAATAGCCACAGCGGAGGTATGCGGGCCATAAATAATTATTTGAGGGTAAGGGATAACAGAGAGGTGAAGGGGAGGGGGTCATTCCAAATAAAGATTTCATACCACTTCAACATCAGCATCCCCAGATGAAAATGAATCTGCTTTGGCCTTTATGGCCAGTTAGTCAGCACCCCATTCTTCATCTGGTGCTGAGGACACCCATATTTTTTCAACTAAGGTGAGTATGAAGGAGGCAAAAACCATGATAAGGATAAACACTCTCAAAACATATAATTACCAAGCCTGGAATCCTGCTGCAGAGAGAAATTATGGGGACAGGCTGCCCAGATTTGCTCCCCAATATCATTTAAAATTATAAAATCTCCAGCACATTTTACTGCCTCCTTCATTGAAAGTTTAACAAGAAGTCCAGTGGCTAACTGGCTTGAGGACTCCATTTATCTTACCCCTTAAAATAATTAATGGTATTTTCAGAGAACCCTGTGCCTGTTCTCTGGGAGCAAGGCCAATCCTGGCAGAAGGGTAGTTACTGGAGAAATCAACGTAAGTACACATTTTGCATAATCTGGTCAATTAGATGGTCTTCTTATTATTCTAACCCTGTGGAGAGCAACTGATGCATCTAAAACTAGGATTGCCAGGTAAAATACAGAATACCCAGTTAAATTAGAATCTTGGATAAACAACAAATATGTTTTAGTATAAGTATGTCCCATGCCAAATTTGGGGTATACTTATACTAAAAACATTTTAGGTTTTTCTGAAATTCAAGTTGAACTGGGTACCCTGTATTTTTATTGGCTATATTTGACAACCCTATTTAGAATTCCCTTGTAGTAGATTAGGTTACTGTTAAAAAATATTTAGACCCAACCTCTCCCTCATCCCCACTGTGGAAGTTTAAATTCCCCTTCCACCAAAATTGATTCTAGCCATGTAGCTTGCTCTGGCCTCATGGTGGGTAGAATGTGCTTCCTACCTTGAATTGCATTTGGCTGTATAAATTGCTTTGGCCAATGGGATGTTAGCACACATGACACAAGCAGAGCCTTGAGTTAGGTTTGTGTCCTTGGGCTTGAATTCTTGTACTTCTCCCATTACCATGTTGAAGGGAGGAGCTCAAACCCCAGAGTGAACACATATGCAGTAGCCCAGAGCCCAGGCTACCTGGAAGACCTGAGCCCTGTCAAATCCACTGCTTGATGCAGAACTGAGCAGCCAGGCTCAACCTAGATCAGCCACCTCCTAGCTAATTGCTGTGTTATTTCAGACACTGAATTTAGGGATCACTAGGAGCACCAATGTAGCATTTGCTAAGGCACTACTAAAATTCATTTTAAACATATGAAAAAAAATCTTTGTTTTCTTAAACAACTGCACAAAATACCCAAAGGTCCCCTTCAGTCTTCATCTACCACAGATGTGGCAACCTCAAAATGTTAAAGAGGCTCCAAAAAGGCTCTTCTTGCAAAGCACTGGAGTGAGAGTCAGAATAAGTACATCAAAATCCCAACTCTGCTATTTGTAAACCATGTAATATTGGGTAAATAAATGAACCTCTCTGAGTCTGTTCACCTCTCTGTGATATGGGGATAATTTCTATCCATCTGCTCACTAAAGTGAAAATGAGGAATCAATGAGCCAATGTGTCAAAAGTGCTTTGCTAAATTGTAAAATTCTGTATGAATATGTGTAAAGCATTCAGAAACATGCCTTGCATAGAGTGAGTGCTATATATGTGTGCTTGCTAAATAAACAGTGTATATATAAGAAATGCACATATATCTCCCCTGCACAATCTTACCTATTCAACATTTTTAGCACATGCACTGTGCTAAGCATGATAGATAATTATACAGTAAGGAGCATGTTAAGGGTATTGGAAGGAAGACTTCCTAACTCAGATGCAAAGGTCAGGAAAAGCTTTTTGGATGAAGAATAAGAAGTGAGATATCATTATTACATGCCACATTAAGTTATAGCAATCTCTCTCACACATGCACAGACGCCTACTGCGCAAATGATGTCATAGAATTTCCTTCATAGGTTCTGAGACATAGTAATTTAGAGAAAGACAGCTCCTCACTCATTCCACTGTAGAGAGTTACATTCTCCAAGCACACATGTAAATGGGTGGTATGGAGAGAGGAAAAGGGAGAGTCACAAAAGCCCCTTGGAAACTCTATAAATCAACTTGACAAAAGCTGTCATTTTCAAGAAAGTTGGATTAACTTTTTTGTTTGGTTTGGTTTGGGGTTACATGAAACCCATTTTTCATGCAAAAGATTTGAACTTTTCAATTTTCAATTTATATTGTCTTTGATAAAGTCAAATGCAGGCTTTTATCCTCCAAAGGAAAGAATCATTAATAAATTTCTCAATCAAAATCTATTTTATGTAGCTATTGTCATCTGAAGCAGGGCCTCAGGCTTCATTATGGATACCAGCACTGCATTTCTAAGTATGATCGTAGGCATGTGACATTCAAACACATGGAAATTCAAGCACTAATAACATCACTAAGGGCCTCAATGAAGACAGAACATCAAAAGAAATGAAAAAGGAAAGGAAAAAAATTAGATTTGATAGGAGTTTCACAGAAAATCAATCAACAAACATTTATTGAGAACCAATGTACATTAAATGCTTGACATTGAAACCTAAATAAAATATGCTTACTGTCCCCAAAGAGTTCATAGTTCCATACAGGAGACAAGCAGATGGGCAATTAAGATACAATAACAGAAAAATAGAAACAGAAATTATGGTACAGTGACAGTAATAGACTATGGAGACACAGAGGACAGAGTATTGAAGAACTCCACAGAAGGACTGTAGGGTTTTATGGAGAATATTCAATTAGATGCCATACCAGGTTCTCCTGGTACAAGCTATTGGTAACCCAGCTGATATCATTATACTTTTCCTTCCTAAGAACACCCCTCTGACATTCGGATATCAAGCAGATTTCTGAGAAGACAGCTCCAGACTAAAGGGAGGAGTCAACGTCTCTAAAGCCATGGGAAACAAAAGCAAAAATGAACTTTTGGGACTTCGTCACGATAAAAAGCTTCTGCACAGCAGAGGAAACAGTCAACAAAACTAAAAGGCAACCCACAGAATGGGAGAAGATATTTGCAAATGACATATCAGATAAAGGGCTGATATCTAAGATCTATAAAGAACTTCTCAAACTCAACACCCAAGAAACAAATAATCCAGTCAAGAAATGAGCAGAAGACATGAACAGACGCTTCTCCAAAGAAGACATTCAAATGGCTTACAGATGCATGAAAAAATGCTCCACATCACTAGCCATCAGGGAAATTCAAATCAAAACCACAGTGAGATACCACCTTACACCAGTTAGAATGGCTAAAATTAACAAGACAGGGAACAAGAAATATTGGCGAGGATGTGGAGAAAGGGGAACCCTCTTACACTGTTGGTGGAAATGCAAGCTGGTACAGCCACTCTGGAAAACGGTATGGAGGTTCCTCAAGACCTTAAAAATAGAGCTACCCTATGACCCAGCAATTGCACGACTGGGTATTTACCCCAAAGATACAGATGTAGTGAAAGGAAGGGGCATATGCACCCCAATGTTCATAGCAGCAATGCCCACAATAGCCAAACTGTGGAAGCAGCCAAGGTGTCCTTCAACAGATGAATGGATAAAGAAGATGTGGTTCATATATACAATGGAATATTACTCAGCCGTCAGAAGGGATGAATACCTACCATTTGCATTGACATGGATAGAACTGAGGACATTATGCTAAGTGAAATAAGTCAAGCAGAGAGACAATTATCATATGGTTTCACTCATATGTGAAATATAAGCAATAGCACAGAGGACCATAAGGGACGGGAGGGAAAACTGAGTGGGAAGAAATCAGAGAGGGAGACAAACCAAATGAGACTCTTGACTCTGGGAAACAAACTGAGGGTTGTGGAAAAGGAGGTGGGGGGGATGGGGTAACTCGGTGATGGGCAATAAGGAGGGCACGTGATGTGAGGAACACTGGGTGTTATACGCAACTAATGAATCTTTGAACAATACAACAAAAACTAATGACTAACTGAACATAATAAAAAATAAATAAATAAATAAATGATAAAATAAAGGCTGGAGTCGAGTTTGGACTGACTAGTCATGGCCATCCAATTCCCCTTGGCCTATGATTGGCTTAGGAGTAATCATGTCACCCATTTCTGGCCAATGATATATAGAGAAAAATCTGTACAGCTCCTGGGAAAATTTCTAACCAATTAATTAAAAAAGATGAGGGCTCAGGAGCAAAAGCCTTTGATCTATCACTTCTGCTTTTCTGCACTTGCACACTGTCCTGCCTACCTAACATTGTACATGTTTTCCTTCCTAACAGAACCTCACCTGGCAGTTATAGCTGCTGCGGCTATCACATGACTACAAAAGGAAACACTGTTAGCCTTCTGAGGTTGCAAGAGGGAAAAAATAAAGACACAAAGTCATCAAGCCACAGCGCCAATCCTAGAACTGCAATTTCCAGACTTACGGTTGAGTGAGATGATAGATGCCTGCACTGTTAACCTACCAGTCTGGCGTCCTGTTGCTTGCAGCTGAAACTTCCAAATGCAGAGAGTGCAAAGATGAATGAGACCCTCTCCCTGACATCATGGACTCACAGTCTAGTCGAGGAACTTAGAGTCCAGGGACAGTTGCTCTGGGTCTTGAAATATGAGTAAGAGCTTTTCAGATAGGCTGATAAAGGGATGAGGCACTGCAGTCCAAGAAACTGCATAGAGCAGAAAAGATAAATAGTTGGCAGATCGTGAAGGGCTTGGGCCATACTAGGATGTCTAGGCTTTATCTTGCAGCAATAAAAGGCCAGAAGTGGTTTTAAGCAGAGGTTAATTTGTATAGAGCTCATTTTGCCCATAGTGTGAAAGCTGAACAAGCAAGAAGAGAGACCAGAGGAAAGATGACAGTCAGCAGGCTCCCTCCTGGTGAATTTAAGACCTTCCTTCCCAAGTCCCTTTCCCTCTGTTACAAGGTAAACTTAACTTCCCACATAGGTTAACCCAACTTCCCCTGATTTGGCCTGTCACTTTTCCTGCACTCATTGATTCTCAACTGATAGTAAGCAGTATTTGTCATTTAAATTCTTCTCTCAAAATGTAATTTACTAGGCTTTAGCATCAATAATCACTCCAGGAAATTTGTTCTCCTTTGCAGGAATGAATAACATAAAAAACATCAAATCCAACCAAACAAACCAAAAAGGAGCAATTCAAGGCTGAATTATTTCTCCAGGGAAGCAAGGAGGCTTAGCAAAAAGAAAACGGAACAGGTTTGCAAAATCCAGAGGCTGAGGTTCAGAGACAGCTCAGATGCTTATGACTGATGCAACGGAAATGAGCCGGTGTCCTCTCCTATCATCATCATTTGCCCTCCCCATGTACCTTGAAGGTTGGATAAGATATCCTCCAGCATCTGAAATTCTCAGATTCTGATTCTAAGATGAGAATACAAATATTCATTAAAGCCTACTCTGTGTCATGCACTATGCTAAGCACTTTACATACTATATTTCATTTGACCTTACCAGCAACCCTATGTACATTATTATACCCACCGTACAGATGAGAAAACTGAAACCCACAGATCCTGACCATCTTGCTCAAGAACACAATAAGAAGTAACAGAACCAAGATCAGAACCTGAGCCTAGCCAACCTCAAACCACTGTCTGTGTTTTTAATACCTTTCTTCAAGTTATTCTAAACTTATATGATTAATGTAGAAATTTCAGAAATCTATAATATAAAGAATCATACCATATTGTCTTCTATCTGTACTGAGAATTGTGAGATTATGCTAGTTTTTATTTTCCTCTTTATGTCTAGACATAAAAACATTTTATATTTTCTTTTTTTATTGTATGCAAATATTCTTTTATAAGTTGACATCTAACACTTCATACAGCTTTGTACCGTGCTCTGTTTACTAAATAATTTTCTCAGCATTTTTCCTGTTATTGATATTCTTCATATGGCCGTGCCATATTTTTTTAACTACTCCTCTATTATTAGATATTAAGGGGGGATTTTCATGAGATTTTATTTTTTAATGTAAATAACATTTTTTGGACTGATTTTGGGAAGATGATTTGCAAAAGGTATAAAATATTTTCCATGGTCCTGTTATATATCACCAATACACTTTGCTATATAGAAAAGTTGAAGCAAGTCACCCTCACAAGCACTGAAGTATCTACTGCATGCAATCCCGCTGACATCATTTTTTTAAATTTTATTTTATTGTTATGTTAGTCACCGTACATCATCATGATGACATCATTTTTAAAAAACTTTAAACATTATAGTAAAAAAATAAATTTTTTATTTTCTATTATCTTTGATTCTTAAAAAGTTGAGATTTTTTAATGTTTATTAGTTATTTTGATTTCCTCTTTGATAAATGGCTATGGTCTCCTTATATATCAATATCTTCAACCTGTTTTCTGCCATGTTTGTTAGTTGATTTCTCTTGCAAAATGCCTAATATAAGACTTTCTTGTTCTGTTTTTCCCACCAGTTCTAGAGAGCATAAATGTAGTGATGTGAACTTGACAAGCAGGAGCCTGTGGTCTGAAAAATTGACACAAAATATTTTTAAAAAATCAGTGAATCTGTCAAAGTCACTCAGTTGGCCTGTACCGTAGTGACCAGAGGCTGTGATGCAAGTGACTAAGATTGATCATTAAGGATTCCAGGGATTGTCTGTAAGTCTCCCTCACCCTGAAACATCACACTGTCTGTGGGCTCTAATGACACGAAGCAGTATGTGAGAAAGAGGCTGACCACCTTCTCATCAGAAACCTGAATATCTAGGTTATGCCTCCCACCCCAATAAACTGCCCACAGCTAACGTGGTAACAGAATTTTCTCTCCAGTCCACTTATACAATAGAGTTCATTGACTTGTTTCTGAGAACCTTAACTTTTCCCTTATTATCACTAAGATAGGATGTGAATTCCATTCATTCTCCTTTTATCCATTCATTCAAACAAAGATTTATTAAACATCTACTATTTGCTAGGGACTGTGATTGGCATTTGAAGATAAAATGCTAAGCAACAAAGAACATAATCCCTAACCTCCTGGACTCTAGAGAAGAAAAGACATTAACTACATAATCACACAAAGGTGGCCAGAGCTCAGTGTCCTGGTGAGCATAAAAGACATAAAGGTGGAGAGGTGAACTTGAATAGGTGACACAGAACCTTGAACAATAAGTCATTGCTGACTGTCCTAACCATATCTGGGCTTTGAAAAAGTCACTCTGGCTGTTGGGTGGAGAAAAATTGGGGTTGAGGGACAGTTAACATATGGAGGGGACAGTATAACATTTGGAGTCTAAATGCTGTGGCCTGGAGAAAGCAATGAGAGTGTCTTATACCGGGGTAGACATAAAGATGGAGTTCTTCCTCTTTGCTTCCTTCTGTTCATCCGTATTATTGAACCGTGTCCCTAATACCACAACAGTATCGCTGAGTAGGGAAAATGCACTCAAGGGAGGATAGGGGCCTTTTATAAACAATATTTTGGCTGCCACCTGAAGGACAGAACTCAAGTGCCCTTCTTCCAGGGTGAGCCTGGGGTAAGAAGCCAGCTATTTAACACATTAAGCCAATGAATTCCTACTTTGTGTGGTGTTTGACATGAAAAATGTCATTCCAACACCAAACAATTCTCTAGTCCTCTGACTCCCACTGAATATCCTGGAATTCCATTCAGTTCTGACACTAACCACCCAGAGTTGCTGCAGACCCCTCAAGTTAAGGGCTCAGTCCCACAAGATTTGCCCCACTTCAGATGCCAGTCACAAGTCCCAGGTCCCCAGGCTACCTGCACTTTGACCAACTTGGCTATAAATTCAGGCATTCTCACAACCCGTCCTTTAGTTTTCAAAATTCGCTAGGACAGCTCACACAGTATAAATTGCTATACTATTATAATTTATCAATACAATACAAACGAATAGCCAGATGAAGAGATACATAGTTCAAGGTCCAGAAATGTCCCAAGCCCAGGAACTTCTGTCTCCATGTTGTCCCCACGGTGTTAGGGTGCACCACCCTCCTAGTAAGCGAATATGTCCACCAACTTGGAAGCTCCCTGAACTCCACTGTTTAGCGGCCTTCATGGAGTTTTTATTATGGAGGCATGATTGGTTAAACCATTAGTTATTCATGATTGAACTCAATCTCAGCTCCGTCTCTCCTCTCTGGACATGGAAGGAAGTAGGAGCAGAAGGCTCCAACCCTCTAGTCACATGGTTGGCTTTTCTGATAACCAGCCCCCACCCTGTAGCTATCTTGCACACCCCCTACTTGAATCCTCTCATTAGCATATAGAAGACACTCTTATTACTCAGGAAATCCCAAGGGTTTTAGGAGCTCTGTGCCAGGTACCAGGGACAAAGACCAAATATTTATTTTTTATTATATCACACATTTCTTTTCCTAGTACTATCCATTTTAGTCTCTTATTTGTAAGGCAAAACATTAAAAGCAAGTCTTTCCTCCAGATAGAAAAGTAACATCAAATTGGGAACTCATACTATCACTCTAAAATCTATTTGGGATCTTTTAAAATGCATTAACTCAAAAAGGTGTTTGTTGATTGCCTACTATGTGCCAGATATTGTTTCAGAAGCTGAAAATATCGTGATGCAAAAGATAGACAAGATTTGCACCCAGATGGAATTTATACTCTGCTGGGAAGACAGGCATATGAATGTATGTACAATGGACAAATAAATTCATATTCACATTTACATATGATTTCAGATTGTGGTTAGTGTTGTGAAGAACACAAATGGGATAATTCGTTATGAACTGGGGAACAGTTGGGGAACTGCTTTAGGTAGAGGGACCAGAGAAGCCTTTCTGAGGAGGATGCAACATTTGGCCAAGCCTTAAATCTTGAGAGGGAGGAAGCCATACAAAGATCTTGGGAAGGAGAATTTTAAAAAGAGGAGGAAGAAACACAAGAGTTTTATATTTGTTAAATTATGCTAACAGTTGAAACTACAGCCCCCAAATATCAAAGGTCTAATACAATAAAGCGTATCTGTCACCTATGCTAAAGCACAGTCCAATGAAGTCCTCAAGAGAGGGGTGAGGAGGTGCCCTGTTCCACAAAAGTCACTCACTCAGGCCTCTTCCAAAATGTGGATTCACCATCATTAAGGCCTCATCCTCCTCTGTTTTCAAGTAGTAGATGGAGAGAGAGAAAAAGAATATAAGCTTGCATGTGGACAGTTTTCTGGACCAGAATAGGAAAGGATAATTTCTGCTCACATTCTACTGGCAACAACTCAGACACCCACCTGTGAGGAGGCAAGGAAATGTGTGTGTGACCAAGAATAAAAGGGAAATGGTTTATTCAACCAGCCAGTGCTTGCCACAAGCCCCAAGACTGAAATAATGTCAGTGTGTGCACAGGTCATGAAAAGAGGATGAATTTTATTCTAATTGACAATAGGGTCATAATTATATATGATTTCCATTTAATAAAGATTACTCTGGCTGCTGCATACAGAATAGATTGGAAAAGTATAAATAATGGAAGCAAAAGAAATGCTTAAAAATGTTTTCACTAGTTCCAGGTAAAGAGCTGCATTTAAGGCTTCATCAGCGGAGATGGTGAGAAGT
Organism: Eumetopias jubatus; assembly: GCF_037043125.1. NCBI lineage: Eukaryota > Metazoa > Chordata > Mammalia > Carnivora > Otariidae > Eumetopias > Eumetopias jubatus. The sequence goes on from NW_028274809.1 coordinate 92,482,926, forward strand.
GGTCAGATTCAGAATATGTTTTCATGGTATCCCTGACACATTTGCTTATAGCCTGAATGGGAGGGAAAGTTGAAGAAATAGAGGATAACTCCTCATTTTTGAGTCTGAACCAGAAGGAAGATGGTGAATTTCCTCAGATGGGGAAGTTCAAGAGCGGCGTAGTTTCGGAACAGAGGTAGGGAAATCAAGAGGCAGGGGAATCAATATCAGCCATGGTAAATGTGAAGGATATGGGGGCATCCAAGAGGTGACATCCCGGTGGAGAGCTGAATACATGGCCTGGGTGATTAGGAGAGAAGTCAGGCCATTTGGGAGCCACTGGTGTAAATATATTATATAGAGCCATGGAATTAGGTGTGTGTGTGGGGGGGGTGTTATGTATCAGGAGGGTAAACAGAGTATGTGGGGTCAAGTAACTCAAAGGCTGATGAATTTAGGGAAGGAAGTATGAAGTCACTCTTATTGCAACCATTATTTTCAATGAAAAATAAGAGATTTATCATCTGAGAGAGAGGCTTATAGAAATGGGGCTGGAGGTATATGTAGAGAAGACAGTAAAATCAAACTTAGAAGGATAAAGAGGCTGTGCCAGGGAAGTATAGTAAGACTGGCAGAGCAGAGGGCCCATTTGAGATGTGTGCTCATGAAGTGAGATCAGTCTACCCTGTTTGGAGATTTTCTCCAGCAATGCTCAGCTGCTTGGGTGCAGGCATCTAGTAGAAAGATTTGGATTTCACTAGGTCAGGGTTTAATTAGAGCAGATCAATGGAATCAGCAATCAAAGGACAGGTGTTGTATAATAAGGAATTTGGCCTCATCAAAAGAGAGGTCCAGCCTCTGTTCTGAAAACTGGGAGGTAACCTCTAATCCATGGAATGTCCTCAGTGACAGGAGCATCTTTTGTTATTCATGGTGGGACCCTAGGACCACACCTAATAGTTTATGGAAACAAGATGGTTCAGGGTAGGACTGGCCACATCTGCTATATGGGGGAGGCGGGGAACTTTGGGTCACATGGTATCAACCACCCTTGAGGCAGAGTTTAACCACATGGGCAATTAATCAATCATTCCTACATAATGAAGCTCCAGTAAAAACCCTAAACACGAGGCACGCCCGGGTAGCTCACTGGGTTAAGTGACTGACTTTGGCTCAGGTCATGATCTCAGGTCCTGGGATTGAGCCCATGTTGAGCCCTGCATGCAGCCCTGCCTTGGGCTCTGTACTCCATGGGGAGTCTGCTTCTTCCTCTCTCTGCCCTTCCCCCCACTCATGCACACACCCTCTCTCTTAAATAAATAAAATCTTTAAAATAAATAAATACCCTAAACACCAAAGCATGGATAAGCTTCCTGAGTTGGTAATACTGTGTGTTTATTGGCACACATTAATCCTAGGAGAGTAACTTGTCCTAAGAACACTGGAGTCTTGTGTTTGGAACCCTTCCAGACTCTGCCATATGAGTCTCTTCCTCTGGCTGATTGTAATACATCCTTTCTTTGTAATAAACATAACTATGAGAACAGCTTTCTGTGAGTTCTATGAGTCTTTCTAGTGAATCATCAAACCTAAGGATGGTTTTGGAAACCCCTTTTATGGGTTGATTTGCACTCTTCCAAAATTCCTATGTTGAAGTTCTAACCTTCAGGACCTCAGAATGTGACCTTATTTGAGAAATGGGTCATTACAGATATAATTAGTTAAAATAAGGTAAGGTCAACTGGAGTAGGGTGGGCCACTAATCCACTGTGACTGGTGCCCTCATAAAAAGAGGAAATTTGGACACAGACACACACACACAAGGGAGAAAGTCATGTGAAGATGAAGGAAGAGATTGCAGTGAAGCTTCTTCCAACCAAACAAAGCCAAAGATTGACAGCAAAACACTAGAAGCTAGGGTAGAGGCTGGAGCAGATTCTTGCTCCCAGCTCTCAGAAGGACTCAACCCTCCCGACACTTGGATCTTGGGCATCTAGCCTCCCTAACTGTGAGACAGTAAATTTTCATTGTTTAAGCAATCTCGTCTGTGCCACTTTGTTACAGCAGCCCCTAGGAACTAATACACCCCCGAACTTGCAGTTGGTGTCAGAGGTCTTGGGCAAACTTGGTGGTCTGGAGGACTTTGCTCTTTACCTCACCATTTGGCTAACTTTGGGGAGGTGTCTAGGCTGGAGACAGAAGGCTCTGTTGACATTTGGGAGATGGGTGGTGGGAAAGGAGTAGGGACAACAGAATGAAGGCCCCAGTGTAAAGAATTGTACTTGGAACAGTAAAGGGAGTGAGGTGGGAAGGCAGGTTTGGTGATCAGAGAGTAGTCTTACAACCTCTAACTCACAATAGAGATTTTGGAGGTGGTATAATTATTGGTTGTCACAAAATCTAAACTAAGACCAGGGGGCAGTGTGGCTGAAGTGGAGCAGAGGACGACATCCCTAGAAGTAAGGAAGTAAAGGAACCAAGATGTTAAGACACCGAGTATGATTGCCTATATAGATGCTGAAGTTCCCAATAAAGATGACAATAGTAAAAATTAATAATAAATAAATAAATAAATAAAAAGGCAGAGTTGGTGGAGGCCAGGCACTGCAGTCTTGCATGAACAAGAGGGAACAGCTCAGCTGTCCACAGGGGAAATCTAAAAGGAAAGGTACTGGGTAGTAATGTCTGATGATACAGACTTTTGTGGAACAAGAGCATTGAAGGAGCAGCAAAAATGACTTGAAGGTGTCAGTGGGGAGTGATCAAGAAAGATACTTACCCACTTCCAAGTCTTAGTACATGGAAGTCTGACTTACACTAAATTATGTATTCATTCAACCGAGCACATACTCTGTAGATTAGGGATAAGCAAAGTGATATTTTCAACAAGTCCCTGTCTTCACCATACAGGTTATGTGACAACCCCAGATATCCAAGTCATGAAATAAGGAAATAAAGCACATTTTGCCTAGCTAGAAAGTTAGATTTGAACTCTGTTCTCTGTGGCTCTCGATATAACACCGTTACAAACAGAAATATCTGCTGCCCTTCCCTGATGAAGAGTATATTCCCATCCCGACATCAGGCTTTTGCCAATAAGATGTGAGCAGAAGTAATGAGCATCAATTCCCAGCAGAAGTTTCAGGACCCAATGCATGATCACTATGTTCCCTTTTCCCTCTGCCATAAGACCAGCAATGCTCCAGAGAGATTCAGCTCCATCAGTCTGGGTCCAGTTAGACAGCCAACTGCAAATAACATGCAACCTGAATGAAAAAATAAATCTGGTTGTTGAAAGACACAAAGACCCTGGAGTCATTTTCCTTGCTGCAGAGCCTCGTCTAGCCTACATGATACAGGGTGAAATCTAGGATTCCATGAAGTTTCAGGTTTGGGCAGCTCGGTAGATGGAAGTGCCACTCAATAAGCCAGCAAAAACAGTCGGGAAGAGGAAACAGTTTGCCCAGTAACTCAGTTTCTCCATCCAGCCTGGGCTTCTTTATAATAATTTCCAACTTTCCTCCATAATTTAGTCATTCTGTGAATGGGCTTCGCAGTGATAATCCCCCACACCAGAAGCAGCCCCAAGACTGTGCCCTGTTATATTCTACCCCAGCTGCATGCTCCCTCCAGATTTACCAGGGGTGGGGATGTGGTGCATCTGTGCATGCCTGGAGGTCCCAGGAAAACATCTCCTTGCTCTCCAGAGTAACTTTCACAGTGTCCACACAACAAAAGGGGACTTTCTCGTAGCCAGACAACACAAAAAGAATATCCCGATGGCTTGGAACAAGTCATTTTAAGACACACATTGTTTAGACTACAAGTTACTGACAACTTTGCCTGTTTCTATTATATGTTACTAGTTTAGTCCTGCTCAGCAGCCATAAAAATAATGTGAAAAGAACAATGCCTCATTTCACCTAGAGTTATATCCTTCTTTTTTGGTTTTTCCCAGCAACCATTTTCTCACATGTTTCAGGCAAGAGTTTACGGAAATAACAGCCCTGAAAGTGGAACACTTACACATTTGTAACATTGCCCCACATCCTTCCCTGAGCTCAACTGATAGTGGCTCCTTCATTAAACTTCTCTCCAGAAGATAGGGAGGAGACACCTGGTGGTCACAAGTCTATTTGTTCGGTCTTTGCTCCTGTCAGCCTTCCTTTGTTTTGTTTCTCTATCAAATGTCCGCTAGAGGAGTTGAACATCCAAGACCAACGTGCAATTGCTAACACTAAGTTATTCCTTCGTCTTACAAACGCAGCTGCCAAACAAACATCGCGGCGGGAGGCCAAGGGGAGGGACCCAGCTCTCACAAAGCCCACCACAGCCTCCTCTGGAGCAAGCCCCAACAACAGCACCATTTTGACTCCCAGCACCACTGCCTGTTTGACGGCGATGGTCCCCTAAGTGGCCCCCCAGTCTCCAGTCTCTCCCCATGCAATCAATCTATCATCCACGTGCAAGAGAGATCTTTCTGATATGCAAATCAGATCATGCCTCTGTCCTGCTTAAAACCTTTTAGCAGATGCCTATGAAGGAGGAAATTAAGTACTCACTCTCTAGCACTTAGACAAAGCCTCTCATCATCTCTCCTGAGGCTACTTTTCTAGATTTTTCCTCCTACATGCTGCTCTCTTCTGGTATACTTTAGGTCTCTGCTATCTGGAAAATTTTTCTTGTCTTTCAAACCTGAACCTTAGCATTACCTGCTCTGGAAGCCACCCCTGTCTGCCGTGCCCTACCCCATCTCATAGTCCATGCCAGCCTCTGCCAGCCCAGAAAGGGCTTCCCCGTTCCGTGAAACACTGATGGAGACTCTATCATTGCATCATGGTTACACTCTCAGCATTTGTCTATAGGATGTTGTCTCCATCCGTTTTTATATTCACAAGAAAAGGTACTGTCTCACTCTGGTGTCAGTGAAGCAGCCAAAAATAAGCAGGCTTTATTTATGTTTACGAGATTTCTTGCGCTAAGTGGTGGGAATCAAAGATAAGAAAGGCCCAGTCCTTGCCAGAGAGAAGCAGGCGGAATTGTAGGGCAAACGAGCACATTCACAAATATTGTATTACGGATTACAGTTGACCCTTGAACATGGATTTGAACTGCGTAGATCCACCTATGGGCAGATTTTTTTTCTTAGTATGATACTATAAATGTATTTTCCCTATGACTTTCTTAACATTTTCTTTTCTCTACCTTACTTTATTGTAAGAATACAGCATACAATACATAGACTATACAAATATATTATTTGATGGTTTATGTTATCATTAAGGCCTCCAGTCAAGAGTAGGCTATTAGTAACTAAGTTTTTGATGGGTCAAGTTATAAATGGATTTTTGACTGTGCGGGGCCATTGGTACCCCTAACCCTTGTGTTATTCAAGGGTCAACTATATATAATAAAGCTATAGTACAAGAGGTCCATACATCTTTCTTAAAGGAAAAAGATTAATAAACAAAAGAACACAATAGGAAGAATTATCACCTCACTGTTATCTTCATTTGAAGATTAAGTGTGGTTTAAGGAGATGCACAAAGGTGTCAAGTTTACAAAGGACAGACTTGTGACAGCTAATTTTATTTCAATTTGACTAGGCCACAGGATGCACAGATAATTGGTCTAATATTATTCTGGGTGTTTCTGTGAGAATGTTTTTGGGTAAAGTTAATGTTTAAATGGGTAGACCAAGTAAAACAGACTGCTCCCTAATGTGGGGAGGGCCTTGCTGAATCAGTTGAAGGCCTGAATAGAACAAAAAGGAAGACCTTCCTCCAAGTAAGAGAGAATTCTTTGCTGCCTGACACCATTTGAACTGGGACATTTTCCTGCCTCTGTACTCAAACTGAAACAGTGGCTCTTCCTGGGTCTTAATGCCAGGCTTCAGACTGGAACTATACCTACGCGCTCTCCTGGGTCACCAGCTTGTTGACTCACCCTGCAGATCTCGGGACCTGCCTACCTCCATAACTGCATGAGCCAATTCTTTACAAAATCAATCTCTGGTATCTATACATACATCCTTATTGGCTCTGTTTCTCTAGAGAACCCTGGCTACTACATCCTATTACAGTGATAATAATAAAGAGAGTGTTGCTTAATCGGAGCTTGGGCATTTGAGCCAGACAGCATGCGTGCAAATGACAGTACTACTGTCGGTTAGCTCTGTGACCTTGGCAGGTTATTTAAACATTCCATTCATAACTTCCTCATTCGTAAAGTGGGGATAATAGCAGTGCCTACTTCATGGGGCTGGTAAGAGGATACGACTGAATGACTGAATACCCCAAAAGAGCATAGAACAATGGTTAATAAGCAGTAAGCAAGCAATAAATATTGGTGGTTAGCATTTTCAGTCATCGGCATTTATTGCTAATTCAATGAAGTATCAGTCTCTATGCCATTTGCTTCACACCCACCGGCTCATTAAATCCTCACACCTCTACTACAGAGGTATTCATGTACAGTGTAGAAAACCAGGGCAGCATAGCCCAGGGGGTTTAGAGTGTGGCTTCTAGAATGTGACATACCACCCATGGGACCCTGGACCCATGATTTGAAGCTCAGGTTCCTTGTAGTAGAATTGTTTTTATGGGGTTGTTTAGAAGGGTTGGGGTTGTTTCACAAGAGATATTAAAAATTAGCATAGTGCTAGGTACATATTAACCACGTCACAAATGTGTTAGAAGATATTCTTGTTATTATTCAGGTACTCATAATTACTGTTAAGAAGGTAAGTCCCCAGTGATGTTGGAGCTGAGGTCTGAGCCATGGTCTGGCTGACTCAAGCCTAAATTTTTAACCTTGCTTCCATCCTCCCTCCTCAGACCAGCCCTGACAACCCCAGAGCAGAGGCTGAGGACAGTGCTGCCCACCCTGAAGCCTGCAGACAGTAGGGATGTAATGGAGCGAAATCAGAAATCCAACACCGGATGTACATGTGGGATACTACTTCTCCCCTTCACAGCACTCTAACTAAGATACGTGTTTTCCCCTTGGTCCACTCTCATTTTCAGTATCACTTCACAGAAGTCCTATCAATGTTTCTTAACATGCTCCAATTATTTTTCTTTGTGAAAATAAAAAGTAACCCTGCCAGAGATAGCCTTCATTGTTTATTTACATTCAGTCCCCCTAAATGTTTTTCTCCAGAAATGAGAAAAATAAAAGCATCCTCTGAGCAGCCACCACTGGGCATGGACAACAGTTCGGATACTGTCTTCTTGGAATTGCAGTCTTTGATGCTGGTGATACTTGCTCTGTGAGTTCCCTGAAGCAGCAAGGGGTGAGTTGTGCTCTCTAGAAAACCTCAAGGTGTGGGGTGGGAGGGACATATTCAATCACGGGGATACCTGTGATTGGCTCCCCAATCTTGTGCTCAACATACCTTCAAAGTGCTTTTCACAGATCTGTTCTTAAGGGTTGCTCTCCTCACCCAGGTGTGTCCTTGACCTTACCACTTTGGAAAGTTAGCTTTAAACTATTTTTTATATTAGTGGTGATGGGCTCTGGCTAAGACATAAACTTGTCACCTTTGCTGGTCCTGTCACAGCACAGACCTTGGTGAGGCAGTGGATGTGCAGTCTGAGCAGCGAAAGGGAAGCTCTGGGTGTTAGCGGATAGGCCTGGAACCTGGAACCCAGCAGGAGCAGCTGGGGCCATTTTGTGACATTTGTCTGTTGGCCCTCACCTTCTCCCCATCTGTCCTTCTCTTGCACTCGCTCTTTCTGGGCTCTTCTGTCCATTTTCCTTTCCTTAAGGCTGCTTGCAAAACCGCTACCTGAAAGACTGCTTCCTCAACCTCTTGTGGGGCCAGCCCAGTCACTATGCCAAGAAGACTAGATAATGGTCTTTAAACACAATTTGTTTTTTTTGTTGGTTGCTTTTTTTTCCTCTTTTTGGTTTTTGCTTTCTTGCTAGCACACTCTCTGAAAGACTTTAGGTGCTTAGGTCCCCTCATAAATTTTTAAGTTTACTTCTAAAATGTTTATCACGTGTTTAATAGTAGAAAGGCATGTGATTTTCAGACTACATATCGTAAATATGCTTTAAATCTATTTTTATTAAAACTTTGGAGCTGCCAACTTAGCTCATTTAATTCATGAAAAATGTCTACCATACAACCCAATGGATAAGGTGATCTTTACTGTCAAACCAGTCGGCTAAACCAAGTTTGAATTCCAACAAAAAGTGTGGCTTTGGGGGTACCTGGGTGGCTCAGTTGGTTAAACGTCCAACTTTTGATTTCAGCTCAAGTCATGATCTCAGGGTCATGAGACTGAGCCTGCTTAGGATTCTCTCTCTCTGCCCCTCCCCCCTCCCCCCAGCCCCTCCCTCACATGCACTCTCAAAACAAAACAAAACTATGGCTTCATTTTTTTAAATCCAACACAATGTGTTAATAAATGTCCCTGTGACGCTTGTTATTCATTTCTGAATTCTAAGTTTGAGATACAGGAGATAAATAGATCGATCAAGCAATGGACAGATGGATAGATAGCTGGAAGGGAGGAAGGAAGGAGAACAGGAAGGTGGGTGTCTGGCCATGATTCTGAAATCAGCTCCCTTCAGTACTCCTTAGCTTAAAAAGTCTCTTTCCCAAAATTTTCCCTCAGGAACTATACATTCCCAAATTGTCCCACTTTTTTAGCACAACAGAGATTTTTTCACCCTGGAGAAGGGAATGACAGTAAAATTGAGTATGGGTCAAAGATACAGTTTCTTTAAAAGAATGGACAAGTGCAATTGTGGGAGGGAGGGCTGAGTTCTCAGGCAGTTTTTAAGAAAGAGGCCATATGGAGGCCGAGGACCTAAAAACTGATTGCCCTGCAGCCCACACACCCAGGTTCAAAGACCTATAGGGTTCTGTCATTCTGGGCCCCTGCATTACTACAATGGGGCATGCAGCAGGCCTGTACTGGGGATGCAGCAGAAATGAGTCATGGATGTTTTTGTTGTAGTAAGCCACTGAGACTTTGGAGAGGCTTCATAATACAGAATACCCTAACCTATCTTAACACATACATAATAAAGCTACTGTTCAGATCGGGTCCCTACCTGTATCTGCGTCTATATTTCAATTGATGCGAAATTTAGCAGTTAGAAGAAGAAGAATTCTTGCCCAATCATTTCTCAAACTCTCCCTCTATCCAAATCTTACCCTTTAGGACCCAGATTTTCCTTAGTATCTTTCTTTGGGCTCTCAACTCACAGTGTTCTTTTTTTTTTTTTTTTTTTCCCTCTGAACTAGGCATTTACCTAAAGAAGCAACTCCTATGCCTCCAGGAGCCAGTCAGGCAGCATAAATGGGTAATTGGGAGAACTGGAGGGAACTTGTCTCCCCTAAAGGCATCTCAATTTAATTAAAACAAAAGAAAAAGGCATACTTTGCCAGGCAAATAAATATAGTTCTGGTCTGCTGCGTTGTGACCTTTGTAAAATTCATAAGAAATTCATTTCTTTTCCTGGTGTTTTAAACTATTATTTTGAGCTTCACTTTGTCTTCGTAAGTGGTAATGAATAAAAAGTGTTTACATTTTTTTAAGTGGTTACTGCTTCTCTCTCCAGCAAGAATATAAGTTCCCTGCAGACAAGGATAAGATTTGCCTCAACTCTGGGTTCTACATAGATTCTGAGACTGTGCATTCATAAATGGTTTTGATATAATCTGCTTTAAGGAAGAGAATGTACATTATAAATTACAGCATAATTAGCCTAAGATAGTTATTTTGTTAGTATGCATGAACCACCAGGTATTTCTCTTCCTTAAAATCCCTGTGTCATGGTAAAGTGCCAATAATACCACTATCCTTCCTAAATGTTACTGTCACCATCTCTGGGTGAGTTAGGGTAGAGGGTGGGTTGGGTAAGCTGAAAGGGCTGTCCTCTGGTTGGCGTGAACCCTAGGACAACAATTTCTCTAGGAAGTTTCTGGACTCCAGTTGACATGGAATGGGCTTCCACCTGGCTTAAAAGCAGTTAACAACAAAAGGGTCTTCTTTAAAAATAAGATCCCACTGTCAGTTCTTATGAATTAACTCCAGTTGCTACTCTACCTCAGTTAGGGCAAACCAGCTCCTCCTATTCCCTGCAGAGGTTTTGGAAGTTAACCTATGTCTTGCTACCTTTACCTGTTTCAACTTCATTTACTTATGACTAATTAAATTCATCCATTTAATGTCTTAATCCCTGCTGGTAAACAATGCGCCCATGACTGCAGAACATTTTTACCCCAAACATCAAGACTACTAGTTGCCTCCAAAAGCACCACAAGGGCAGTTTCTTGTCAGGGATACACCTGTCCTCCATGAGATTTTTCCAATATCATCCACAATTTTATCATTTCAAAAAGCTTTTTAATCTAGCAGAGAATAACAAAGTTCATCAGGAAAATTATTTTGATTTTGGGAGAAAAGTGTTGCTAGTATTACTGGAAACTTGAAGTGGGCTCCATTCAGAGAATGTCTGATTGCCATCCTTACTACCTTAATCATTCTCATCCGGGAGTTAAAAAATCCTCTGCCCCACCTTCAGGCCCTGAGATACACACGTGTCATAGCAACTGGAAGCATCGCCACCAACATCACCATCATCACCATCACCTTTCCTCTATTGGTATAGAACACTGGACCAGGGCTTGGAGTCCAGAGACCCAAGGGGAAGATTGGCTGACTCCTGATATGGAGTAAGTCCCAGTCTCACTGCTGAAGTGATGAGCTGTTGCTCAATCCTTACATTTAAATGTTGCCCTCTTGCACTCCTTATTCAGCCTGCATTCTTTTTTTTTTTGCTTTCTTTTTTTTTTATTATTATGTTATGTTAATCACCATACATTACATCATTAGTTTTTGATTAATGTTCCATGATTCATTGTATGCGTATAACACCCAGTGCTCCATTCAATACGTGCCCTCTTTAATACCCATCACCAGGCTAACATATCCCCCCACCTCCTCCCCTCTAGAGCCCTCAGTTTGTTTCTCAGAGTCCATAGTCTCTCATGGTTCGTCTCCCCCTCTGATTTCCCCCCCTTCATTTTTCCCTTCCTATTATCTTCTTCTTTTTTTTTTTTTAACATATAATGTATTATTTGTTTCAGAGGTACAGGTCTGTGATTCAGCAGTCTTACACAATTCACAGCGCTCACCATAGCACATAACCTCCCCAATGTCTATCACCCAGTCACCCCATCCCACCCACCCCCCACCACTCCAGCAACCCTCAGATTGTTTCCTGAGATTAAGGATTCCTCATGTCAGTGAGGTCATATGATACATGTCTTTCTCTGATTGTGATCTCTCTTTCCCCAGAATCACTATCTGGGTCCAAGAATCTTCTTCCCCTAGCTCTGGCTTCCGTTGCTATTTGTAATATCTGCTCCCTCCTTTCCTGTTATCTTTCAAGACTTACTTTAGAATCTACAGATTTTGTAGCATGAGTCAATCCCTCACTCCCAAAATAAAGATATCCTTATTTCCTCCCAGGCCTCCCTCATTTGTCCATGCTATTCCTCCTGCCTAAAGCATGAATCAGAGCCCAGATCCACCATCTCAAAAGTGTGTGTACCGTTGGGGGTAGAAGATGGGTAGATGGGTTGGGGCTCTTGAAATCTTCCCTGACCACTTCTCCCTTGCTGTAAATGCAGAAAGGTGCCCATTTTCTGTGAGTCCAGTCCATCTTCAAGCCCTCCCTCAACCTCATCACTGGGTGTTCCTTTAATGATCTCCTTCCCGCCAGACTGTAAACTAGTTGAGAGCACTTGGCATTATTTATTATTTATCTTTGTGTCCAAGGCCCTTTGTTAAGAAGAGAAAGGAAGGAAGGAAAGTTTGTTTTAAAAAGAGTAAGTTTTTCTTTTTTTAAAAGATTTATTTGAGAGAGAGCAAGGGGAGGGGCAGAAGGAGAGAGAATCCTCAAATAGACTCCATGCTGAGCATAAAGCTGGACACAGGGCTCAATCCCAGGACCCTGAGATCATGACCTGAGCTGAAACCAAGAGCTGGCCGGGTGGCTGCTTAACCAACTGAGCCACCCAGGCTCTCCATCCTTTCTTAACCTACCATATCATTATCATAATAGCTCATTTCCCTTGAAATGTAATAGAACAGTTTGAAAATGCACCTAAAATACTAAACAAATGAAAATATGAAACACTTGAAGAAAAAAATAATTGGTGAGTGATTGCAATGAATTGCCTGCTTTTAATTAAAGGTCACTTTAGTCAGAAACTTACTAATGCAGAACTTAACCTCTCCCTTACATCTCTTGAGGCAGAACAAAGCACAGAGTCCCTTGGGCCAGCAATCTAACAGGCTGTGAATTCATAAAGGATACTACCTTTGGGCGATTCCAATTACTGGTGGGAAATCATTTGCTCTTTAAAAGTCAGTGTCAATAATACACCAAAATGTTCATAAATCTTAAGACTCTGACCAACCAGCAGTTTAACCACAGTGGATTTTAGGATGAAGGGACCAGGGAAAAAGAAAATCTATTTAATTGTTAGCTCTAGGAACATTTCACCTTGTTTGAAGGTAATCTAGACTTTGGATCCTATTTGGAAACCATTATCTGTGGCCCTTCTGGAGTAAAAGTGCCCCCAGAAAGACATGGACTTGAGTTGTGGGCAACCTAATTAATGGAAATGGCCTCTAACTTTAACCCAAGACCATGAATAATGCCTACCTACCTATTTCACAGTTTACAGTAATGAGATTAATGAGCCATTTCCTTAGGAGGCCAGAGAGAATCAGCAGCAAAAATATATCCTCTTTACTGTGGGCTGCCTTCAATTTGTGTTATGAACTGAGGTTTATATAGATAGAGCAGAGGTCCAGGGACTGGAGCAGCTCTTTCCATAACTGGTAAACACACAGACTATCCAAAGATGCACAGGCAATTCTACTGTTGTAATAGGATTAATTCTATTGAAGAACCTGTGCTATCTGCCCAATACATGCTGTGATAGAGACAGGCAGTCCAAAGGCAGATAGAAGTCAGTCTCTGCCACCAATGAGTCTAGTGTGTAAGACAAACAATTAATACTCATTAATAAGTAACAGTTTAAATTTAGAATGAGGTTTCAGTAAGAGAAAGCACAAAATTTATTGAGAGAGGAAGTAATCCTCTGTCAGAAATATTCAGAGAAAGCTTTACAGAAAAGGATGGACTTTGAAGAATGAATAGGAATCTTTTAAATGAAAAGGTAAAGGGGCATTCTTGGCAGAGTGACATCACATGCAAAGAAAGAGGTTTGAAGTACTACAGTGTGTTCATGGGGAACCTAGGTGGCTCAGTCGCTTAAGCATCTGACTTGATTTCAGCTCAGGTCAGGATCTCAGGGTCCTGGGATGGAGCCCCACATTGGGCTCTCTGCTCAGCAGGGAGTCTGCTTCTCCTTCTCCCTCTGCCCCTCCTCCAGTTCATGCTCTCTCAAAATCTTTAAGAAAAAAAAATACTACAACGTGTTCAGTGAACAACAAGAGGACTGAAACTCCAGAACAAGGCTGAATTGAAACTTTAGGTTGCTTCATCTTTGGAGCACCCACTCTTAAACAAATAGAGTATTGTAGATGCTCCATTTGATTATTCTTGGGCTTCATGGGGATGGGGAGAGGGGTTGTCCATGAAATTAAGATTCTTGGGTGGTTTCTAAAAAGTATTTGAGAACTTGTTGCTGTGCCCACACTGCCACCCCTTGGGTGAGTGACCATCCCTGGGGAGAGGGCTCCAGGATCAGGCTAAACAGGGACTGTGCTGGAGAAGGAACGAGGACTTCTGATTCCATCATTACAATAGGGATAACTTGGCAGGAGAATCTTGAGAGATAAACCATAGGAGTGGGTCTGAGTCACCCTTCTGAACAGGAATAGCTCCACATCTTCCTAGATTATATGAGTTCTCTCTGCAGGTGGGCTATGTGCACTGCACAGAAAGCTCTCTTCTGACCATTTTCTTTGCCTGTTGCATCACTGCTATAAAGAGATGTGCATTGTACATCACTTGGAGCACAGAATCACAGAGCACTGAAATGTAAGCAGAGAACAAGCAGTTTACCATTATCTTCTTGGTGACAGATGAATGTGAGATTTGTATGCAATATCAGAGCCTACAAGATGACCCTGTGATGAGGACTAAATCCTACATATATATGTATATACAAATACATATATAAACACCCCCAGCCCCACAGGTAACTGTGGAACACCTGCACATACACACACATTTTCCACTAGATAGAATTATCACCACCTTTACCAGGTACTAAAAAGAGTTTATGTCTGAAATTGGCAGCAAAAGCAAATCCACATTCAACACCACCTCCCCTTTTCAAATAGACTTCAGTTTAATAAAAAAAGGATAGTGAAAATTGCTTCCACCAATCCAGGATTTAATAGTAGTGACTCTGAATCACTTGATTCAGTTGTTTTAAAATTTGCTTACTATCTGTAATTCAGCCAGTCTTCTGGATGGTGAACCATTCCTTAGTAAAATTACATAATGTATGCTATATTTCTAATTAATTGCCTCTAACTCTTGTTAGCCACCGAACTCAATTTCTAACTCACGAGGTTTTTCTAGAATTGGCTGAATTGTTATTGGATCCCTGAATTGTGCTTTCAAGAGAATTGAGTAGACAAGAAGGTACAATTGGTTTATTTTTCATGTAGTGGAAAATGGTAATGGAAAATCTCACCAAATAACAAGGTGTATTTCAAAAAGGAAGAAGAAAGAATGATTTTAGCCTTGCAAAACAGCTTTCTAAAGTTATGCGGTTGTTTTCAGAAAACCTATTTGGCTGGAAAAGTCAAGATCAACCTCCTGTGTATCCTATTTGTATATTCTTCAAATTTTCCCTCCTTCTGCTTTATCCCATCTCAGAAGGCCAGGGGAACACAATCAGCTATCTAATTATGATTATCCCAAGTATATTTTTTGATTTTTAAAAACTACCTTCAAGATAAAAAAGAAATTGGAAAAATGCTAAATTTTAGAATACCTGTTTGATTTCAGTTATACCAATCTGTATATTTTTGGGGTTCTGAGTTGTATTACACAAACACACACACAGGCCATTTTTGAGATTTGTTGCTCTTTTTTTTAGAGGCAACTGATGACCAGGTTTAGGCAAGTACATTGATAACTGGGACTTGCCATATGAGCAAAGCAAACCAACCAAGAAGTAGCTATACCAATCTCAGAGACCTCTATAAAAGTTTCTAGGGGGAAAAAAGCCTCCAGCTGCTTTCCAACAAGTACTGAAACATCAGACTGCTTCATGCATTCAATAAGGGCCCACATGGGACTTGGTCAAATCCTTACTCTGTCTTCTAGTTTAGGCTCTTATCAACTGGACCTGGATCCATGGCTCCTAAATTTCAGGTCATTTTTGATTTACTTCCAAACTGTAATCTTCTGACCCAGGAAGGACAATCAGATTTTATCTACATGTTAACTAGAGAGCAGAGTTCAGAGAAGAAAAATAGGATGCCAGGAGACTTCTGTTTCTAGCAAGAAGATGCACTAGAAACTCTGACCAAAAGAAAAAAAAAAGCCTCGCTCCAAAAGAACTAGATGTTGGATAAATTACAACAAAGTTAAAAACATTGCTGAGCTCACACTCCTGTTTACTGCAGTATTTACAATAGCCAAGATATGGTAGCAACCCAAGTGTCTGTCAAAAGATGAATGAAGATGTGATTTTATGTATGTAATGGAATATTACTCAGCCATCAAAAGGATGAGATTTTTGCCATTTGCAACCACTTGGATGAAGCTAAGGAGTATTATGCTAAGTGAAAGAAGTCAGATGGAGGAAGACAAATATCACAGGATTTCACTTATATGTGGAATCTAAAAAGAACAAAATGTATAAACAAACAAAAAGCATTAATAGACCCATAAATACAGAGAACAAACATGGTTGTCAGAAGGGAGAAGAGTGGGGGATTGGCAAAATAGATGAAGGGGAGGGGAAAGTATAGGATTCTAGTTATGGGATGAATAAGTCACAGGGATGAAACGTACAGTAGAGGGAATACAGTCAACGCTGCTGTAACAGTGTTGTGTGGTGACAGAGGGGAGCTACACTTGTGGGGAGTATAGTATAATAAATAAACACATCAAATCACTATGCTGTACACCTAAAACAAATATAACATTGTACGTCAACTATACTTCAATAAAAGGAAACAAAAAACATTGCTGAGCTCACAAAAATGGAGCTAAGGGAAATCCCCAAGGGCAAAAGACAAGCGAACACAACAACAAAGTGAGGGTAAATAAAATCAGGTTAGTAAATAATCAAATGCCTTTATGCAATTTGCAATTAATGGCTGGCCATGCAGGAAATTGGAAACTAACATTGCCTCAGTTTGAGCAAAACCTAATCTGAGGACCTGAGAAGCTCTCCTCAACACACACACACACACACACACACACACACACACACACACACACACACAGCCAAAGACTCAAAAATAAAAAGCCAGAAAAAATAATAATACTCTGCTGGCAGACAGCAAAGGGAGCCAACAAGGAAATCTTCCTGCCCTCACCACAGCTATGTTAGAAGTAATAATGACAACCACACCATCTTCTCCGTGTATAGGTAACCATGGACCTGGCCCCACATGGGTCTGGATATTGAGTGTGTATTACACTCATGGCCAGAAAAATGAGCAAAGTTAGTATTACCTCTTGCCTTTCATTGAAATCAAACAAATTCTCTTTGGAGGAAAACAGGGCAACCTTGGCCCTCAAAGAAAACCCATAGATTAAGTTTAGATAAATATGGACTCACAAAAAAAAAAAAAAAAAAAGACCAAACATTATAAGGAAACAGGCTACCATGAGTAAGGATTAATAAAATAAATGAAGAAACAAAATACAGGATCCCTAAAGTACTGTAACTTAGAAATATCACATAAATATATAGAAAAACTGTATTAAATTGTTTAAAGAAAAAAATATGTTACATAAAAATGAGAAAGGACACAAGAGATTACTAATAATAGCCAAGTAGATTTGAGGAACAAACCAAATAAAATTCTTTTTTAAAAATATAAGCACTGAAATTAAAAATGGGTGGGCTGAACAGCTGGCTATACACAGATTATTAGGAAATTACAAACCTGGAAGAATTACACTGAGTGCACCCCAGACAGACAAGGAGATGGCAAGAATGAAGGAGAGGTTAGGAAACACGGAGGATGGAATGACCAGCTCTAACACGGGTGTCTAATCAGGGTCCCTGAAGGAGAGAAGAGGATGAGAATCATGAGAAAAGAAAAGGGCAGACCAAGCTCTTTTCAGGAACATAGATTCTGTACACCTCAACACAGTATTGGCAAATCCAGAAAAAGTTAAGAAATATAACTTTTCAAGACCAAGTTGGGTGTATCTCATAAATTTGACTTAACCTAAGAGGATGTTGTTTCTATTATCTCAAAATCTATGATAGTATTATACCAGAAATGATGTAGGAGATAAAGAAAAATCTGATAAAATTCAGCATTTTTGATAAAAATTCATTGAAACTTAGAAATAAAGGGAATTTCTCTAACTTAATGAAGGCTAGCCACCAAAAACCTACAACAAACATTCTTCAGGATGAAAATTTAGAACTTTTCCCTTTAAAGTAAGAACCAAGTCAAGGTTGCCCATTCAATTCCACACTGTATTGTAGTTCCTAGGCAGTTTAGAAAGACAAGGAAAAAATTATAATGTAAAAGATGAAAAAGGACTTTATTATTTGTTAATGATATGATTTTTATACAGAACACTGCAAGAAAATCTTAATATTGTAATTACTAAGAATGTCAAAGTTACAGCACATAAGATCACTATGTAAAAGTTTTATACACAATATAGAAAAATTTTTTCTATACACAGGTGCCAAATAAGAAAAAGAGGATTGTGGGAGGAGCAAGATGGCGGAGGAGTAGGAGACCTAAATACCATCTGGTCAGGAATTCAGCTGGATAGGGATCAAACCATTCTGAACACCTACGAACTCAACAGGAGATCAAAGAAAAGAATAGCAGCTACTCGCTGAACAGAAAAGCGACCACTTTCTGGAAGGTAGGACGTGGGGAGAAGTGAATCCGAGGCAATATTAGGGAGGATAGACGGCGGGGGAGGGGGTCTCCGTCGGCCGCTTCTGGCAAGTGATAGAGCCCGGGACCACAAAATCAGAACTTTTAGAAGTCATTTCCGCTGAGGGACATCACTCCACTGGCTAAGTGGACGGTGGAACCCTCGCTGGGACAGTGTGGTCTCAGGACCCCTGGGGTCACAGGAAGACCGGGGGTGCCTGAGTGCGGCACAGCTCCCGGGTATCAGAGCCGGGAAGCCAACTGCAGAGACGGAGCCGAGGCGCGGGCTCTCAGCTCGGGGTTGCCATAAACCATGATCCACAGCACAGTCAGGCTGCTGCTCCTCCAGCAGGGACCCAACAAGGGGCAGATCCAGGGAGACTCCCCTTCCTCCCCCAGGAGAGCGGTGCAGGAGCACACCGCAGGGATCTGCTGGGTTTGGAGACTCCACACCAAGTTGGGTGCCAGAGATAGAAATGCTCAGTCACATGCCGGTTGAGCACGGAGAGCGGCCAGAGAACGGGGAGACGGGAGTGATTGACTGCTTTTCTCTGGGGGCTCACTGAGCAGTGGGGCCCCGAGTTCTCGGCTCCTCCAGGCAGAGATTGGGAGACCGCCATTTTCACTCTCGTCCTCCAAAGCTGTACAGAAGCTTGCAGGGAACAAAAGCTACAGACAGCAAACCCAAGCAGATTACTTAGTCCGGACTGACAAGGGCGGGGCAATTCCGCCTCTGGCAAAGACATTTGGGAACCATGGCAACAGGCCCCTCCCCCAGAAGATCAGCAAGAACAGCCCACCAAGACCAACTTTACCGATCAGAGAACAGCAGAACTCCAGCGCTAGGGGAATACTGCACATAGAATTCATGGCTTTTCCCCCATGATTCTTTAATCTCTCAAAGTTAATTTTTTAAATTTTCTTCTTTATTTTGAATTTTTCTTTTTCCCTTTTTCAACCAACATCTTATCAATCCATTTTTTAAAAACCTTTATTTTTCATCTTTAGAGTCATATTGTATCCCTTCATAGAAGTTAACTTTATTTTTGGTATATATATATATATATATAAGTTGTTCTCTCTTTAAAATTTTGGGATACAGTTTCTTCTAACAGACCAAAATATACCCTAAATCTCTAGTGTATGGCTTTGTTCTAGTCTCCCGCCTGATCACATTCTCTTCCGTTTTTTTTTTAATCCTCTTCTTTCTTTTTTCAACCAACTTATTATTTTATCAATTCCTTTTATAAAATCTTTTATAATTTTCATCTTAAAAAGTCATATTCCATCCCTTCATCGTATTAACCCTTATTTTTGTACATATAGAAGTTTTTCTTTCTTTAAAATTTTGGGAGGCACTTTCTTCTAACAGACCAAAATACACCCAAACTCTAGTGTATGGCACTGATCTATGCACCAGCCTGATCATATTTGATCATATGCTGGTTTGTTTTTGTTTGTTTGTTTGTTTTGTTATTATCTTTTTCTTTTTCTTTCTTTTTTTCTTTCTTTCCCCCTTTTTTTCCCCCTGGTTTCAGGTCTCTTCTGATTTGTATAGAGTATATTTTTCTGGGATCGTTCCTACCCTGTTAACATTTTGTTCTCATTCATCTGCTCTCCTCTGGACAAAATAACAAGACGGAAAAAATCATGTCAAAAAAAAGAACAAGAGGCAGTACCAACTGCCAGGGACCTAATCAATACAGACACTAGTAAGATGTCAGAACTAGAGTTCAGAATGATGATTATAAAGATACTAGCTGGGCTTAGAAAAAGCATAGAAGATATTAGAAAAACGCTATCTGGAGAAATAAAAGAACTAAAGTCTAACCAAGTCAAAATCAAAAAGGCTATTAATGAGGTGCAATAAAAAATGGAGGCTCTAACTGCTAGGATATATGAGGCAGAAAAGCAAATTATTGATATAGGAGACCAAATGATGGAAAATAAAGAAGCTGAGAAAAAGAGAAAAAAACAACTACTGGATCATGAGGGCAGAATTCGAGAGATAAGTGACACCATAAGATGAAACAATTTAAAATAATTCGGAACCCAGAAGAAGAAGAAAGAGAGAGAGGGGCAGAAGGTATATTGGAGCAAATTATAGCAGAGAACTTCCCTAATTTGGGGAAGGAAACAGGCATCAAAATCCAGGAGGCACAGGGAACCCCTCTTAAAATCAATAAAAAAAGGTCAACACCCCAACATCCAATAGTAAAACTTACAAAACTAAGAGACAAGGAGAAAATCCTGAAAGCAGCTTGGGACAAGAGATCTGTAACCTACGATGGTAGACACCTGACAACAGATCTATTCACAGAGACCTGGCAGGCCAGAAAGGACTGGCATCATATATTCAGAGCACTAAATGAGAAAAATATGCAGCCAAGAATACTATATCCAGCTAGGCTGTCATCGAAAATAGGAGAGATAAAAAGCTTCCAGGACAAACAAAAACTAAAGGAATTTGTAAACACGAAACCAGCCCTCCCAGAAATATTGAAAGGGGTCCTCTAAGCAAAGAGAGAGCTAAAAGTAACACACACCAGAAAGGAACACAAACAAAATACAGTAACAGTCACCTTACTGGCAATACAATGGCACTAAATTCATATCTTTCAATAGTTACCCTAAATGTAAATGGGCTAAACGCCCCAATCAAAAGACACGGGGTATCAGACTGGATAAAAAAAACAAGACCCATCGATATGCTGTCTGCAAGAGACTCATTTTAGACCCAAAGACACCCCCAGATTGAAAGTGAGGGGTGGGAAACCATTTACCATGCTAATGGACACCAAAAGAAAGCTGGGGTGGCAATCCTTATATCAGACAAATTAGATATTAAGCCAATGACTATAATAAGAGATGAGGAAGGACACTATATCCTACTTAAAGGGTCTATCCAACAAGAAGATCGAACAACTGTAAATATCTATGCCCCTAACATGAGAGCAGCCAATTATATAAGGCAATTAATAACAAAAGCAAAGAAACACATTGACAACAATACAATAACAGTGCGGGACCTTAACACCCCCCTCACTGAAATGGATAGATCACCTAAGCAAAAGATCAACAAGGAAATAGACTTTAAAGGACACACTGGACCAAATGGACTTCACAGATGTAGTCAGGACATTCCATCCCAAAGCAACAGAATACACATTCTTCTCTAGTGCCCATGGAACATTCTCCAGAATAGATCACATCCTAGGTCACAAATCAGGTCTCAACTGGTACCAAAAGATTAGGATCATTCCCTGCATATTTTCAGAACATAGTGCTTTGAAACCAGAACTCAATCACAAGAGGAAAGTCGGAAAGAACTCAAATACATGGAGGCTACAGAGCATCCTACTAAAGAATGAATAGGTCAACCAGGAAATTAAAGAAGAATTAAAAAAATTCATGGAAACCAATGAAAATGAAAACACAACTGTGCAAAATCTTTGGGATGCAGCAAAGGCAGTCCTAAGATGAAAGTATAGAGCAATACAAGCCTTTCTCAACAAACAAGAAAGGTCTCAAATACACAACTTAACCCTACACCTAAAGGAGCTGGAGAAAGAACAGCAAATAAAGCCTAAACCCAGCAGGAGAAGAGAAATAATAAAGATCAGAGCAGAAATCAATGAAATAGAATGAAAAGAACACTAGAACAGATCAACAAAACTAGGAGCTGCTTCTTTGAAAGAATTAATAAGATTGATAAACCCCTGGCCAGACGTATCAAAAAGAAAAGAGAAATGACCCAAATAAATAAAATCATGAATGAAAGAGGAAAGATCACAACCAACACCAGAGAAATACAAACAATTATAAGAACATATTATGAGCAACTCTATGCCAGCAAATTAGATAACCTGGAAGAAATGGATGCATTCCTGGAGATGTAACAACTACCAAAACTGAACCAGGAAGAAATAGAAAACCTAAACAGACCTATAACCACTAAGGAAATGGAAGCAGTCATCAAAAATCTCCCAACAAAGAAGAGCCCAGGGCCAGATGGCTTCCCAGGGGAATTCTACCAAACACTTAAAGAAGAATTAATACCTATTCTTCTGAAATTGTTCCAAAAAATAGAAATGGAAGGAAAACTTCCAAACTCGTTTTATGAGCCCACCATTACCTTGATCCCAAAACCAGACAAAGACCCTATCCAAAAGGAGAATTACAGACCAATATCCCTGATGAACATGGATGCAAAAATTCTCACCAAAATACTAGCCAATAGGATCCAACAGTACATTAAAAGGATTATGCACCACGACCAAGTGGGATTTATCCCTGGGCTGCAAGGTTGGTTCAACATCTGCAAATCAATCAATGTGATACAATACATTAACAAAAGAAAGAATCATATGATCCTCTCAATAGATGCAGAAAAAGCATTTGATAAAGTACAGCATCCTTTCTTGATCAAAACTCTTCAGAGTATAGGGATAGAGGGTACATACCTCAATATCATAAAAGCCATCTATGAAAAACCCACAGCGAATATCATTCTCAATGGAGAAAAACTGAGAGCTTTCTCCCTAAGGTCAGGAACATGGCAGGGATGTCCACTCTCACCACTGCTATTCAACATAGTATTAGAAGTCCTAGCCACAGCAATGAGACAACAAAAAGAAATCAAAGGCATCCAAATCGGCAAAGAAGAGGTCAAACTCTCACTCTTTGCAGATGATATGATACTTTATGTGGAAAACCCAAAAGACTCCACCCCAAAACTGCTAGAACTCATGCAGGAATTCAGTAGAGTGGCAGGATATAAAATCAATGCACAGAAAGCAGTGGCATTCCTATACACCAACAACAAGACAGAAGAGAGACAAATCAAGGAGTCGATCCCATTTACAATTGCACCCAAAACCATAAGATACCCAGGAATAAATCTAACCAAAAAGGCAAAGGATCTGTACTCAGAAAACTATAAAATACTCATGAAAGAAATTGAAGAAGACACAAAAAAAATGGAAAAACATTCCATGCTCATGGATTGCAAGAACAAATATTGTGAAGATGTCAATGCTACCTAGAGCAATCTACACATTCAGTGCAATCCCCATCAAAATACCATCCACTTTTTTCAAAGAAATGGAACAAATAATCCTAAAATTTGTATGGAACCAGAAAAGACTCCGAATAGCCAGAGGAATGTTGAAAAAGAAAAGCAAAACTGGCGGCATCACAATTCCAGACTTCAAGCTCTATTACAAAACTGTCATCATCAAGACAGTATGGTACTGGCACAAAAACAGACAGATCAATGGAACAGAATAGGGAGCCCAGAAATGGACCCTCAACTCTATGGTCAACTCATCTTTGACAAAGCAGGAAAGAACGTCCAATGGAAAAAAGTCTCTTTACAAATGGTGTTGGGAAAATTGGACAGCCACATGCAGAAGAATGAAACTGGACCATTTCCTTACACCACACACAAAAAGAGACACAAAATGGTTGAAAGACCTAAGTGTGAGAGAGGAGTCCATCAAAATCCTAAAGGGGAACACAGGCAGCAACCTCTTTGACCTCAGCCTCAGCAACTTCTTCCTAGAAACATCGCCAAAGGCAAAGGAAGCAAGAGCAAAAATGAACTATTGGGACCTCATCAAGATAAAAAGCTTCTGCATAGCAAAAGAAAGAGTCAACAAAATC
Source organism: Eumetopias jubatus (assembly GCF_037043125.1). NCBI lineage: Eukaryota > Metazoa > Chordata > Mammalia > Carnivora > Otariidae > Eumetopias > Eumetopias jubatus. The sequence continues at coordinate 92,506,673 of NW_028274809.1, forward strand.
AAAAGACAACCGACAGAATGGGAGAAGATATTTGCAAATGACATATCAGTTAAAGGGCTAGTATCCAAAATCTATAAAGAACTTATCAAACTCAACACCCAAAGAACAAATGATCCAATCAAGAAATGGGCAGAAGGCATGAACAAACATTTTTCCAAAGACATCCCATTGGCAAACAGACACATGAAAAATTGCTCAACATCACTCAGCATCAGGGAAATCCAAATGCAAACCTCAATGAGATACCACCTTACACCAGTCAGAGTGGCTAAAATTAACAATCCAGGAAACGACAGATGTTGGCGGGGATGCAGAGAAAGCGGAACCCTCCTACACTTGGTGCGAATGCAAGCTGGTGCAACCACTCTGGAAAACAGTATGGAGGTTCCTCAAAAAGTTGAAATTAGAGCTACCATACGATCCAACAATTGCACTACTGGGTATTTACCACAAAGATACAAATGTAGGGATCCGAAGGGGTACGTGCACCCCAATGTTTATAGCAGCAATGTCCACAATAGCCAAACTGTGGAAAGAGCCAAGATGTCCATCGACAGATGAATGGATAAAGAAGAAGTGGTATATATACACAATGGAATATTATGCAGCCATCAAAAGGAATGAGATCTTGCCTTTTGCAATGACGTGGATGCAACTGGAGGGTGTTATGCTGAGTGAAATAAGTCAATCAGAGAAAGACATGTATCATATGACCTCACTGATATGAGGAATTCTTAATCTCAGGTAACAAACTGAGGGTTTTTGGAGTGGGGGGGAGGTGGAGGGATGGGGTGGCTGGGTATAGACATTGGGGAGCGTATGTGCTATGGCGAGTGCTGTGAATTGTGCAAGACTGTTGAATCACAGATCTGTACCTCTGAAACAAATAATGCAATATATGTTAAGAAAAAAAAAAGAAGAAGATAGCAGGAGGGGAAGAATGAAGGGGGGAAATCAGAGGGGGAGACGAACCATGAGAGACGATGGACTCCGAAAAACAAACTGAGGGTTTCAGAGTGGAGGGGGGTGGGGGGATGGGTTAGCCTGGTGATGGGTATTAAGGAGGGCACGTTCTGCGTGGAGCACTGGGTGTTATGCACAAATAATGAATCATGGAACACTACATCCAAAACTAATGATGTAATGTATGGTGAATAACTTAACAATAAAAAAATTTAAAAAAAAAGGTAAGGGAATTTATTCTATTGGATTTCAAGACAATATAAAACTAATGATGTAATGTATGGTCATTAACATAACATAATAAAAAATAGAAAGCTACAGACACATTCTATAATATGTATGATACTATATATATTTTATATATAAAAACTATGTTTATATATTATATATATATATATAGACAAAACAAGCTTTAAAATTCAGAAAAAAGAACCACAAATATATGAAAACTTGATATATAATGTAAAGGTCATTTCAAATAAGTAGGTAAAGGATAATAAATAATCCCAGACTTTTGCTTATACTATGGAAGGAACAAAATTGGAAACTACTGTACACTATATACAAAAACAAATTCAATGTAAACTAATTGTGTGTGAAAAGGTTTTAGAAAATGATATGGGAGAATATTTTTTGTCTGCAGAAGAGGAAAAAAATGTCAACACAAAAAACCATAAACCAAGGGGGAAGATATTGATAAATGTGACTATATTAAAATTTAGAATTTCCATTTGCTAAGATAAAATAGAGAGGAAAATACAAGCCATTTGTTAACATATATACCCAGAATATATAAAAGATCCCTTATACATTAGACAAACATACTAATAAAAAATTGGGTAGAGAATATAAATTAACCATTTCATACCCATGAATTTGGCAGAAATTTTCAAATCAAAGAATGCCAAAAGTTTACAAGAATGTGAAATAATAAGAACTTTCATAGACTGCTGGTCACAGTATAAATGATATAATCACTTTGGATAACACTTTATTTTTCACACCATTGTTTGGGTAACAGTTACTGTAAAATTGAAGAGGCACATATCCCACAACACAGCAAATTGTACTTTTAGGTATGTACTCTAGAGAATCTCTAATACCAGTGCCCCAGGGCACAAATACTAAATCTTCAAATCAACATTGTTTATAATTGCAAAAAACTGGAAATAACCTAAATGTTCAGTGACAAGGGAAATGATGAATTGGAATGCTTTATAGCAATGACAATAAATGAAATGTCTTCACATGCATGACCATGAATGCATCTCAGAAACACAAAGTTGGGGGAAAGAAGTGGATAAATAATATATATATAGCATTTCTTTATACCAAATTCAGGAACAAAACTAAACAACATATTGTGGAGGACACATTAGTTACATAAAACTGTAATGAACAGGGGCACTGAGGTGGTGCAATTGGTTAAGCACTGGACTCTGTTTCAGCTCAGGTCAGGATCTCAAGTCATTAGATCAAGCCCCGCCTCCAGCTCCATGCTGAGCACGGAATCTGCTTAAGATTCTCTCTCCTTCTCTCTCTGCCCCTCCCCCCTTTCCTCACGCTCGCTCTAAAATAAACAAATCTTAAAACAAAACAAAACAAAACAAAAAAAACCTATAGTGAACAGCAAGAAGATAAACTCAAAATAGACTACTGGTTATCCTGGGGCGATGGGAAGTGGGGTATGATCAGGAAGGGAACATAGGAGACTTCAACTAGATTAGTAACATTTAACTTTGTACACAGAGTGGTTTGCACAGAACTTCATTTCACTTAGTTCCATTCCTTATTTCCATATTTCTTTACATGTGTGAAATACTGGTAATAATTTCAATTTTTTCAAGAATTTAAAATATTTATACACACATATACAGCAATATAATATAATTTCAGATTCAATTGCTTATTTCATCTCTCAACAGCCCCACCTGTAAAATAGCCCTTTCCTTAGATCCAAAACGTGTGTTTTGGAAATAGAACACGTAACACAAGCTAAGTGATTATTTTAACACGCAGCAAGAAATTTCTGTGGGTTTATCTTCTTGGCTCTGCCATTTGGCGGCTGTAGGACCTTGGGAAAGTTATTTAATAGCTCTGGGTCTCAATTTCTTCATCTGTACAACAGAAATAGTAGTATCTATCCCAAAGGGTTGTTGAAAGGATTAAACAAAATGATGAATTTAAAGAATCTAGTTGTTTTAGTTAGGAATTGTTTGCTTTAACATAGTAGAAAAAAAAAATCACTCAGACCTACTTAAGCAAAAGAATTTATTTAAAAGATTAGTGATTTCACTTAACCCCAAAAGCTGTGCACGCATTTGGACCTCCTGTGGGACCAAAACCAACAACTGAAGAACTTTCAAGAAACAGGTGGTACTTCAAGAAGTTCCTTTCTCTTCCTGGGGCTGCACAGGTTCCTACCTCTGCCTCTCTCTGATCCTGGCACTCACTTTTCTTTATGCCTCTCTGCTCCTATGGGATAAGAGCCCTTCCTTCTCACCCACCCCTAAAATGTCATACAAGTTCAAGAATGAATGCTAACTATCCATTCACAGTCACAATTCCAAATTCCCAGAATAAATTCCAATTGGGTGAGGTGTCCATCCCTGGTCCAGCCAGCTGTGGCAGAGGCATAGGGACACAAAGTATAAACACAGTCTTTCTAGTATCCTTGTAACATTTGACACTGCTCAGGTACTTGATAAATCAATTTTGTGGCTATTACTGACCAAAATGCCAGGATAAATAAATATCATCTAGTTCATCCTATAACCTTGCCTTCTCATATAGGTGAGATTTCTCTCCCAGGTAATTACAGAAAAACCCAGGGAAATTGGTTGTTTATCATGTTTCGCAGTGCACTATTGAATTCCAAGAAGTTACTCCTCAGGATGGAACTGGAAGACCAGGATTATTCAAAAGAACTTCACACCCAAATTCATTCAAAGCCTCTTAAGCCACAAGATCTCAGCAAATGCAGTTGTTGATGGAGGTGACTTTTCTCACCAAGATCCCTGCAAGGAACAACACAGTGAGGGGTCATCAATATGGCATGTCTTCACAACCTTTGTTGAAAGGTTTTATTTGATAAACTACTTATTTACAGGAGCATGCCATAAAGAAAAATCTTGATCAGTGCCAGTGGGTTGCATAAACAGAAATGGATAAACTCAGCAGGTATGAAATGCAACATGAGGCCAACGTTTTTGGGTCTCCCTTGGAACATTCAGACCTGTGATCATACATCACCTGTCCAAGGACCAGCACTCACTCATCCCAGATAACAGTGTCAGAAATCAGGGCACCATTTTCAAAGCCTGGCACGGGGGCGGGGGCTGTTTCTCTAAGATCAACTCCAGAGAGCTGCCCCTCCACAGCCAGACACAGGATAGGATCACAGATAAACATGTTGAATGTGTTGGGGAAAGAGTATTGTTTTTAGATTCAAACAAATTTTTTAAAGAAGGTTCAAATCTTGACTTTACCTCTTATAAGCTGTGTGATGTTAACCTCTTTGAGCTTTGGTTTCTTCATTTGTCAAATGGAGAATGCGAGTTCCTCCTTGGATGAATAGTTACAGGGATTAAATAAGTGGATGGATATTCAGCTCCTGAGTCACCATGAACCAGCAAGAACAACTTAAATGTCTTTAGAAGACTAGAAGGCAATGCAAAGAAGTAAAATAGGGTCGATAAAGGCAATAAAAGGTGATAAAAATTATCGTGCATTGTCATTCAAATTCAACTTTTAAAACAGGTTTTTGAGAACAAAAATCCCATTCAGCTCTAGGTTTGTGCTCTGTGCCCTGGCATTCAGTAAATTTTAGTTTACCACCTTCTCCTTTCCCTTTTCTGTTCTATGCAGACAATGTCCTCTCCCTTTTTTTCATCTATTCCAGTGACTCCTAATGGAGTGAGTTTTGAAAACGTATAATGGCATTTTTGATGGTACTGCTATTCACTAAGCAGAGAAATTAAGAGTGGTGGCTCACATAATAAAGAATCCTCTCATTCATGAGGGTGAAATATAGCTTAAAAATATCTTAGCCTAAAACCTAACTCTGTTTTGTTTTGTTTTGTTTTAATGGAGACACGTATTTCTGCACCATTTTTGATACACACTGCATTTTGAAGAATACAACTACCAGGGAAATTGAGCAAAGAATGTGCTTTGCTTTATATGGAACTTTATCCTAAATCTTTTGTGATGGACTGAATTATGTCCCCCTACATTCATATGTTGAAGCCCTAACCCTCCATTGCTATTTATGTCCAAATAGCAATTACCTGACCTTTGGGAGGTAATTAGGTTTAGATGAGTTTATGTGGGGTCCTCCTGATGGGATTACTGCCCTTATAAGAAGGGACCAGAGAGCCCTCTCTCTCCCTCACTACCATGTGAGCATAAAAGCATGAAAGCATGGTAGGAAGAGCCCTTGTCAGAACCTGACCATGCTTGCACCCTGATCATAGACTTCCAGCCTCCAGAACCATGAGAAATAAATGTCTGTTGTTTAAAACCACCCAGTCTATGACATTTTTTTATGGCAGTCCAAGCAAACTAAGACATCCTTCATCATTTCAGAAAAATCATATGCATGCAAGATGTCCGTTCTTCCCAACTTGATCTATAGAACAAATCAAAATCCCAGCAAGTTATTTTGTAAATATGAACAAACAAGATTCTAAAATTTATATGGAGAGGGGAAAAAAAGCCCATAATAGCCAACACAGTATTGAAGAAAAATAAAGTTAAAAGACTGATGTTACCCAACTTCAAGACTCAATATAAAGCTATAGTAATCAACATAATGTGATATTGGTAAAAGAAGAAATAGATAAGTAGAACAGAACAAAAAGGCCAGAAACAGACCCACATTAATGTAGTCACCTGAACTTTCACAAAGGCACAAAGGCATTATAATGGAACAAGATGGCATTTTCAACAAATGGTGCTAGAACACCCGGACATCCACATACAGGGGAAAAAAAATGTATCTAGACACAAACTTATATCCTTAACAAAAATTAACTCCAAATGTAAAACAAAACTGTAAATCTCCTGGAACGTTAGGGAAAACCTAGAGGACCTTGAGCATGGCAGTGCCTTTTTATATACAACACTAACAGCACAATCCATGAAACAACTGATTAGTTGGACTTGGTTAAAATTTAAAACTTCTGCTCCATGAAAGACAATGTTGAGAGCATTAGAAGACAACACACAGACTGGGAGAAAATATTTGCAAAAGAAAAAATTGATAAAGGACTGCTATCCAAGATATACAAAGAACTCAACAATACAAAAACAAGAATCTGATTAAAAAATGGGCCAAAGACCTTAACCGACATCTCATCAAAGGAGATATGCAGATACAAAATAAGCATATGAAAAATGCTTCACATCATATATCAAATGAAATACAAATTAAAATAATGAGATACCACTGAGCACCTATTAGAATGGCTAAAATCCAAAATATCAACAGTACCAAATGTTGGTGAGGATGTAGAGCAACATGAGCACTCATATATTGCTGACGGGAATGCACAATTATATAGCTACTATGGAAAACAGTTTGCTATAAAACTAAACATACTCTTACCACAGGATCCAGCAATCATGTTCCTTGGGATTTACCCAAAGAAGTCAGAATCTTAAGTACAAAAACTTGCACATGTTACAGCAGCCTCATTCATAATTGTCAAAACTTGGGAGCAAATAAGATGCCAAACCCAGTAAATGAATGGATAAATAAACTGTGCTACATCCAGACAATATTTATTTTTCAGCACTAAAAAGGAATGAGCTATCAAGTCATGAAAAGACATGGAGAAACCTTAAATGCATATTACTAATTGAAAGAAGCCGATCTGTAAAGGTTATGAGCTATATAATTCTACTACGGGACATTCTGGAAAATGCAAAACTGGGGGGGAGGGGTGGTAAGAAGATCAGTGGTTGCCAGGGTAGGGTGAGAGAGATAAAAAGGCAGAACACAGAGGATTTTTAGGGCAATGAAAATACTTGGTATGATATAATAGACATGTCATTATGCATTTATCCAAACTCATAAAATATACAACATCAAGAATAAATCCTAATGTAAACAATAGACTTTGGGTCATTAAATGTGTCAGTGTAGGTTCACCAATTTTAACAAATGTACCACTCTGGTGGGGGATATTGATATTGATAATGGATGAGGCTATGCATGTATAGAGGTTGGGAGTATATGGGAAAACTCTGCACCTTCCTCTCAATTGTGCTGTGAGCCTACAGTTGCTCTAAAAAAAATAAATAGGGGCGCCTGGGTGGTTCAGTCGTTAAGCATCTGCCTTCGGCTCAGGTCATGATCCCAGGTTCCTGGGATCGAGCCCCGCATCGGGCTCCCTTCTCTGCAAAGAGCCTGCCTCTCCCTCTCCCACTCCCCCTGCTTGTGTTCCCTCTCTTGCTGTCTCTCTCTCTGTCAAATAAATAAAATCTTTAAAAATAAATAAATAAAATAAAATCACATGAATGAAAGTAATGCCATCTAGTTTTTGAGTTAACAACAGAATACACCAGGATTTTGCATTCAATGTGATTCTTCATAGTTATAAGCACTTGACAACTTCATTATGTCTCCCAATATAGTCCTGCTCCAGCATTTACATTTTGAAATACACATTAATTTACTATAAATTAGTTATGTTTTATATTTTTCTTACAG